>NC_137223.1:14514082-14649082 GCF_949987685.1 Ammodytes marinus
TTCTTTTCATTTTGCGACGTGCGTAAAAAGACACAGGACTCGCCTTTCTCCACAGTGACTCGCTCTTTAGCAGCAGCAAGCTATACCGACAAATTTTCCTCCCTTTTTTGTCTTCTTTCGTTTTCTAAGGCGTGGGAACCGCAAGGCTGTTTCACATGCCATTGGAATTAATTATTGACTAATGGGTGTGAATGGAGCGAGGGGCAGTGGACCATTGATTGTGTTAGTGTACTCTTTCGGCTCAATAACACTGGAGAGCTCTTGCCCTCGCCGTCCAGGTGTCTGCTCACAAGTGTTGACTGCATGCTTAGCTTATAGGCTACTCTCTTATCTCTTGCAAAGGGGATTTAAAGGCGGCAGCCAAGCGTTTGTTTTGTGTTCCATGTAATGTGAATGCATTTTATAACGCCTTATTAAACGCCATTGCCACCTCTCTGTCCATCTCTCTCTTTCTCTCCCTATCCCTCTCTCAGACACCGCAGTCCATGCCTCTGCCTTGCCAGGTCATTGATGGGAAATCAACTGGATCGGATCACCCACCTCAACTACAGCGAACTGCCCACGGGGGATCCGTCCGGGCTGGAGAAGGACGAGCTTCGGGTCGGCGTCGCCTACTTCTTCTCTGACGAAGAGGAGGAGGTGGACGATCGCACTCCGTCCGACTGCGGCTTCACCAAGGACCACAGCCCGGCCGAGGAGGGGCCCTTCTCGGTCAGCGAGGTGGAGTACTCTGCATTCTGCTCCCAGGAATGCATCTTCTCCAAGCTGCGGGAGAACGAGGACCTGAACGTGTACTCGGCCAAAACTTTGCTGACTATGTGCAAACCGGGAGACCTGCTGGAGCTGGTGGCCACCGCGCAAGCCCCCCACTGGGCCATTTACGAGCGGGACGAGCGGGTCATTCATCTGCACAAGGGCGAGATCCGCAAGGACAGCCTGCTTGAGATCAGCATCGGCCGCCACGGGAGGATAGTCAACAATCGGTACCGGTATCGACCGCTGCCTTCAGACCTGGTGATGCAGAACGCAGTGGGACACCTGGGCTTGAGCAGCGGGGAGATATGTTGGACCAACTCGGAAAGTTTCGCAGCCTGGTGCCGCTTCGGGAAACGGGAGTTCAAAGCCGGCGGAGAGGTGCACTCAGCGGAGCAGCAGTATTTCCTCAAAGTGCATCTGTCCGGCAGTGGGGTGCACACCCTGGTCTTTCGCAGCCTGGAGGACATGATCCGGGAGAGGAGGCGAGTGGACGCCAGTGGAATTCTCAAAGAGCTATCTTTGGTTAACGGGGGCAAAGAGTGATCAGGAATTCCGTTTGATATCCTCTCCTCCACCCCCTATCCCCCGCCGCTGCCTCTGGTCTCTCGCCAGCGCGCACGGACGCACAGTTTTTGCGCACACACACGACCGCACTCGCACACACGCACACAAGCACATTGACACACACACACATGCAAGGACCTGTTGGTTTTTGGACTGTCTGTTTGTCGCAGATGGACCCCCCTTGGCTGCGTCTGGACCACATGCGCTCTGTGGAATTTCCATTGAATTTCAGTGTTGAAAACTGAAAGCGCGGCCATATAGACAGACAACGCCCCTTCAGATTAGATTCGCGGGACACACGACTTCTACAAAAACCCCATTGCCCCGAACAGCAAAATCACCTTTACAAAACCGCACATTGCACATGGCTCGGTTGGTTTTCTGTTTAAGTTCTCGGGATAATGGAATTGGCCCCTTCTCGCAATAGGGCGCCTGCTGCCGCAGACTAGACGGTGAGACCGGGAGAGGGAGAGGTGGGGGGCGGGGGGGGGGGGATTGGGATGGAAGATAGGATCTGGGATGGCTCTCGAAAAGTCTCCCTTCTATTTTTTTACTGTTAGCTTTAAGACCGGGACTGACCATAACACATATCCACTATTCCATAGTCCCAGGTTGCCTAAACAAAGCATTTGGCTTGTTCAAGCTACCCTTTTGCCATAAAAAGAGTATTGTCATTTTCACAATGCTGTCATCCTGCTCCTCAGCACTGGATGTATGTGTAAATTGTATTCATATGTTGATTTGAATTTGAGTCCCTTATTTTTGTATTTCAGTTTAGTGGAATTAACCCTGATCTCTCTTTTTTTGGTTCAAATAAATGGAGGTTGAAATATGAAAAGAAACACTCGGTCTAGTAGGTGTTGTTTTGCTCACACATGATAACCAACACACATCTCTCACTCTCATTCTCTCCCACACACGCACATGCAGAGGGCTTTATGAATTATTGATGGTCTAGTGCCTCCTGACCTGCCTCAAGCCAAATAGGCTTCATATATCTCCACTGTATTTGGAGGCAGTAAAATGGTCATCTGCATCAGACCCAGAAAGTCCTTTATGAAAAATCCATATGGTATCTGGAAGCTACAACGGGCAGCTGCATAGAATCGATGGGAGCATACAGAGTATGGTCACAGGCTATTTTCCCATGTGTGTGTGTGTGTGTGCGTGTGGGTGGGTGTTATGCTGCCGGTGTTTGGAAATTCGCCAGCATGTTGATCTCCTGATTATGTGTTGTTGTCTTTTACCATCTTCACAATGGCCTCACCAAACTTGTGAAGTTGGCTTCTTCAATCAATCATATTTTACTGTATTGTGATGAAAGATGCTCTCCGAGACCATGTAATGCTTATCATTGTGTTGCACCTGTGTTAGTGTTTGTCTGCAGTGGGGGCTTTATCTCTGGATTGACATTTTCACTCCTCTGCTATGAGAGTCAGAAAGTGCCTCCCTTTTCCCCTCGCGGTGTGTATAGTATCGAGGATCAATCATTTCAGTAGTCCAACGACGCCACCGCTTGTCTCCGCATGCATTTGCTTAATTGAGTCTGAACCGAGCAGAGAGTATAGGCTCATGGGAAAAGGTTTTTGCCGTAATGTGCGTCTTTGTTCTTTGTCTGGCAGCCTGCTACACCTGTGATTCATGTTGGATTGTGTACGTACACTGAAGAGGTTTTCAAGAATATAATGTCTGAGTGGGTGAATCTTAACCTCTGGGGTAGGATATCTCTGCTACCGCAGGGGGAATGGCAGACAAAGAGTGAGAGAGAGAGAGAGAGAGAGAGAGAGTGTGTGTGTGTGTGTGTGTCTGTGTCTGTGTGTGTGTGTGTGTGTGTGTGTGTGTGTGTGTGTGTGTGTGTTTGAGAGCAAGAGAGAGATATAGAAATAGAGGGGCAGAGAGTGTGTACAAAAACCAGCAAGCAAGCATGCTGGGTTGCCCATGTGTGTGTTTTGTCTCCATTGGGAGTGATTGTGTGTGGAGGTATGGATGTGGATGATGCTTGTTGCACTGATAACCTCAGTGAGCCCCCAGCGTGTCTATTCTGTGCGTATTTGAGGGTTCAGACGTTGCACTCTTGCCCCTCAGACATTATTTCCATGTCAAAATAGAGACTAATAAGCCTTCGGATGTTGTAAATGTGCCTTGAGAAGATTTTCTCCCAGCTATTGACCCAAATACTTTATTCTATTGGCTTAGCTGTGAATGTATTGACACGTCTACTCTTTTTGTTTACTGCCTTACTCTAATTCTCTTCAGCTTGTGTCGGCTGCTATTTCTCTAGCCTTTACCTTACTCGGCCTTGTCTCACGATTTCTATTCTTTTACTGCATGCACAGCAAAACCACATTGACAATGCATTCTAAAAACATGGCAAAACAACACCAGGGAATCATGTTTGTAGTATTGAAGTAATGAAAAGATTGTTTCAAATTTGGAACAGGATTGGTCGTACGTATTTAAACAAATTATAATCAGCCAAAAATCTATTATGGATGGATTTAGATAAAAAGAAATATTGTACTGTTCTGTAGCTGTGCTTTTTTCTGTTCTAGCTGGTGACTGTGCTCTCATTTCAGTACATTTTAAAAAAGATCTATTTTAAATTGCGGATTGCCCAGGTGGTTGGGTGTGTGTGTGTGTGTGTGTGTGTGTGTGTGTGTGTGTGTGTGTGTGTGTGTGTGTGTGTGTGTGTGTGTGTGTGTGTGTGTGTGTGTGTGTGTGTGTGTGTGTGTGTGTGTGTGTGTGTGTGTGTGTGTGTGTGTGTGTGTGTGTGTGTGTGTGTGTGTGTGTGTGTGTGTGTGTGTGTGTGTGTGTGTGTGTGTGTGTGAGACATCCCCTGTGAATCTGAAAAATCAGGGTACTGGGGCAGCCAGCATTAGGAGTTTGTATGCGTTTGTGGTCTGTGACTAATGGCAGAAAATGCAAACCACATTGTTATTTTGAGGAGAGGTTTCTGCCATTTGACATGACATTGTACTATATATGGGTGTTTTTACTATATGTGTGAGTGTGTATGTAAATCAATTTTTATCCACTTGGTGTGTGTGGGTAAAAGTGTGAGCGCTAACCACCTTTGAGTGTCAGGTTGTGTATGTACACATAACCCATATGCCATATGTATGTATATTCATGAAGGTCGCAGCTTTGTATCCATTTAGTGTGAAAGTAAAAGCTGTTACTAGGGAAACTCGAGCCCCTGTTGCACTGTATATACACTTGAGGTCTTGTGTGTGTGTGCATTCATGTATGTGTGCCTGCTTGCGTGTGTGTGTGTGTGCATGCGTGTGTGTGTGTGTGTGTGCCTGTCTGTATGTGTATGTGTGTGTGTGACAGTGCATACCCTCCATGGCTTGGCATGGTTAGCCTTAATAGCAACTTGTGTGAAACAAACAAATTACAACCGTATCTCACTTTCTCTCTAGCACACACACACATATACACCCACACACACACACTGACTCCTTAAGGACAGGCTATTGCCCTTTTGTGAATTGTCATGGATGCATTTAATTTACACTGGCATCTGTCTTCCATGATTGTGTGGGTGTCTCTGTGTGCGTTTGTGTGAGCGAGTGCACGTCCGGACAAAGCGGATCCCAGCTAGCCTGCTAAATCAGTGGTCTCAGAGGAGATGTTCTTGGGAGGAGGGAACAAGGCAGAATAATGCTGTCTGCACGGTGCCCTTAAGAGGATCTCCCTCTAATCTAGACACTGGCTCCCAGCTCCCAGAAGACTTGAATGTCTTGTTTTCCCCCTCTCTCTGCCATTATTTAGGAGGTGCACTTTATTCAACACTAAACAGCGGCTGATGTAGTAAACGGGTTATATGCTGTTGTTAAAAAAAGAATGGTAATATAGGTCTCCTCTAAACATCTGTCGTCACATGTCGCATCCATGGTCAAACCAGCACCTTCCTACTGGCATTTCAAACAGATTACACGCAGCAGCACATTTTTCATTTGAATTACATGGTCAACTGGAACTGCTTTTCAGAGTGTGCAAGACTGATTAAAACCTGTAATGGATTGGTATAAATGTGTCTCAAAGTGTAAAGTGAATACCTGCATGCAGCACAAAACAAACTGTTATAGGTTAGTCCCCTACAAATGCTTGTTTAAGGAATAACTTTCATAAATAGGTTTATGTTTGCTGCCTGTTTTGAAAGATTTAAAACTAGAGCCACAGGCATGGTAGTAAGGTTGGAAAGTATTGAGAAACAGACTAACATTTGTCTTGATCTATTCGTGGGATTGGCTGACAAAAACAGGAATCACCAGCCTTACCCTGCCAGTCACTCTCTTTGTGTAGCTACAGCATTTCAGTCAGCAGACGACCTTTTACCGATATGATGAATGTCAGAGTCTTACCATAGGTGAGTTCAAGCCTACTGTAGCTTGTGAGGGTCGACCATACAAAGAGGTTCTAGCTTCAAGTGAGTACAAGTGACAGACAATAAAAAAAAAACATTTATAAGACAGGTATAGTACCGCAAGGAAAACTTGAACTTTGGATGACAGTAACATATTATGACCAGAGTAGAAAACCTGTGTGTGTGTGTGTGTGTGTGTGTGTGTGTGTGTGTGTGTGTGTGTGTGTGTGTGTGTGTGTGTGTGTGTGTGTGTGTGTGTGTGTGTGTGTGTGTGTGTGTGTGTGTGTGTGTGTGTGTGTGTGTGTGTGTGTGTGTGTGTGTGTGTGCGTGCGTCGGAAAGTTTTCTTACACTGTATAAGGGTTGAATTCAAGCTGTAATCTTCTCTAAAAAGAACAGGTATTAGTAGTTTTGGGTTTGTGCATTGGGGTGCAGCACACAGACATCCTCGTACTTAAATGATACCAGCTATTCAACATGCCTCGTATACTACACAATACAAGACAGAAGAAAAGCTTCAAGCAAGCACAAGTTGCACCCCGCCCTTCAGGTACAACAGGTGGACTAACTGACATGGAAATAACCCCTATTTAAAACAAGATCCTTTGTCTGCACACGCCCACCGTGGATTAAGTGACATAGACCAACACAACCTGTTTGTTCATTTAGTACTGTATCACTGCTCAGGAGAACAGACAATGTTATTTGGAGAGTTTTTGCACTGTAACTTATGTTTTGTAGTTACAGCCAGGTGATCTTTTTGACTTCAAGTCTGGAATTGCTTTTTTGTTTTTTTCCATTGGGGGACAGTGGTGGATTTTTTCAACCAAGTAAAAGTAGAAAAACAACATTTTAAAATCACTACTTCTATTCAATGTAAAGTATTGGTACAACATTCAAAGTTCAATGAAGATAAAGTTCAGAAGTATTGGAAACAAAAAGTTATTTGAAGGCATACTTGGACATAGTAATCAAAAACCCTTTTTGTCAAAATAAGGAATATCTACACAACATCTCCTACCTGTCCAGTGAAAGAAGTCAGAGCACAAAACCACACCATCTCAATCCAAGCTTGTCACAAACTGATGCTTGGTCAGGGCCTTTGGTGTTGGTAGGCTATGGTTCCTCTTTTCGGTTCTGTTGTTATGATGTGCCATCTGTTTGCCGCTGATGGGCCCTGGGAGCACATTATAAATACAAACAAGCGATCTTTAACACTGCTGAGTATGCCTTTTAGTACCAAAAGTAAAAGCACTTAATGAGAAAGTTCAGTATTTTTATAGTGTGGTTGTATAAGGGGGCTTATGCGTCTTTTACCTTATTGAGCTGGTGATTAGCTTACCTGAAAAATAAATATCAGTTCAATTGTAAACGTGGAGACTACAGTTTTTCACCTGGCCCCCTCGGCAACAGTACAAGGCTGACTTCTGCTACAGCGACATCTCCCCCCAAACTCCTTAGTGACTGGCCTGCCCACCATCTCTATTGGTAACAGACTAGCTATGCAGAAGTACCTCAGACAACCCCACTTTAAAAATACTGAACTATCCCTTTAACATCTTATTGTTGTAGCAGGTCGGGGTGGAGCTCATTGTAACTGCTCCCTAATACTCTAGGGTAGTTTTTTCTGTAACAGTGCTTCATATTTAATTAGCAGATCATGTGTTTCTGAAAAGTAATTATAGCTGTTAAATCTATGCCGTAATATTTCCCTCTTAACTGTAGTTTAGCAGAAGTATACATTAACATAACATTGAAGTTCTAAAGTAGATTATTCCTCAAAATTGTACTAACGTACATCAGTACAGCATTAAGTTACTTTGTCACCACTGTGGTTGGGTAGCTGCACTAAACAATCTCTGGGGCAGTCTTAAACCCACAGCTCCATGAAGTCAGGATTAATATTGCCTTAGCAAATGTGCAGTTCTTTGTATGTCAAAGTGTTTTGCTAAAATCTTAAAAGTAAGTGGCAAAAAAAAATTACTTTTCAGTGATAAAACCAAACTGCCGCATTTTCCTACAGCCCATAAGTTTTCTTATCTGAGGGCAGGTGTTCCAACATTTGACCGTGCTTCACTGAGCTTAGTGACTGAATGGACATGTGCACAGCGCTCTCCACCTCTGTCAGGAGGAGACAGTAACTGCTAAATGTCAGCCGCACATTGTCGCAAAACCTATTAAAATGTTGCAGGCGCATGCACCTTCTAATTTGGACCAGGATGAAACGAAAAAAAAAAATCCCATTCCTTTGACGGCAGCAGGTCTCAGTCACGTGCATTTTGTACATGTCTCCTCACATTTGCTCTCGGGTCTTTCGTAATTTGTGTTTTACAAAGCGGCCCCGTTTCCCTTAAATCAGCTCAATTCAACGGCTTTTGGTCCATAATTAATGTGCATAGCTGTAGTTTCCTAAACACATTTGTACATAATAATGAGCAATTTGTCAGTGATAAAACATTCATGCAGAGTGAATTTTTTTTTTTTCACAAAAACATTCTTAACAAGAGAATGCGGTTTTGATTTGAATGTATTAATGATAATGAGTTCTTCTTCTAGGCGCCCTGCGGAGGGCATTTCCTGCACAGAATGCTAGAATGGAGGAATTCAGCATCTGGTTCAGAGGCTCTCCAGCAGATCTATCAGCCAGTTTGACTCTGTGTTGACTTGTTTAGAACAAATACTATACCCATCAGTCCACCCTGCAGCCCTGACTATTTGTATGTGAATGGCCCTTCCCTCCTCACTTCTCACTCCTCAGTTAAAACGCGCAATCATAGTTTGATTAATGAGAAGGGCCTTATGTAGCCCCATCTTTCCATCTCTGTGGTTTTAACCCCTTTTTAAAAAGTCACAGAAAAAGGTTACTGTAAATGTCATCATGGGCACTTCACAACCCCCCCGGCCGCCCTGCTCTGAAAACACACACCCCTTAAATGTCATTCTCATAACATTTTGTGCCGTGTTATACCCCCAGAGCCTTTCCCCAGTAAAGGATTACATTTGACCATTTCCTAATGCTACTTTTGTACACTCGGAAAATGTATTTAGCATCTTCCACAATTACACACTGTTGAATAATGCCCTTAGTGGATTCATTTTCACAAGGTTCAAAAAGAGACCCTTGGTTTGTTTCTACTCTCTCTTTCCCAAACTGAAGAGGTAAATGTGAGGGTGTAATTTCTCTCTCTCTTTCTCTCTCTTCCTCTCTCTGGATAAGAACTGAAGGGTGCCGCTAAAAACAGGCATGTGGTCATTTGACAGTCAGTGTGTGGCCTGCTGAGGCTATATACGGGGTAAGAGGTTGGTGAATAATCACAAAGCATGTGCTGAATATTTATGGCCATCGCTTATTCCCAGCTCAGTAAAGCAACATTTGTGTGACGGGGCTGGTTATAAAACAATATTATATTAATATTTTCAAGACCTCAAGACAATATTACTCACATTCTCTGTAATGGATGTTTCTTAAATAACAATAATAGGGACATAACAGCCTTCAATACTGCTAAAGCAACAAAATAAAGTGTATGGATCTATAAGGTTTTTGGCAAGATATAATCAAAATACAAGAGTCAACTGTGGTAGAGCACAATGTATCGTGTATTGTGTTAAACTCAGGCTTAGGCTAAATGATTTTATAGTGCTATACAAATTAATGTTGTATATGGCTTTGTAATACAAAGCCATGCGTTTTGAAATACTCAAAGGTGGGTTCAGCTTTATTACCTGATGTGGGGCAGTAAAGTAAGGACTTCAAACGGGTCTACCAGAGGAATCATCCCCCAGAACTCCTGAGGTTGGCTGGAAAAGAAAAAAGACGATATACAGTACATGTCCTCAAGTTTATATTTCATGATGAAATCAGTCAGAAGAGGCAGCATGTATTTCACTCTGCTTAAACTGTGAAGCAATGTGAGAGTTCAATAGATCAGTTTTATTGTTAAACCAGTGCCAACATGGGGCGCCCTTAGCTCAGTTGGTAGGGCGTCCCCCCCATGGGCCTCGGCCAGCAGCGGACCCGGGTTCGATTCCAGCCCGCGGTCGTTCTCTGCATGTCACTCCCCTCTCTGCCCCATTTCAACTCTGTCTCTACATCAATAAAGCATAAAAATGCCAAAAAATATCTTTAAAACCAGTGCCAACATCCTGGCACCAAATGTCTTGATGGTATGTGCATACCCACATAGAAAAGCAAGCACAAAGAAGGTGGAAACAAACATATTTTGCATATATTGCATGCAAAACTATACCAATATCTACAATACTACTCTATTTACAATCTTCAACCAAAGCATCAAGCATTATATTGTATCATATTGGCACTATATTTGTGAGAGAAATCAGGAGTGGTGAAATAAAAATTATCCAACATATAAAATAAAAGAAACATATCTAAAAGAAAACTCATCTCTTACTACGAAAATAACTGCTTCAGCACATGGACGCGGGCTACTCACTGAGGGAGGGAGTTTATGACCTTAACCGGCTCTCTATTGAACGGTAGAATATCTGAAATCACAGCTAATGATCTGTAATATCTCCGAAATACCAGTAAACGAGTACGTCTTTGATACAGACCGATAACTCATCATAACACTATCTTCTGGGTTATGAATTTGGTTTAAAATATAAAAAAGAAACCGCCCTCTAACCTCCACCAGAGAGGAACGTTTTTAAGGTAAGGTCTAAAGAAATATTCTTCCAGGGTGAATAATACCTTTGAAAGAACTGGAGGATGAAATGAACACCTTTAACAAACACTGTCAAAGTCAGCCATGCTCGTCAATGAGCGGCAACAGGTTTACGGATGAGGGGGTTGAGAATGAATCCTATAGACTGCGTGTCAATAACACCACTGACACTCATTTATTAGTGTTGATGGTGTTTAAACGAGCCAAATGAAATCCTCAGCGTAGAGTTACTTACACACGCACACACAGGCACACACACACACACAAACACACTTCTTTCCCAGTTAATGAGTGCTACTTTAACATAATATAAATGATGGTAAACAAACACCTGCCAAAGCACCACTGATGACACAATACATGCCAGGAAAGACACAATGACACTTTCAGTGATGTGTCATATATTTTATACATAGAGTATATAAAATAGTGGGACACTAACAAATTGCTGCCTTTTTCTGGTCCCTTTAAATCTTCCACACCCATCTCAGCAGCGTCTATCACTTCTGGTCTCCTCCTGTGCTTCTCAGTCTCTCACCATCACCTCTCAGTGACCCATGTTGTGTTTTCTATTCTCGCCCACCACCACACTATCACACCACACTCTGGGCTAAAAGAACAAGCTCTTCTTTTCTCTCTTTGTCTGTGTGTCCCTCTCCTGTCTGTCTGTACGCCTTCAAAAAAAACTCCTCCTGTTTTGAGATATATGCAGCAACAACAACTTTGAGGGGCAAAAAAACAACGCTATTTTTGGCAGGCACCCACACTGTTACACAATGGGAATAAAGAAGATGCAATAGATGGGAAAAAAAAATTAAATAAAAATAGACCACAAAGACTTCAGAAACAATATATTTAGTTCAAGACATAACATTTAAACCATGGAAAATACTGGGAACAAATGCGGGCTGAATCGACACATCCACATAGAGGTTTGGGTTAGGAGCAGGTGCACACAGGGAAAACAGAAGTGGTAAAAAAAAGAAACTGAGGATGTTACACTGCTGGAGAGTCAACTGTAACCATCAAATGTCCTGGATGAATTCAAGATCAAGAGTTTCTTTGGATTTTACAGTTATAACGACAAACAGAATCTTGATGAATAAAGCGGTTTGTAAACACCGTCATGGAAAAGTGTAACATGATTATACGTACGAACATAAAAGCACTGAGAGCACATCCTGCTCAAAGAAGGCAACCTGATGATTTACCTGCCAGCGCTAACACATGCTGGGAGCCTGTAAGGTGTACTCTGCTATCATGCTTAGGATCATGACAATCACTGACATACTAAACTGTTTCTCCCAATGCAGCAAAGTCACCATAATTCACAAGTGCAATGCGGCATAATACCTAAACAAGTGCTGCTTGATTTAGTATTGCCCTCTTGTAAAAGATGAGGGACTAGATAGATGTACACACGACTGGTATATCGGCGCAGCCTTGTCTTAGCAGCACGCTAACATTTGCTTATTTGGCACTAAAATACAGCTGAGTTTGATGTCATTCGTTTTGTGGGTGTTTGGTCATGACTTAAACTAATCTGACAAACCCAAACGGAACTGGATGCTAGAAGTAAAGTTAAGGAATCACTAAAGTGTTTACAATTCATCCTGATTGCAACATGAATGTCTTTATGAAATTATACTGCACTACAGCCAAAAGTTAAGGGGATGTTTCACTCAAAAATGTAACATTCATGACGGCACAAGAGTAAGGGGTGGGGGGGGTCACAGTCATGGCCGTGTTCATGTCCCTTCCTTGTGTCATCCCATGTTTTCCCACTTTTCCTTCCGTGTCTGTCATGTCCCCGTTTTGTCTTTGTGTCTGTGTGTGTGTGTGTGTGTGTGTGTGTGTGTGTGTGCACAAACGCCCAGAGGATCACTAAAGTAATCCCTTCTCTGTGCACAGTGAATATCTGTTCAAACTTTAATGGCAATCCATTCAAAAGTTATTGAGAGATTTTCAGTCTGGACTGAGCAACGTGGCGGACTGACCGAGTGACTGACCAGCTGACATTGCCATCCTGAGATCTGCAGCGGCCCATTACACAACCCATTGGTGTCCTTCAATAAAGCATCCCTCCTCGGTAGACGCCCACGTCTTCCAAACCCAATGTCCCTAGTTTGTACATTGGCTTTTAAAAAGTGAAATAGCATATCCCCCTGATGAAATCACTTTGGCATCATTAATGTGTTTTTTTTTCTCAGACTTGGCAAAGCTTCTCCATAGCTACAGAGTACATCACATACAACTGCTCTGGCACAACTAGTAGTTAGGTTATTCCTCACTAGTCATTTGAATTCCAACCATCAAGAGGAACTTCACTTAAGAATTGTAGTAGGATGTATCAGCGACCAAAGACTCAATATAATACTGTACTTTACAGTTCCTGCCATTTTCCCTTACACACAGCACAACCGTGAAAAGCACTCACTCACACACGTAAGCAAACACATACAGAGAAATTAGGATGAAATAGGGAGTTAAAAAACTCACCTTTCCTTTCGCAGACTGCCTTTAAATCATCCATACTGGTAATGGGTTTTGAAATTGATTTTACTTTCACAGTAAAGAAAGCAATTTAGTGCTGGTTTAACTACTGTCCTCTCCTCTAGGCAAGCTCTCCCATTCACCATTCAGCAACCAGTGGTCCAATACCAATACTGCAAATATGTGTGTGCAGCTGTGTGCAAGTGCTGCAAATGTGTTTGTGCGTGAGCTCATCCATAAATGAGTGTGTGTGCAAGACAGAGAAAAGGCATAATCTGCCGGTAATGGAACATGAAACCGAGCAGAAAATTGCAAAAAGAAATGACTCCTAGGGAGGGTGTCAGCTCTGATGAAATAAAGGCCTTCAAGTGTGGCCTAATAAAGGCAGGCAGAGGGGCTAATGCCCTCTATAATCACACCTTTATTCTGATACACGTGAAACACAGACACAGGCACACACACAAGCACACACACAAACAGTGGCAGGAGCACTCACATTTTAGGAGCTTGACGGATAGTTATTCAGAAAGCAGGATTTGCTACCGTAACGTTGTAGTGGGTATCAACTGGCTAATGTCCGTAAAAACCACAATTTAATGGCCTGAAAATATGACATGTCTTTCACATTAAGACTGACAGCGATTAATAAAGCAATTTTTGCTAGTAACGTTTTTTAGATTAAATAAAAAAAGTACAAGAATTTAGCAACAGGTTTAGCTTCCTTCTACTTCAGTCTAGTACACACTCCACACTCCACTTGTCCTCATAATTTAGCGATGATCCATTTATGAGATTTCATTGCCAAATTGTTATGAATTGCCGGGTTATTTGCCTAACCTTTGGGTTGCTTAATTGGATTGAATCAATTCACTAAACTGAAACACTGATTTGATTTTTGAATCTGGGATCATGATTCAATTATTTTGTCATGTCAATAAATAATACTGTGATGTGAGTTGTGACGTGTAGGTGTAGCTGAAATGATGAACCTTTTAATATTAAAATGATCATGACAACCTTGCAATGATGACTGAAGAATTTATTTTCAAATAATAATTTATTCTTAACACAACCATCTGACTGTGTTAATTATCTTGGGCTAGGAGAAAGTAGGGGTTAATAATAATCTTGTTGAAGGATCCTTCGAGAGACACTTTGCTCCTCTGGAGATGCAGCTTTGTGGTTGTTCAGTAGCGCTATTGAACACTTGGCCGAGTGTTGATTCATTCTAATGCAGTCCACCCACCATGACACACACATCAACTGAAGAGAGTATCATGAAAGATCCAACTCAGGGGGCTTTTTTAGCTTTGCAGCCTGAATAACATTATCAAGCATGTTTCTGTGTGTATGCTGGAAAGTGTTGTAGAGTTACTAACATGCCTTGGAATTTGGTGACTGCAGACTTGATTTACTTTGAGAAGACTTGCAACTCAACATTGACTTAACCACAAAACACTTGTAACTTTGGAATGACTCGTGACTTAATATCCTCCCCAAGCAATAATATAAAAACATGGTTTAAACAAAGTACGCCGCACATTATTTTTTTTAATGATTTTCCTGAAAACAGTAAAGTCCATCCAGCAGCATCAATATTTCCAACACCGCCAAACACAGTGGTCGATAACACTTTGTTTGACTGATTTGTTGTGAACGATGTCCTTTACAGGTCAAAAAGTTCTAAGACAGTTATAGTTGTCTTGTGATTAAATGCAGGTGTTGTTTTTGATTCTGATTAGCCTTAGCAAAAAGTGGCCCATTCGAACTTCAGTACATATTGATTTATCATGTATTGATAATCTGATGTTTTACAGATCAAATCTATGTGGAATTATATGCTTGCCTTTAGACACATTGAAAATGTTCATGTTTGCCACACCGACTAAGAGACTCTGGGTTACATGAGCTTTTGATTGAAATGTGTCAACAGGTTGTGTAAACAGTTTCTATTATACCTAGAATTTGTGCCACATTTGTCATTTACAGACTTATAAATTACACAGACAGAGCCCGTCTTTCACTCTCAGCTTGGACTTGCCCTTGAAGAAAGTGCTGAAATGGACACAAACTGAGAAAAATAAAGTGAAATAGTTTCCCGTGCAGATATGTCGGTCCAGAGGTTAAGCGTGTGGAGCTACAGCTTCATTTGTAGCGTCTGCCCTGGTTAATCAATATGGGGTTGTGCGCTGCTATTATGTTGCGCTACATGGGGTCTGTGCTCTCTGTCTCATCCTGTCTGTGTGGTGTCATTTGGGTTGTTGGGGCAGCAGCAATTGGCTCAGCAGGGGGGTATGTGAATTGACGTTCCTGCTGGGGGAATTGGACAAAAACTATCAACAGCTATCATCGACTGACCTGCCCTTGACTGTTGCCGCTCCATCGGATTTGTTAAATGACCTATGTGTCAAAGAGAGTGGTTGTACTGGGCAACTCCTCAGTGCATAGATGAAAAACTGTGTGAGCATGTGTTGGAACCTGTCAACTTACCCCGGGTAAATAAAAGGTGAAGAACAAGTAGCAAAAGGATTGTTCGCAACCATCTGGCGGTGGCACTTTCTTTACAGCACCAGACGCAACTCATATGGTCCCAACGGGATTCCAGCCAGCCAGTCATCCAATGGTGTGCGGTGGAGCTTAGATAAAACTTCATTCCAAGAAAGAAAGAGAAAGATAGAGTGAGATAGAGAGAGAGAAAGAGGGGAGCAGGGGAGGTAAAATATTGATGAGAAATGTGAGGCACAAAAATAGAGCGTCTCTGAATTCCCAATGAGGGGCCAAGGATGCACACATCCACACGCACATAAAAGAAGGGTGCTACATTAAAGTAGATGAGTAGATCCCATACACACTCATATGCACATGCACTTTGGCATTTTTTTGTGCAAAAACATGATTCAGCACAAAAAAGAAAGTCCCATCCATTACTCCCGAAGTGCTTTTCGACAGTCAAGAATAGCAACTGGTTTCGCAATCTTTTTTTCCCCTGTAAAAAATTCTATGTAGCTATCATGAAAGAAAATGTATCCTCTTCCGTTACACACAACCTGAGGTCAACTCAGTGCACAGGCAATCTGACAGGATACAACAACAGGCAACAACAGGGAACTGGGACACACTTTCAGAGTTCTCGAAGGCCTTGAGAGGCTCAGTGGAATTAAAGAAAAGGTGCAAACCACATAACAATCAGTGTGAAAACATGAACACAACAGTGTTCACCTTGAACACTCCAACTCATCTAACATCAGCAGTCGGTATACTATACCTGTGTATGTGTCGTTCACTAAATAACATCTAGCTGGCCTTTAAAAAAAACACTTTAAAAATAAATAACTGTTCAAATTCAAATGAAATCAGATGTCAAGCAAAAGGGATTGAAAACTAATTAAATCTAAGTTTTTTTTTAATATATATATTTATTTTATTTCAATGAGGCCCACTGCAGCCCTCAACCTTCAATACTTTATTAAATGGTGTAATTAATTTGTTTTGCTAAAGAATTAGAGCAGCAGCTGACAAGTGTTACGACCGATAAGGTTTCTCCCTGGCGCGGCGGTCCAGAGATCACACTGAAAGGCAATTACTAGATTGATTTGGGCCATGTGGGTTTCGACCTTTAAATGGAATACCTCAAGCTAATCATTTTGGTGTTTAGTTGTTGTGTTAACTGTGTTTTCTCCCTTTCTGCTCAGGGGAAAACAAATTATAGCTGAGATTTACAATCATGTTCCATATTCACAAGAGGTGCTAAAATAACGTATGGCTATGGGGACATTTTCAGCCTTAATACATTAATTAAATATTTATTAAAAAAAAATAGATAAATAAAAACGTAAGGCAACTGTTGAAGTTACTAACCATAATAATAATCAATGTACAGCAGCTTCATCTTAAGGCTGGGACCTGAGATACAGTCTCTCCTGTGCCCACCAGGTGCTTTCTCTGAATGAATTCTGTGAAAAACAAGAAGTTACAAAAAGTCACTGGAGTTCGCACAGTTAACGCATACACTGAGTTGGAGCACAATTCCCATCCAGCCCGGGCCAATTGCAGTTAATTGCTTCTGCGAAATGACTGATTGGGTCCGATTTTTAGCGCAGCAGGATCTCGCAGGGAGAAAAGGATGAAGGGAGGGGGGGGAGAGAGAGAGAGAGATAAAAACAAAAACATCAACCTGTCACAGAGGGGCAATTAACCGGTTGATTAACTGCTAACCATTGCCAGACTTTCCCCCCAGTGTGTCCTCTGTGTGAGAGAGTGTGTGTCTCTGTGTAGGTGTCTCTGTTCTGTGCCCTTATAGGATGAATGGGGCGGACTCTGCAACGCCTCAGAGATTCCATAAAACCAACAAAAGTTGTGGAAAACGTACAAATGTGACTGGACCATTTAATTTGCAGTAGGGCTGGGTATTGGCAAGGACTTCCCAATAGGATAAACATAACGATACATGGTCATAATATGATATCACCATACATTGTGATACGTGTATTGCAATACATAGCAATATTCGGCTTTGTATTTGGAAAAATTAATGTCATGATAGATTGCCATATCGATTTTAGCACAGAACTAATTCACCGTTGACGTCTTTGTTTTTCTTTCTTTTTTTTGCACTGAAAAACCCTGTCTATTGTAAAACTCTGACCAGCCTCTGCCATCTGCAGAAGCAATAAGTGCACATAAATCAGGAAAATAATTCTGATTTCATTGGAATAAATTGATTCCTGTGTGAATTATCCAGGCCTTTACAGTGACACAATTGGGTGTGGACTGGATATGTCTACAATATTTTAAATAGGAATAGTGTACTAGGCAAGAAGAGATTCTTCAGATTTTTCAGTTTGGGATAATTGCGTTTAAGAACCCAAATAAAGGGTTGTATCCAGTATGTACCAGCAGAGACACTGTACAAAGGCAAATCAACAAATAAAACCAAATCTATCTGCTAGTTATAGATACCACAATAGGTTTTACAGTATGTAGCCTACACACGTTTAACATTCATCAAGGATCCTCCAGGACCTTGAGCATCTTTCCCCAATTCAATTGGATTTCAAACAGGATTGCTTGAACACTCTTGTGAGGACCTGGAATTATAGTGAGACCGGTTACCTTAGCAACCTAGTGCCTTGCCATTCTTTTATATCGCTGTAAGAAAAATGCTGGAGACCGAGAAAGAAGAACAAGAGGGTTTAGGCAGATAGTCTGACAGGCGGGCACACAGGCAGTGAAGACAGGCTGCTAGACAGACAGGCATTTGTATCCCAATTAGTATACAGGGGAGCTCAAGTTTCTGAAAACTCCAAAAATAATACAATGTGTGGTCAAAAGTAAGGAACGGCTAAGAGAAAATATTTGGTCTGAAATGGAGATAGAGAGGACTAAACAGTAGCAGTTATAGAGCTGCATACAAGTAGATATAGGCCTACTACAGTATATATTTGGGGGGGGGTCATTTGATCTAAAATTACATTATATTTTGACAGTGATGTTATTCTATCATAGTATTATGTTTGTTTTAAGCTTAGGTCGGTCCTGTCCCTTTATGTAAATAGAATATTTATTTATAAAATAATAGGCACCATGTCTTTCAAAATACAGTGTGATTGCCAAAATAAATTTCTCCTATGCTTTACTTTTCTTATCATGAAGTTTAGCAACAATAAACAATGCCTAGAATGCCCTCTGTCTAGTTATGGAACATGCTGGTCCCAATCATTTTGCCCTGATTTGCCTCCTGATATTCACACATGTTTGTGTTTTAAATGATGGTTTAAGATTGCATGTGTTACCTTTTGCCATCAGACACGGTACAAACTTCAACATTATGCCATGGTTAGCCCAGAATGATTTAGAAAACGAAATTTGGTTTTTTAGACTTGTCTTTTTTTTTAAACAGTAATATGAGACACCATCTGTATGTTGCAACAACAACACAAGGCTTTTTACAGTCCAAGCCTGCAACAGGTTTAACCATACAGCCAACCTGCAGCTGTTCCAACAAATACTCTGCCCCCTCTTCACCTCTGCCCTGTCCTCACCTTCCTGTTCAACACTCAATATCTTAACTTTTCTTGCTATCTTTCGAGCAAACTCTCATCCAATTAATTGAGTGACGAGAGGCGGTAGGAGGAAATGCTTGTGAGTAACGTTTATCATCACAACAAGAATGATTTGCTTTACTTGAGAAAGGATCCATGTTTTATCATGGCAACTGCTTGACAAATGTTCCTAGATTATGGGAATTTTGGCATTATCGTTCGAACATTGCACAGTCAGGAACAATTAATGTACAAATGCAATATTTATCACCTGGCAAATGCTGACTCTTTCAAAGAAACATACACACACACAAACGCACACACACACACACACACACACACACACACACACACACACACACACACACACACACACACACACACACACACACACACACACACACACACACACACACACACACACACACACACACACACACACACACACACACACACACACACACACACACACACACACACACACACACACACACACACACACACACACACACACACACACACACACACACATTTACTGAATACCCAGTGGAGGACTCTTGTCCAGCATTGCTCTCTACTCTGCAATAAATCAGACAGCTTTCACAAGCTAACCACCTGGCAAACAACTGATAGGAAAAGAAAAAGGAACAAGGCCCAAAAGAGCAAAATGCAACAATAGATGGGCTCTAATGAACAACAGGTACAAGAAAAGAAGAGGCAGGAGGGAAAAGGGCAACAACGGGGGAAACTGATAAAAAGCCATAGTACTTAAAGTGCATCTCAGCTGTTAAAAGAGGGAAGACAACTCCATTTAAAGAATTTACATCTTCTTCCCTCGCAGCCCTCGTGGATCATATTACCGAGGGGGCCTGTAGTCTCAAACAAAAACATTATATCCCTATTCATCCCCAATTCATCATGCACAGGGCTTCTTTGGAAGTATAATCATGTACTTGACATGTTTCCTCTCGAGTGGAAAGGAAGCTCCAGCTATGATGTTGAATATTGATCCCCTCAAGTACATGTTTCTTTTCAGTGGGGATTCAGGGCTTTGCTCAACGATTCTTAAGTAGGGCCGGATGTCTACCAGAAGTCAGGCCATTGGGTTGAAGGTTTTTTTTCTCCCTGCTCATTGCACGACACCCCCACCCTGCTTCATACATTGTACCATCACATCCTACAAGGGTATTCCTCTCTTTGCCTCCGGCTATGACTGCAGTTTTTGCAGACTGTACAGTCCTGATGGGAATGCTGCAGTCAGGCTCGTCAGCTGTACTCCCCTACAACTGGAACAGACATATTCTGCCTTTTGTAATTTGGCGTGTATTCATCTTTAAATCAAGGCACTTTTATTTCTGTACAATACTGACGATAAACTACACGTGGTAATTCATTTTTCAAGATCAAAACAGAAAGACTGCAGTGCGTGTAAATCCTTCCTTAAGCTCCAACACTGTACACTGTGCAGGTAAAGCAGATCACGTTTAGTCTCGCCGCTCTTCTGACATGGTGACTTCAAAGCCTTTTCGTGGGCGGAGAGCTAACGGTATAATTTAATCTAGACAGACGATAGGAGAGCAAACGCCTGCTAAATGGCCATCTTATCTCCTCTGGCCTGACAAACTGTCAAAGCCTGTCCTCCATTTGTACATAATAGGACGGTGGAGGCATTGACAACACAATGATAGGTAATTGTGAGAGGGCGGAAGCTTAAGATGTGGTTAAATGTCAGACATGACAGGGATGTGAGATAGATGGATGACGTCCTGGCCTGTTTCAGAACTTTCTCCATATGCTGAACAGATTTTTACGCAATCTTCATTAATAAATGTTTCTCTGATTTTTTTATTTATTTCCTTTTTAGCTAACAATGACACCACAACGACGATGATATAAGTCATGCACTTCTTTGAGACAAACCACTTACTGATATATCTACTTATCCATTTAATGGAGTACTCAGAAAATCTACAGGATTGATGTGTTAGAAATAACGTTATTACATATTTTCAGGCCCTAGTTCGTTTTACACTTTCAATCAGCCAAAGTAGGTTTTGGTTTAACCATAAAAAGGCAATGTTTTTAAACTTTAAAGCCAGCACATGTAACTTGAGCTGAATCACCGTCACTGTTGCCACACGTGACGATCACAGGATAATTATGTTAGCAGCACACCTAGAAAAGAGACACACAATCAGTGATGTGCCTCGGTAATGTAATTTGCAAAGCGTTTATCTATGTACAGTCTGCCAACATAAACTGTTAGTCGTACCATGCAGGCCATGTGAGACTGTAGAAGCAAGAGTATTACATTGAGTAATGGTGTGTTTTTACTGCTGCTCTAATTTTCATTTGTTAAGCATATTATTGCTTTGAAGCCTCCGCACACCTATCGAACTCCTACACAGGTGATTTAAATTAAATTGCCTTTTTAGAGCTCTTCGTAGGTGTTCACTGGTAATGCTTGATTGTATATCTCCCTCACTCCCTGGTGTATCTCAAGCCTAAGTGGGCCACATCCCACGTGTTTTTCTATTGCCATTTTCTTGACTATTTGCTATCCTGGCAGCAGGGGATCTACGACTTAGTGAACGTTGTTACTTCAACAATGCCATTCCCAGGCCCACTGTGTGTGGGATCGTGCCTTTATGAGCAAATTATGACCTAAAACTATTTAATACAACTTTATCAATGTCATGTTATTCCTCTCAAAGCTCATATATCTTCATGACCAGGCAGAGGACTCATCGGTAAGAACTGGAATCCCCTGTCTGGGTGCGCAGGGGCTCAAACTACAACCTTAATGTAAACACTAAAGATCTACATCATTTATACTGAGCATACTTACCAAACAAATGAATGTATAAATAAGTCCTTGTTCAAAATGTTCATGCAGCACCATAAGAAAATTAAAGCCAAAACCACACAGCGTTAAATCAAACTAACTTTTCTGAAAACTTTTGGGCCAAACTATAACAACACGCATCATCACTCAGTGTTACGACGGAGTCCAGTCGGAATGAGATCCCTAAATATGCCTAAGTGCATGGATGAAGCTCTTATTTTTCTAGTTTCCAAAAACAGTATTGATTTGGTATCTGCTTCACAATTGACAAATCAAATGTATAATTTCTCCAACCAATTACTGCTGAAATTACACTGGCAAAGTGTTGTCAAAATTCAACCCGGCGGTGAAGTCACAATGCCCCCAATTTGGCCGTCAGCGTGATTGTTTTTCCCCACTGCAGCAGGAAAGTGTCAAAATCCATCAGAGAGTTCAGAGAGACGCAGTGTCATGTGTAATGACTTGGCTGACAAAAACAATTCATTCTGTTAACATCCCCCTTTCAGCGCACACAAAGACATTATCTTCCCAATTAAACGTATAAACTAGCACTTGACATTAAAAATGTTTAGCTTGAAGAGTATACTGAAAAATAACCAAAATCCTGAGCACCAAACAGAACTGAACACTCAACACTCATTAACACTGCCAGTGTTTATATACCCAGGTACTCAACAGCGGAGTTAATTTAACACTAACAATGTACAGAAGCCGGTATGGATGCATGTGTGTGCCAGCATATGGTATCAACGATATTTGAAAATTAGGCAAAATCCCTAAGACACAGACACAGCCATGAACAATAACACACTTTAGCGTGCATTGCCGTGAGACCTTGGTTAATGAATCACACTGGTCAATAATGAACCACAAATCAATTTTTAAATTGTGTATGTCTCCTGCATTTATCAATCAATTCCGAGCACGTACTCCGGTGCCTGAGCCTCAGCGTGTGTGAGAGAGCTTCAGGATGAGAAAAGATGGAGGGAGGAATGAGGATAGCAGCGAAGGAAAGAAAAAACGTGAAGAAGAGCAACAAGGTAGCATAGTGTGATATAAAGCCAATTTTTTTTAAATAAAAAGACGAGGCTTTTCCTTTTTTCGTTTCTGCAGGCATGCGCTTATCTTATCAGGTCAGCAGGTATGTGTGTGTGTGTGTGTGTGTGTGTGTGTGTGTGTGTGTGTGTGTGTGTGTGTGTGTGTGTGTGTGTGTGTGTGTGTGTGTGTGTGTGTGTGTGTGTGTGTGTGTGTGCAAACAGAGGGGCTGTCCTGTTCCATTTCAGCTCCAAACCAGCTGATAAAGAGTCATGGAGAGATGCTGACCTACCTACTGTACACACACACACAAACACACACACTTTGCATGTCTAATCCCTCTAACCTTCGCTCTGTCTACTTTGAATCCTTGTTACACAGCTTTTTTTTGTCCTCCCATAGGCCAATCACAGATTCCCCCAGCTCTTTATATTATGTCTTTTGCCCACAGAGGAAAAATAATGTGCACCTGTCTCGCACATTATTTGAGAGCTCGCTTTACCGTAACTGCCTGTCAAATTGGAGAAATTGAAAGAAACAAACACAATCACACAAAACAGATGCAAATCCAACGTATTGGGTTAAACTTTTAGCAAAACATCAACAAAAAAATGCCAAGCCAAACAGCCTGATGGGAAATGTCAAGCAGCTTTTAAAGGCACAAAGACGAGCCATTAAAAGAATCGGCGAAATGACACAGTGTTTTAATATTCCATCTCGCATGCACCTTTAGAAATGTCATGGCTGCATTTGAGCTTGGCGTGATGGAAAGGCATCCACTTTGATTACAGTCATCATCCTTTCAGCCAGACAAGACTATATAATACATGTACTGACAAAAAATCCACTTGGAAATGTTCACACACGCCCCCACAAACACACACACACACACACTATACACACTATTAGATGCATGCCTCTTAAACACATATTCACGCATATTGGTGCATTAAGGGTAAGGGGGAAACACACTGTTGCACATATCCTGAGTTGATGATATCCACAGGCCTGTTGTTTTAGTTTTGATACTCCTGAATTATCTCCAACACCACACACACAGATGCTTTTTCACTCATGAGAAGATACACACATTGAAAATATAA
Organism: Ammodytes marinus; assembly: GCF_949987685.1. Classification (NCBI taxonomy): domain Eukaryota; kingdom Metazoa; phylum Chordata; class Actinopteri; order Uranoscopiformes; family Ammodytidae; genus Ammodytes; species Ammodytes marinus. The sequence continues at coordinate 14,537,978 of NC_137223.1, forward strand.
ATGGCATTTCCAAGGCAAAAAGCACAGTGTGACTAGCATGTTAGATAGTACTACAAACTATAACAATTGTTTTCATAAGATTAAAAAGACTGATATTGTTTTAGAAATTTACAAGGACTCAAGTAAGAAATAAATAAGTACTATTACAATACCTCTGTGTGTGTGTGTTTCCTTAACTTCACAATGTGGTTCCTTATTTTACCCCTGCTAAACCAGTGAAAATTAGTGCACAAAAGACAAGAACAAATGGGTTGTTTTTGTATTTCGGTTTCTATGGCGACGAAATGGGCTTCGTAAATTGATGGAAGACGTTTGTATTATTGTGTCCACTGCGGAGCTGATTGTGAAGGCGTACACTCAATCAGGTTGTTATCAAAAAGAATAAGCTTTATTGCAGCACATCAAAGCGCCTGGAAACAGAAATGGAAAAAGAAAAGGGGGAGACTTTGTTTCTGAAACATGTCTGCATGCAAGTTAGTCATTAATTAGTGAGCTTTTTATTGATTATTGGAGAATTGGAAAAAATAAAGGTGTTTTGTTTGGGATGAATTAACAGGCGCACAAACCGCCACAGATCAACTTAATTGCTCACCGGAGAGCTGCATTAATCTGGCTGAAACCTCATTAGAGCTTTCAAACTTAATCAACGTCTTATTTGCCTAAGAAAACCAAAACAAGCCACAGTCGATTGGATTGGCTTTATGAGAACAGGTGGGAAAATATAGTCTTGATCCCCCCCCCCCTCCCCCTCCCATTGTTTGAATCATTTGATTCGCCATTCTACTGAAGACAAATCTGAAAAAAATTATGATGACATGATGATAAAACAAAGTATTGCATCTCTACATTTTGTTTTACCAACTTTGCTGTTGTAGGCATTTTGTATTATCTTCAGAGTTGCAGCCACAGACGTTATTTCAAGAGCTTGCAGCAGAATGTCAACGCTCATAAACATTTTTTTTTAAATTTATTCCAGGGCTATGGAGTCAAAAAGGAAATGACTGGAGGCTGTTTTTTCATGGATTGTAACTAGTGACCTCGGGTTCATTCAAATTGAAGAGTCGTGTATTGTGCAACCTCTTCTAACTGGCCCTTTTCGTTGATGAAAATATAAGGTTTGAGATCGTAAATAACATGTGCGCTGCAATTGATAACCTAATGGAATGTGTGACTATTGAAATTCAAATGAAAGATAAATGTTTAATTATCAGCTGTGTGTACAGAACACCCGATTCAAAAATGGAAGACTTTATAGAATACGTGGGAGAATTGTTTTCTAGGGCAAATCAAAAGAAGATATTTATCTGTGGGGATACAAACATTGATTTACTTAATAATACTCATTCACTGACTGAAGAATTTGTAAATACACTGAATGTCATGGGCCTGCAGCCCTTAATTACAAGGCCAAGCAGGATTACAATAGAGCTACAACGATTAATCGACAAATCGATTATTAATCGATTATTAAAGTAATCGCCAACTATTTTGATGATCGATTAATCGTTTGGAGTAATTTTTATATAAAAAATTTCCAAATTCTCTGATTTCAGCTTCTCAAATGTAAATATTTTCTGGTTTCTTTAATCCTATTATGACAGTAAACTGAAATATCTGTGTGTTTTGGACATAACAATACATTTCAGGACGTCAACATGGGCTTTGGAAAATTTATCAAAAATTTTCACCATTTTCTGACATTTTACGGACCAAAAGACTAACCGATTAATAATCAATTAATCGAGAAAATAATCGACAGATTAATCGATTATCTAAATAATCGTTAGTTGCAGCCCTATATTACAATAAATAGTGCCACGTTAATAGACAACATATTTACGAATGTTATGGGGGATGAAATGGAAAGTGGACTCATGATAAATGACATAAGCGACCATTTACCAGTATTTGCTATATACAATTGGAAACAAAAGTTGCAACATAGACCAAACAAAGACGTATATGTTAGGTTGGAAACTGAGGAGAGGATAGATGCACTGAAAAATTACTTATTGACGCAAAATTGGGACTCTATATACAAGGAGAAGGATGTCAACGTAAGTTTTGAATTATTCCTGCAGATATTTCAAAGGCTGTATGAAAAAAATTGTCCACTAAAAAAAAGGGCCTTTAAGCAAAGACAGAATAAACAGTGGCTAACTAAATCCTTGATAAATGCTTGTAAAAAAAATACATTGTACAAAAGATTCATAAAAGCAAGGACACCACAGGCTGAGTTAAAATATAAAATCATAACAAGCTAAATAGCATTCTCAGAGACTGTAAAAAAAGATATTATTGTAAGTTTTTAGAAACAAATGCAAATCACCCAAAACAATTGTGGGACATAGTAAACACAGTGTTAAGAAATTACAGCAAAATACATAATTATCCTCAGTATTTCCATGAAAATAACGTTAAGTTTGAAAACATGAATACTGCGGCAAATAAACTAAACAAATTTTTTGTTATGGTTGGACCGAATTTGGCCATGGGAATCCGTGAGAAGAGTATACGGGAGTCTAGGGAAAAGGAAGCGTCTCTTCAACACTCCAACGAGATTAGTGAGATTTTACTCGGAATGCAAACAAAGACCTCAAGAGACTCGCTAGGAAAATAATAAAGTCAGTGCAAGAAAGTATTCTTCATCCTTTAACACATATCTGTAACTTATCTTTCCAAACAGGAATTTTTCCTTGTAGCATGAAAGTAGCTAAGGTTATACCATTACATAAGAATGGTGATGAACATTCATTTACAAATTATAGACCAGTCTCAATTTTACTACAATTTAAAAAAATTCTGGAAAAGTTATTTAACAATAGACTAGATGATTTCATTAATAAGCATCAACTTCTTTATAACAGTCAATTTGGCTTTAGAAAGAATCATTCCACTGCGCTGGCCTTGGCTGAATCGGTAGAAATTATTAGTAATGCTATAGATCACAAATTGTACTCTATAGGAATTTTTATAGACCTCCAAAAAGGTCGACACAATAAATCACGACATCCTTCTCAATAAGCTTGAGAATTATGGCATTAGAGGTATAGCATGGGACTGGGTCAGAAGTTATTTACAGGACAGGAAACAATATGTGAAATTAGGGGAGATCACATCGACATGCTTAGATATTGTTTGTGGGGTCCCTCAGGGGTCAATTTTGGGGCCGAAATTATTCCTGCTTTACATAAATGATATATGTAAAGTTTCGAAGGTCTTAAAGTTAATTTTATTTGCTGACGACACGAACATCTTCTATTCGGGGGAAAGATCTGAATAATATGGTTGAGATTGTAAACATTGAATTGACTAAGTTACATGGGTGGTTAAACCGAAATAACTTATCACTAAATTTAGAAAAAAATAAATGTATGATGTTTGGTAGTAGAGCAGCAGATGTTTCCGGGAAAATCCAGATAAATGGGATAGATATTGAAAGGGTCAAGCAACACAAAGTCCTAGGGGTAATAATTGATGATAAGTTAAGTTGGAAACCACAAGTTAGCCATCTTAGGGGCAAAATAGCCAGGAGTATTTCTATACTTTGGAAAGCACAACATTTTTTCAATCAAAAGGCCTTACTTGTATTATACTGGAGTTTAGTTTCCCCACATCTGCATTACTGTGCCGAGGTGTGGGGAAACACTTACAAAGGTAAATTGCACCCCTTGGAGATTCTTCAAAAAAAGGCAATAAGAATTATATACAGTACCAAGCCAATTACAGGGCACACACTAATAACTTCTTTATTGAAGGTAGAATTCTCAAATTACGTGACGTGGTAAATTACCACACCGTACAAATGATTTACAAGGCTTAAAAAAAAGCCTTCCTGTCAGTTTACAAGTAATGTTTGAAGAAAGAGGAGTTTCGCATGATTTAAGAAGAAAAAAAAAATTCACTGAGAAAAATATACGGACCACACTTAAATCCTTTTCGATTTTGGTAAAGGGTATTAAATTATGGAATGAACTTGATGAAGATGTCACAGGGAGTTGCAGTTTGTGCAATTTCAAAAAAAATGTCTCAAAAATGATGGAAAATTACAGACTGAAAGCTGAGCACATTGGGCTTACTAATAAGCTGAGCACAAGGTGAATGTCACTATCATAACATTATTGTAACGAATAATAGAGGTCAGCAGACAGACTTGTATGGGTTTGAATACTTTTGCAGATGTGTTTAGACTACCAGATAAGAAATTGAAAAGGCCACAATACAAGGGCAAAACAAACTCTGCATTGTCACAGAAAATCAGAACTGAGCAGAACAGATCTTAAAAGCTGAAGCAAGTAGATTGATCATGGAACTGCTAAATTGGTCTCTAAAGGCCATTGACCGCGTGTTTTCAACCAGAAAAGCAGGAGCTGGAGAGGTACCGTGTCCAGATGGCACCTTCCTGTCCGGTTACGTACAGGATAGCTGGAAAGAATGGAAAGTGGTATTGGACATTGAGGATGTTGAAGATGTATACATCTTCGCTGGCATGACGGTGGGGATGCTTGCTTTGGGATTTGCTTTGTATGTTCTGTATCGCAAACTGAAGAAACTCATTGTTGCACAAGCGGAAGGGAGAGATGGAAGATGTACAGCGTCGAAAGATATGGATGGAACAAAACAGGCTATTACTGCTGTTCGGGAGATGATAGCAAAAATTGTATCCGGTATTGCATCTATCAAAGGAGACATCACAGCTATCAAAGGAGAAATCGCTGATATCAAAGGAGAAAATCGTAAAAATGGCTACAGTGGAAAGAGAGGATAACGATGAGTAATTAAAATGCATTGGGAAAATGGAAAGCATGTCAGTTGTGCAAGGTCAATGAATAATGAGAATGAAAATTGACTGTGTATTGGACTGCAGCTGCTTAACAAAAAAAATTAGCAAAATCATCAAAAACAAAAAAACAACAACAAAATTGTGTTTTGTTTTTTTGTTTTTGTTCTGTAACAGTAAATGTGTATCTGTGTATCTGAATCTGAATCTGATGAAAATGGGGGCGGGACCTGATAAGCCTTTGGCTTCTTCCGTCACCCTTCGGACAACACAAAGTATGATGTATGATGTGAAAGAGATAATTGTGTATTGTGTGGAATTGTCCGAAAGAATAATAATAAAAAAAAATTAAATAAAAAAAAATGTGTTGTTGCAACCTGTAACAGCTTAACTTTTTCCTTACCTCCAGTTCAACTTGTCACCTTGCGTCAGTGATGTAGAAGTGAACTCCAGGGTGTGACACATTACAGTTGGGTTTGAGGCTACAAGGTGCAAGCCAACACACTCCCAACCAAACCTAACCCTGACCCTAACCGTAACCCTATCAGTGATACTGGGTCCAGTATAACAGATAGAAGAAAACACTGTTTTACGGCCTGGTGTTAAGTTAAACCTTAATTTTTTGTGCTGCTTTCTTGACTACAGGTGGCCTTTTGAAACAATAAATCACTGTATGATCTTTTGGCAGTAGCTATTTTGACAATTATATAACAAAAAAATGGTTTTAAGTAAATTGGCAACAGTGATTCTGACACAAGCCATTAGCAACAGAAAAATAGCAATTTTAGTAGGCGTGTGGCCATAAAAAAAAGTAAAAGCCAGATAAAAAGGCACCACACACCAATATTAAAACTTCACAAGTGATAGGAATTCTTTTGGCTTATTGAACATATGCCAAGTGGTGTTTGGGTTGTTAAAGACTGGAGGTGCATTTCCATCTACCTTTGCAATACCTGTGAAATGGAATAGACTAGAAGACCTAGTAGTAGAAGACCTAGTAAAATGCCATACTTTCATTGTGTTTCACATATTTTCCCTGTTTGAGGTCATATCGGTGTGCCCTCTTCTTCTACATATGGTTTAATGACACAAATTTAAATAAAAGTAGCACTATATTTGGATTGAAATGTGACATGCTTTTGCTCCAAAAAAACTAACAAAAAATATTATGGCGCTTTTCCACCGCACATGTAGCTCGACTCGACTCAACTCGACTCGACTCAACTTGGTTTGGTAGCAGCACGGGTCGTTTTCCACCGCAAATAGTACCTGCTGAACGTGGGCGGGGTTGTCGTAAGGGGCTGAAAGCCTACTCCGGAGCAAAGTAGCAAAGCAGAAATTACGAGCAGTTGTTGCACTATTAACTGAACCAACCGCCAAAAACACGGATGAAAAATGTTTAAGAAATACCCCCCTTGTATCTGTTTGCTAAAAGAAGTAGAAGAATATTGCTACGGGCCATTAAAAGGGATGGTTGTTGTCCCGATGTGTGCCACACAGTCAGCTGTAGGGATGCGTCACGTACATCCCTACGTAAGCACGGGCATGATAAAGTTGACTGTTTAGTGCTTGTTTCAGGATACGTGTTTTCAAATGCAAGCCGTGTCTCAGCCTGAATATTTTATTGAGGTAATCAGTTCAGTCCGAGGCTTGTAATGTAATCGCTCGCTATCATGTCTGTCCCAGCTGGCTACTAGCCTAGCTGCTAGCTGCCCTACATGTCTCCTCTCGTATGTTAAGTAACTTCCCCAACAACCAACACTGGGTGAGCTTAGCGAATATATGGAAAATAAATTCGGATCTGTGATGCAAATCAAATGAAAGAGAGCCAGAGTAGGCTGCATGCGGCGTAAATACACTCAAAAGTCCCGGAGAGTTGGGGAGAATAAACAACAGAATGAAGCCGGTAGTCTCTGGCCACTGATTGGCCAAACAATAGTCTCTGGCCAATCAGTGGCCGGCCGTCTGCCGACGTCACCTTTTAGCATCGGCTCAGCTCGCTTGGAACCTAGAGCGAGGCGATACCAAAAAAGCAGCCGCTACGTGGTACCAGGTACCATGAAATTGCGGTGGAAAAGCCAAAAATGCGAGTCAAGTCGAGTCGAGTCGAGCTGATACCATGCGGTGGAAAAGCGCCATTAGTTTTGGTGAAAACTGGTACAACTATGCAAATTATGAGCCTCACCTTTCATTGAAAAGATATTTGAAGCACTGGTGGGGTTATGTTACAATCTACCATTATCAAAATATCTGATGTTTATTTCATGAGAATGTTTCTTAAAAATGAATAGCTCTATACTTTAATTTATTTTGGAAAATCGTGTGGAAGGTTTGCCAAAAAACATAACAACATAAACCTCGAAGTTCAAGTCAATAACTTGTGTGAAGACATTCAAGTGTTGGGAGAAGATCATTGTCAGTGAAAATGAGCACAGCAGTGACCATGACACTTCTGACAGCTTAACTGCCTCTGACATCCGCAATCAACAAAACATAGACGGACATGTTCAGTCAGCCGGGGGAGGGCGGACGGACGGAGCACACAAACACACTGACATGACATCAGTGACGAGAAGAGAACCTGGGAGGTCATGATGCCCCAGATTCTGACACAGACACACACACACACACAGCTGACTCAGGATCAGATCTGCTGACAGAATGAGTACAAGTGTTCCAGAAGAGAGATGTATGAGCGTGGTGAGAGGACACCAGCAAAACTGAATCAACAGGAAGTCTCCAGCGGCCGCACAGACAGAAAACAAGATAAAAGCTGTGAAAGTGAGTGCTGACGGCTTAACCTACATTGACTGTTGATGGATACCGAGCTCTCAAAAGGGCAACCCCAACCATTTTACGCATCAACCCAAGTTTCAAACGGTTGTATTGTTTTTTTTCATATCAGACCATAGACACTGCAGTTACGTGGTATGCACCTTTACTGTAGCTTACTGGCTCACAGCCTTTCACTTTAAATCAAAACCAATTTTTGATTCTATTTATATTGTGAATTTCTACTGGAGTGGCCATTCAATGTATTGACATTAGGTAGTCAGCACTCTGGTTGCTTTCTTTGTTAGGGGTGGAGTCTAGTCATCATTTCTTTATTGACTCAATTCTTTACGAAGACAAGCATAGCTGCTGGAGAAGTGTCTGCAGTATGATCACTTGAAAAGGGCAACATTTCAAAAGGCCTATATCAATTAAATGAACTGTCAAGATGTTATTTCACAACATGTTCCGTTTGTGTTTATGAGAGAATTTTTTCTTTATTTATTTTTCTTCAATTTTACTCACCAGCTACAATCTGGGCATGTGGCAAAATTGTTTGAAGGATGTCCAAAAGGGGAAGACACACCAGCAGTCAGATGGAACCTCAAGTAAACAACAACATGAAGAAGAAATCCTCAATTTAACCCGGAGTATTTGGAAGAGAGTACAAAGGCTGAAGTTATTACAAATGTGTCCCTAATAAACATACATCAGATCTTTGCACACCAACCTTGTACTCAGACCTACGGTTGTTTTTTAATTTGAATGTTCAAAACCGAGACTCCACGTGTTTTCTATGGCTGCACCATTTAATCAAATGGAAATAATTCATTATAAATGGTAACGATGGTCAAACTAATTAGGAAAAAAAATTATTCATTTTCCTTCTAGCACGCTTTGATAACATATGGTTTACAAAGTGTCATATGACATTATTACAGTCTAGCTGCAGTTCAGTCACGTTGAATAGTAGGAGACAATATTGTGTTGCTGCCTGATCTCTAAAGCTCATTCCACTGCCAGATGGATATCTTTTGGTAATTAAGCCGGTAAAAAAAGAATAACACCCGCAGCTATGAAGGCACACATATACACACTCACACAAATAGAGGGAGCAGCTCGACTTTAAGCAGATGTGCATGTGTGATGTGTATATAAATGTGAAGAAAAGGGGGGCAGGGTGAGGTAAGGGTACGTTACGTAGCTGAAAGAAAAATACAGATGCCTTGTTCTTCCTTATTTGTAATACTCAAGACACCTGCAGCACACTACCAGGGACATGGTGTGACACACACACACACACACACACACACACACACACACACACACACACACACACACACGTATAGCATCTTTCTTTCCTTATTAGGCCTAAAGCACTGCTGTCTGGTCACAACTGTTTCCCTCAGTGTGGTGCCAGTGCTTCTGTTAGTTAAGATTTCAGGTCAACATTTTCCATTGCTCTCGTCTCTCCCTGGCTCATTCTCTGTCTCATCTGTCTCATTTTGCCAGCAACCTGTTGTTTGTTTGTTGCAGGCTCTCTCTCTCTCTCTCCCTCTGTCTCTCTCTCTGTCTCTCTCTCTGTCTCTGTCTCTCTCTCTGTCTCTCAGTCACTCTCTGACACCCACACACACACGCATTATCCGACTGGGTAAGATGTCACACCGTTCCAAAGTGAGCATTCGACAAATACTTAAACAGCAGCTCCCTTCCTCCGCAAACAGGCACCCCACACAATCACACACACACACACACACGCAACTGAAAGCACGCCCTCAGTGTTTTGAACAAATGCTCACCCTGTAAAGTATGCAAGGACGGAATGCCATGGTTACGGCGATCCCTGCTCCTCACTAGCTGGCAGGATACCACCTGCAAGGAGAGAGAAACAGGTAGAGTGGGCTGGTGTGTGTGTGCGTGCGCGCGCGCGCGCGTGCGTGCGTGTGTGTGTGTGTGTGTGTGTGTGTGTGTGTGTGTGTGTGTGTGCATGCGTGAAGGACAAGTAGATTAAAAAAGCTGTGGGTGATCCTCACTTGCCCAATTCTCTCAGTGTTTTAACGCTGTATTGTTGTTGTTTACCCCGGCAGCAGCCCTTATCATCATCAAAGCCTGTAAGTGACACTCTCTAAACAAAACAGTTCTGGGTCCTCCTCCTTTGCCATCACCATGGTAACTGATTGCCTCTTTCTCCTCTGGCTCCAATCCCTGCGAAACTGGGGAGCTTCCATTTGTCCGTCATTATGTTGGATTGTTTTGAAAACTTCTGCTCAGAGGTAAGCCAGAAACTCCTCTTTTTACACCCCTGTATGCTACATACTGTAAACACACAAGGGGTTTTAAATGAATATACAATTATTTCCAAAGTTATGATATTCTGTATTTCACATTATCATTTCCTGTATAAAGATGTTATAGTTTGAAGCGGGTGGAGCTCAGTTGGGAAAAAAGGGACATGCTGTGTATTTTTGTGCACTCATCAGAATAGCAACATTTAAAATCTAGAAAAAAAGGGATGATAGCCATTGGGTGTTTCTGGCAAATGATTCAAGTTCACGGTCAAGTCCGATTCAAAGCGCACACACATCCCTCTGATTATTTGATTATCAAACTAGTACAGAAAGATATTTTTTTGCTGTGCTTTTACCTTGCTTTCGCATTAATATTACATTTTCATACAAACACAGAGGATTTAAAAACCATGATGCTTTGAGGGGGCTTCTAACCAGGTAAAAGAGCCACATTTTCATTTTACAGAAGTAGCTTCAAGGATAGGCACAAATGTATTCCGCCCAACGTCATAGTATATCATGTATTCTGTATAAACTTCTTTCAAGTCTTCATTGAAGCTGCATGATGTTTACACCGAGTGACATGCTTTAACCCAAGGCTCCATGCTTTTTTTATGAAATATTCTCAATGTCTTACGCATCATTTATTAAAAAAAAACTAAATCCTGGCTGGAAGGTCATAAGAATTGACAACAAAATACAAAAGAGCATATAAAATATCCAGTTAAGATGCACATATCTTTTGTGTGTGTGTGTGTGTGTGTGTGTGTGTGTGTGTGTGTGCGTGCGTGCGTGCGTGCGTGCGTGCGTGTGTGCGTGCGTGCGTGCGTGAGGCTGAATAGCCAGGCCGAATCCAGGTGTAGCAGTGCAGGAACATAGGAGCAGAGAAGATAACAGTTGCTGGCTACGCAGGTAATCTGCTTCATTCAGCCAAAGCGATTGACAACAATGAAGGTCTGATTGCAGAAGAACCGATACTAAATTCCCACATACTTAATGCACGCATGCACAAACACACCACAACTCACACAGAGTCAAAAGCACACAAATGTACACATTTAGAGAGAGGAGAATTAATTTATATTCTTCACAAATGTGGCTTCCCCGCCACAGTAAAAACAGGCATACACTGGGGAAACTGCATGCTCCCCAACACACACACACACACCTGATTAAACTTTCACTGCTCTTAGCCTATGTGTAACCCAGACATTCAGCTCATCTCCCTCCATCCATTCCTCCCGTCCTTCGTTTGAATGGGTTTTTGTTTTTTAAAGAGAGCCCACTCAAAAATATCTCCCCTGCCGCTCATATGGATGTTGGCAGAGCTGCTCGGTTTATGTCCTCTCAACCCCTCTCCCTCCTCCTTGTCTTACTTAAGCTCGGTCCTTAGACATGCACACACAGTCACCGGCTCATTCTGCATCTCCCCAGTTTTGCACTTACACCCACACTGCTCTGTCCCAGGTGTCAAACCAGATATCTCCACCTCCTCTCCAGCTCTCTCTTTCATTCTCCTCAACAACCAAAAGAACAGCCTGCCATATTTAGAAAACCCACGACAGTCAGCAACAGCTTGGAGGGATGTGAATACGTGTGTGTGTGTCTGTAAATGAGGTTGAGGTGTTGACGCCATACGTGAAGTACCACCCCATTACCAACTTTGACTTCATCCTCGGTGTAATAAAACAGCTGTTGTGGAAACATTCCCTGCTCGAAAATACTCTTCTCTCTAGCGCAAGAGACACTTGTGTAATGTCATAACGTAATTTCGCTTCTGTCTTATCACATCCAGGACTTTTTATAAAAAGAGTAAGGTCTCTCTCTCTCTCTCTCTCTCTCTCTCTCTCTCTCTCTTCTTACACAGCAGTATTCACTCAGGCTGCACAGAACTTCTTCTATAGAATCACTTCTAATAAAACATCCCATATTGATCTATTATTAAATGTCACAATCCATCAGACTCTCCACCAGCAGTGGATGTGTATATGCAGCATATGTCTCCAAGAAAAATCCACACATTTGATCGGTCTAGTTGAATAAAGCGTCATTTTACTTCTTCGTTTTGCACTGATAGGCCTCCATCTCCCATGCTGCAACTTTTAACCAGAATTTTACGCTGCAGGCAGAATGTTTCACTTTGTTTGATAAAAAAGTTGAACAGCCCGGCCACTTAAAGAATATTTTTCCAGCTGACGTGTGTGGGGTGCTGTTGTTTTTGTTCCATGTACTGAGCCACTGAAAGTTACTGGTCGTGACAACATTCCCTTCTCAGTAAAAACTAAAATGTGGGACACCACAGAAGTCAAGGGTTGAAGGTTGTAAGTTCGGTACACACTTTCATAACCTAGAGGAAACCTAGAGCAAATCCACAAAAACATAATGAAACCTGCACTGCTGAGAAAACGTAACATTATTTTAAGCAACATAGACAACGGCTCCCAGCAGTCAGCAAAGGGTTAAATATGACTCCTCAAAATGCACAAAACCACGGCAACAGAGAAAACAGCTTTCTAAAGTTACCAACACATAATTCAATTAGCGAACACTTCATTACCTCAGCAACAGGCAAAATGTTGGCAGTGCCTACATAATATAAGTCTAGCTGGAGACAAGTCCTTGCACACAGGCATCTGTTTTAGTGACAGTCAATAAAGCCTTTTTAAGCTAATAGCCTTGCTGTCTGTGATACACTGGTGAGCTAAACACAACTCAGAGTAATGTGCTCTGTAAAAGGGATGACCACATGTCAGTTGCTTATCAGCTACACTAATACACAGCAAAAAATATCCAAGCTAAATGTACTTCGGGGAGTCTAGTCACACCCATATTAATTTTCAGAAAACATGACAAAGTGCATTTAGCATCATAGGTGACCTTTACAAGAAAACATAACTGGAGTTGGTTGCCTCAACACATCTTCGCATTAGACAAATAGGCTTCAAGGTGTTGGCTCTATCTTAGTCCAGTAGCAGCTCAACAAAGTTGACACTGTTGTGATCACTTAAAGGAACCTTGTGGAATTTCTTCTCCACCAGTGGCTCTATGGAGCAATGTTTAACTTGTATCATACTCACAAATCAATTCTATTTTCCCTGTCATTGGTTGGATGAAGGTTTTCTTTGGAGGAAATATATGAACATAGACTGTAACAGCCCCTCGGTTGGTGAAACAAATGATGCTCCGAGTCTGACTGATGCTTCAACGGTTTTATTTATTCCTTTCTTCTCCTTTACCTAAGTGGTGAGCACCATGAAAACTAAGAATATAAGCATACAAAATACAATATAACTAATCAACATGACCCAAATAAACCAAACACATACAGTAGTACATTCGCATAACTACAAAGTAACCCATTCCGCTCTAGTAGTAAGCCTAGGCCCTAAACAAACAACCAAAAACTACAGATCTTCAGACAATAAACAATAATAATCACAGGTTAAAAGCTTCCTTTCGTACCTCATTTTGCACACCAGCGGGTGTTAACCAGGTTCCACAGGCAGTCCAGCTCTGTCTTTCATTCATGGATGTCTGTCTGTGTCTTCTCTACCATTATGTCTGTCTACCATGCCAAACAATGGCTGACAGGAAATCAGCTGGTGCTTTCTAAGAAGGGTTTAAGACTTCTTCTGCAGGGTCTGCCCCCTAGGTGACTGGCTGGTAACTGCATTGATTTTACTTTTCTTTTGAGAATGGCGCCTTAAACAAAGTAAATAAAGAAAACCAAAAGTAAATGTGAAACACAAAATAAACCATGACTGACTGGTGGTGCATGTAAGCGGGCAGCTACATATACTTTGTTCACAAGGAAACTGTACAGGGAACCTTTAATACACCAGGGTTATCTGACAGCCCACTTACGCTACAAAAGATGATTGGAAGTTGATAGTTATGTGAGCATACTGTATTCCGCTTTAAACCGTCAAATTGTGAGTAAGTACAGAGCAAATCCTCTCATGTAAGTTTAATCACTTTCTTTGAAGGAGACAATTTTGAAGTCATGGTTGAATTTAGCGAAAACAGCATTTCCTGTTAGCGTTTTCATTGCAGTGCTAATCGAGGTTACAGCTCTGCACACACGTCCTTCTTCCCTTTCTCTACTGCTCTCTTATGCTGTTTGAGTGGAGCCTTCCTGTGTGATGCCAATCCTGCAGTACGGTCTCCAGCCCAGCTCCTTGTATTGTATTACTCGCTCTCCTTTCTCTTCTTTTTGGGTTGGACCTTCAGTCATTCTCTCTACATCTCAACTCCCACAACATTTATTCTTCGTTCCATTCTAATGGTCAATATTACAATTAGACTTATACGTACTAGAGTAGCCTATTGGTGAGAGTTGTATTCTTCCTGTGAATGTGTGTGTGTGTGTGTGTGTGTACGCACGCGCGTGTGTGTTTCAGTTTACTACCAGCAAAAACAGTACAAGACAGTCACTCAGCGGAAAGGCAAGGTTGCAGGGCAAAGACAGGTAAGACAGGATGGATGAAGAATAGAGAGGTAAAGGAAACAAACATGGCCTTGGAGGGTAAATGATTTCCCATGATTCAGTCCTGTTGACAAGTTGGGATGTTTGTGAGGGATTTCCTGGAATGCAAACATGATTTTTTTATTCCCACCTCCCTTTCCTCTCTTTCTCTAACATTGCAGACTCCACAGAGGACTGGTGGGCACAAGTTAAAAGCCTTGTCTCCCAGAGATAACCTCTCTCTTCGGGCGGAGGAGAGCATTTTTTTCCGAGATCCTGTCTCATTCAGCTTCCCCCTGGGGGGACACAAGTTATTTCTCTTCCCCCCCAACCCTCCCCTCTTTTCTCTCAGCTTCTGGATGGATTGCCATGATGAAGGCTTAGCGCCTGCACAGGGAGCTTTGTCAGTCAGATAAAAACGAAAAATGAGGCCGACACTTGACAGGTTGCGACACTGTGTTTACCAAACCCTGCAGCAACAGGGGAGGCAGACCGCAAGAACATCTCCCAGTCACCTGCAGTCTGTGCATACAAGTACAAGCTCAGCCTGCTATACAAATTAAATGTATTAATGTTATTATTATATTATCAGTAGTGGCATCTAGCATCAAGAGAAAAATGAAAAACTCTAAAGGTTAAAGGATTCATGCCATATCTGTGTGTGTGTGTGTGTGCGTGCGTGTGTGTGCGTACGTGCATATATTTCCATAGAATGGTCTGACTCATTCACTACATCATATCAAATCATTGAAGGCAGCTGTGAATGTTGTTGATTGACTCCAGCACACCTGGCTCCACCCCTACAATTAGCTCAGCACAAAGACAAGGGTGAAAGGGAAAACACACACAAGGCCAAGGGGCCCAAGCGGGATCATGACATTCTTGAGAGCATGGATGGATTATCTGCAGAAATAAATGCATTTTTTTCACTTTTTACGAGAGATTTACAGTCTGGAATTGCTCATAATGAAAGCGTACCGGATACACATTTAAAGAACTCATTCAATTGATTCAATATGAGATAAAAATAGATTGATAAGCGCCACCTCAATGACAAACAAAGACAGCAATGGTTGTCAGGGAATGAATAAAAGGTTGGAAGTAGGAAGAGCTTGAATGCAGAAAATATGAAGGATATAAAATGTTACAGACTTTTCACTTTTTATGTGTTGCCCTTGTGTCCTTGCGGAGGACTTCAGAGAATCGAGAAGAAAGGGCTATGTGGACGTGAGTGAAAGGCTGTTTGGTATGTCAAGTGTGTGTGTGTGTGTGTGTGTGTGTGTGTGTGTGTGTGTGTGTGTGTGTATTTTAAGCCAACATCCACAAAAGTGATCCCAGGGGATTTATGTGGGTTAACTTGGCTAATCAAGAGGGGTCAAAAACACTCTGCCAAAAAATTCTGCAGTGCTAATCCACTTGGTCCTCATTTTACTCCGTCACCTTGGCTTCTTATTTAATAGAATTGTGTAGCTTTTCTCAGCCCTCTCTCTTTCAGCTGATCAATATGTTAATCAAATTCTCTCTTGATGTTCTACCAGCCTCTCCTCTCCTCCCTCTGCGATTTTGACTTTTTTTTTCAAACATTTGATTTACCTCAATTACGTTGTAGGTGCTGCTCCCTTTCACACAAATGTGTAATTACTCGTCTGTCAAGTCACTTAAAATAAAATCACCCCTCATGTAGTTTTTGCTCAAACGTTATCTGAGATGAACCAGTGTTAAACGCCAAAGTCCTGAGCCTGCTGGCGCCCATTCTATCACCCTGATGACTGGATCTTACAGTTCAGATTGATTACAACCGGGCTTCATCTAATCTTGTTAGCTTAGCACAAAGGGGTTGATTTCATGCTGGCCCAGGACTAAAAATGGACTCCCGCTGCAGCTCAAGGGTACAAACAAAACCTGGGTCGATCACTATCTGAGAACCAATTGAATTCATTTTGCAGGGGTTGAGAGCACATGTTTGCCACGAGGGAATGAGCGTCAGCGTATTTTTTCTTAAGACTGCTTCAAATTGCAGTCATCTTTATAACTATCAACGCCTGATGCTGGTTTAGAATAGCACTAAGTGGCAGAGCTGTGTTGGAAGGCGGTGAAATTGACCCATTAATCACTACAGTATAGTTCCCATTTTATGGTTCAATGTTGGTACATCCTTACCGCTACAAAAAGTCCCTCCGATAGCTTTGTGTTGTGGCCCATCACTGCAGAAGCCAAGGTCTCATTTTCCTCTACGGGTGGGGAGATTGATTTGTCTCTTGTTTGATATAAAGACCACCTACCCACCCCATCCACATCTCTCATATAAGGGAGTGGGACAGAAACACAACAATATTCCTGCCAGGATAAATACCTCGAATGGCGCTTCATTCAATTTCTAGCCTGACACCAGAAACTCTACTCCGGCTGGCAGCTGTTTTTCAATTGCTGTCCGCCAAAGAGAATTACTGTTGTATATTACAGGATATTAAAAAAACTGTATATTCTGATATTTACCCAACATGAAAGTATTGCAAAAGACAAGAGAGGCAAATACCACTGCATGGAACAAAGAGATAAGGGAATCTCAAACAAACTAACTAACTGCCTCATTTCCGAGTGCAGCATAAAAAGTCTTCAGAGAAAAAGCCGCGCTGAAATCATTATGAAGTTTATTCATTTAATGAAGGGATTAAAGCTATTAAAGGTATACGATTTCTGATTGGTCAAAGTTAACATGAGCTGTACACTTTGACCAATCAGAGCGAGGCTCTGATTCTCTGTTCTTATTGGCTGTTGGGACTGTTTGGCACAACGTTGTTGGTGTAGAGCGTGTCAGGGAGGGACCATAGGGTTGGGACCAAAGAGAACAAGTGGAGCAGTTGAGGTATTTGAATTCGAATCTCTATCCCAACTGCCATTTTCTCCCCAAATCCTCCACCCAAGCTTTAAGTACAGCAGGAGAATGTTAACGAGCAAATATGGAAACATGCTCTGTGCTTATTGCCGCCTGAACAGATTGAAATGGGCCTTGAAGCCAATGGGGCCACACTTCCATGATGTGGAGTGCAGACATCGGGAACAGTTATAACTAGTGTCTGGATGATTGACAAAAGCAAGACTCCTAACCTTGGCAAACAATTATGCTCATTTAAAACCCTATCTTTCAGAATAAGAGACTGATTCAGGGCCTATAATATCATTGACCAAAGTAATTATATAAAGGTTACGGATGTCTTATCAATAAATTAATGTACTGAAAAAAAATTATATATAGAAAAAACATTCAATAAATACTTCTAATGTCACAACTGCAATCCAAAGTCATTCTTCTGTTGCTGTAGTGATGCTTTACTTGAATAAGGTATTTTTTTTTAAATATTGCAACCCTAGTTTATTATTTATTATTATTATTATTATTATTATTATTATTATTATTATTATCATTATCTTGAACATGGTGCAAAAATTACACTTAACCTGGCAAATAAGATCAAATCGACTTTTTTTTTAATCATCGTTTGCCCTGCAACAAACATCATAAAAAAATATTTTGATGGCCCAAAGGTGAATTTTGCTCTCTACTGAGTAGTGCGTGACTATAATTGAAAACACTACAAACCACTTTATAAAGATGACTAAACAAAACAACAAAGGAAGCTCTGGTGACTCCACAGACAGAAGCCTGTAATTATCATGAAACAATGACTACATTTGTGTGTTTTTATTATGGGATGCAACATGTTCAACAACTTAACAAAAAAAAAATGTATTCTGGAAGATTTACAGGCATTTTTATATATTTGAATGTTACCCTATTGTGAATCTTTCTTCCAACACTTCACAAAGGAAAGAAAAAGGAATATAAAAAAAACAAAGTACAGTGACTCATTCACATGTTTTTAGATTTTTATTTATTTCAGATCTGAGAGGTGAGACAGAATAAAAGCTGTATTTTATATAGTAAGACAGCATCCCCATGTGCTTGAACACAGACGGGCACATTTATTCCACATCATCGTTAGCTCTACGTGTCATTGCTGGAATGTCGGTGCTTGTATGCAATATTTGTGCATCCGTGGACACACATGTACACACGGTGCGGGCCAGCTGCGGGGCTAATTTGTTTAGAAGGAATTAATTAGACATTATTATGGGGGAAGAACAACAGAGCAGAGGCAGGGTGTTTAACGGTGGGACGTCAAAGAGGCAAAACCTGTCACGGAACAATAGGCTAATATCCACCCACTGTTTCCCGGCTACTGCTCAATTACTTTATCACACAATAGGACACAGTACACAACCAAACACACACGTTAATGCAAGCAAGTGTATTTTCTGATCAGCTATCGGTCTGAACATTTATTCATCACCGAGACAGCAGAGGCTGTTGCTGTGTATGTGTGTGTTTGTAATTATACAGATGCTTCATTATTTAAGGTATCCGCTCTTATACCTTCCAGTTAGGCACTGCATCCGCTGTGGATGTGTCTTGAAGTTGATCACAACTGAAACCCAATTACAGAACAAAATGCAGTGATACAGCCTGATTATCTCTTCTATTCTCACCTAACACAATTTTTTTTCCCCCACAGATCTCAATCCAATTTAATTCCACTCTTCTCTCAACACCTTTCCCACTCTCTTTCCTTAAATCTGCTTTGTCACCGCAGTTCCTGTGGTGGAGAGTGCCTCTTTTACCACACTCTCTCTCTCTCTCTCTCTCTCTCTCTCCTCCTCACAGCCACTTCTTGAGGACGGCCAAGGCAGAGTTGAAGGTGAAGTGTGCCTGGTGGGTTCCTCTGTGAGCCAGCAGCAGGGACCCGGCCTGGGGCCCGTGGCCTGCCGCCAGCAGCTTTGAAGCGGCTTCCTCCACGTCCCAGCCCCCCTCCTGCTGCTGGAGCACCATGTGGGCACTGAGCAGGGGGTACAGGGCTGAAGACACACAGCCCACCAGCAGCCCCGCGTCCAGCAGCAACGACAGCAGCTCGCCGTCACAGGTGGAGGCTGTCTCCTGCAAAGGGGAGGAAAAAGAACAGAGGAGAGAGAAACATTATTATAAAGGAGAAGTAAGCAATTTGTTCCTTTTAGCTAACTTCCTGTCGGTGACCGCAGTTAGCAGTCCCCTCCCTCGTCTCTACGTCACCGCCACATGACCTCGCAGCCGTCTTTGTCAAATTCGACGGGCACAAAGACCCGCCACTTTACAACACTCTGACTCCCGAATTGATAAAAACGAGCGGGATACTCAACATTTTATCTGGCAGTACTGCAAAGCTGAATGACTGGGAGAGTTGTGTTATGAGCTGCGCTTACTGTTTAAGTGATTGCTGTATGAATACAAGTGATTCAACAGGTATAATAACAAAAACAATATCACTTACTGCTTAACTACAGTGCGTTCCAAATTATTATGCAAATTATATTTTTCTCAGATTTTCCTAAATAGTCGATGCAAATGACAGTCAGTATAATTTTCAAGTCATCAACCGTTAGAGTATGATTCAAATGTTATTGAACAAACCTCCCAATGACAACAGTATTTTTTTCAAAAATAAAAAACTTAAAATGCACCGTTCCAAATTATTATGCACAACAGAGTTTCAAAACATTTTATAGGTTGTAAAGAACTAAAAATGGTCATTTGTTGAATTTGCAGAATGTGGAGGTCATATTTAGTGACATCAAAAGCTATTTCAATCAAAAACATCTTAACAGGCCAAGTTACATGTCAACATAGGAAAACGGTGTATGAAAGAAATTTAAATTTTCAGACCATAGTTATGTGATATAGCACACATTAATATTAGAATATAGCAATTCAAAAAGTTGAGCTGTGACGTTCTTCTGCATTCAAAACAGTTCAAAGCAGTTCAGATAAACCTAAATGCATTTGTGTATGTTTGTTGCTCTTTAAATTAGAATTGCTGTGTGGCTTAAGCCTTCCTAACCTTACACATAACATCACCACCAACAAAGAAATGTATAATAATTATGATATCAGACAGTATCGTTATCGGCTGATATCCAAAACCCGGATATCGGAATCTGACTGAAAAATAGTAGACCGGTGCATCTGTACACACGTGTGGTGGTGGATAGAGTCAGGAGAAACTAACTTTCCTTTTCTAAGTGTGTTTTATTTTTTTGTTCCAAGAGCAACAGCAGCCAGAATTTTTGCAGCCAGTCTCCCTGCCATTCAGCAGAGCTATTCTGCTGTAAACACCCACAGGCTGATAAAAGGCCAAAAGTGGATGGCAGATTTGGAGATTTAGCAGCCATTGTAGAAACAGAAAGAAAGGTGTTGTAGCTTCCTGCTGCAGCAGCAGTATTCGGACGCTGTGTGTGTTCACAATGTAACATGCTTGAGGAAACCTGATGTGGTCTGAGTGGTCCAATGCTGGGATGATTCTAAGGCTGACCACCGTTCCCCATGGCACGCACACACACACACGGCACGCACACGCACACACACACGGCACGGCACGGCACGGCACGCACACACACCTTACGTCAATGAATTGCAAGCTAATTCAAACAGCTAAATGCCTGTGGGGGCCGCTGTGAGGGGTTCAGTGGGGCTACAGATAAGCAAGGATAAGTGCTGAAGTCTCTGCTGCTACAGTATGTGTAACTCTGTCCTCTCACCTGTTAGCTGTCTCTATTATTAGGCATGCACTTGCATAAGTAGACCTATACACGAGTACCCGTACCCGTACCCGTACCCGTACACACACACACACACACACACACACACACACACACAGACAGACAGACAGACAGACAGACAGACAGACAGACAGACAGACAGACAGACAGACAGACAGACAGACAGACAACAGCGATCACCTGTCAGTGTATTTCTGGAGCTGATCAATTATGAATGTGGAGCTCATGTCTTCCATTCTGTAGTAGAGAAGGGGAGCACACCTGGGTGAATAATGCTATATCACCTTTATCTCATCTCTATGCCGGCCTCATTCTATTTTTCTCTCCATAAAAAGGACAATTCATCCTTTAAAACAGAAACATTTAAACTGTTTAACAAAGGCTCTCTTCTCTCATGTACTGACAGACATCAGTGAACCTCAACTTCCGTCAGTGACACTGTGGCATTATGGAATCATATGTTGCTGATAAAATATACTTTCCCCCTTGTGGTACAGGGACTACATCTGAAAATTCCCCAGACTCATAGTTTCCGTAAAAGTATTTAACCCTTCAATAAAAAATTGAAATAGCGAGGAAAGACAAATAAAGACATTTTTGAAACTTTAGACAGAGGTGGATGAAGAGGTCATCCGGTAATAATGAATTAGGAGGGGGGAAAATGACAAGAGAAATGGCCTGTGCTTAGGAGTGTGGAAAATGTGTGATGGAGGAAGATGGAATAAGAGAGAGAGAGAGCTGGAGAGGAGGAAGGCAGACAGACACTGACAAGACCCTGATACATACATTTTTAAGAGCACCGAGTGTTATATTACCAAGGGCTGAATGCATACTGGAAACAACTTCAACACAACTTAACACTTCACCTTCAAAACTTTTGATTTTTTGAGCCTCAACAAAAGCCCCAGATGGTTTTGCAGTGTGAACCTATTGACCTATTTTGAGGCTCAATGTTTTACAAAAATTAATTGAAAAAAACGTATTCGATTAAAACAAGTTGCCAGGGGGTGCTCTGGCGGCGTAGTGGATAGAGCGCGTACCATATTGGCTCCGGCCTTCGTTGCAGTGGTCGCGGGTTCGAGTCCGACCCGTGGACCTTTACTGCAGGTCATCCCCCCTCTCTCTCTCTGTCTCCCCATTTCAACTCTGTACTATCTAATAAAAAAAAAGCTTGAAAATGACCAAAAAAAAAAAAAAAAAAAACAAGTTGCCAGATTATGCAAACCACATTGTTTGGAGGTAAAAATCAAAGTGAGTGCACCTTACATTTCCTTTACTGCGCAGGAGAATTGGGCGCACACATCTAAAGCACAGGCAGCAGGGCAAATTTGGACACAGCCAACCGTTTGGGGGATCATTTCTCCCACAAGTAAAGGGTGAAATGAGCAGTCAATTGACAGCAAATTAATTGTCAACTAATTTGATCATTTATTGAATGTTTATGTGCTTTATCGAAGACAAATGTCATTCTCTCCTTTCCATTCTTTCAGCATTTCAATGTGAGACATTTGCTGCTTTTCAGTGTTTTATGTCATTGAAAAATTAACATATTTGGGTTTTTGACTTTTGATCGGCTTAAAAAAAGACCAATTGATTAATAGCTTAAAATCAATTATTTAAATATGACAAATGTTACAAATAAGTCTGATGTAACCCTGGCAACATTAGCTAATTAGCACTAAACACAAATGACGAATGTAGCTGATATGCATGCCTTTAGTTTGGAGGCATTAGGCCGTAAAACCAAATAATTGGACATTAAAAATGAGCGGTAGATATTAAATGTTAGCTGCACTACATAAAATGTTAAACGATCATTTAGGTTAGAACAATTAATCCTGAGCGAGAAATGAATGTGTGTGCAACCACTATCGATTTGTTTAAGTATTTAAGCCTGAACCAAGGTGATGGACCCAACAGACCAACATCGGTATCACTAGAACTACGCCACAAGCACAGCTTCAAATAAAGCAGATTTTTTTTTTTTTTTTTTACATTTCTACAATGTTAAGTGTGGCCTTGTTGTGCTGCTTTTGGAGGCTGTAAGTAGGATTAAAGTCTGCTCGAATAAAGTTGACTATTTGACCTGAAGGCGTTCTAATCACTGAAAACACCTTCTGTGCTAGTTTATTTTAACGAAGTCTCACACCTGCTGCAGAGTCACGACTTTGCACGCTTTAAAAAAGGTGGCAATAATAGGCGGATACATTATCATACACTTACATTCATTCCCTGGAGACTTACCCTAAACATCACAAGTACATGCCTAAACCTAACCCATGCTCTAACCTAAACCCAACCTTAGACACTGACCCAAACAAATCAGCTTTTCTACTGTTAGGGGACACAGCTTCTGTCTCCAATGGCAAAGAGCCTTCACAATCAACTGGTCTTAAAGTCTAGTGTGTGTTTCTGAAAGTGACTTAATTCAGAAATGCATGTGCGCAAACACACATACGCACACACACAGACACACACACCTCCCAGTCTATTAGTGATTGATGGTGTCAAGAGAGAGGCATCAGATTTGAGGCCCAGAGTCAGTCGGAGTGACAGTCGAGCTGGAAATAGATGTGAAGGAGCAGCCGAGAGATGGAGGGATGGAGCTGAATCTTTATATTAGTGCAGGGCAGATAACTTGATGTCCTTTTTACAGCAAGAACAGCTCTGCCACATTTCAGGCACTGCTATTCATCCATAGTTCCCGCTTACCGTATGATTGCAGTATATGGTGCACAGCTGAGTGTGTACCTATGCAATATATACTGTCTTGAATCTAAAATCCCCTTATTCATCCTTCATATATTTTCCTTTCTTCTCAATTACAGCCGGAATACTTTTCCCAGCAATGTTTTATCTTCCTCATAATGAGTATTACAGTTACTCTAATATGTATTCATTAAATAACAAATGAACAATTCTTATAACTGTGAAATGTATGGCAGCGTGTTAGGGATGCTTGACTATTCAATGAAAACCATTTTCCCAACTGTCAGTAGAATTACATCACGATGATAAGACCATATCATCATAGCATTGTTCTACACATTTATCTTATCTAAATGAATGATTCCAAGCAAGCTGTAATTAAAGATATATTTGAACATTTTGGGAAACAAGCTTATATTTTCTTTTCTCGCAGGGATCAATACCACTCGCATATCTGCCCATTAAATATGCAGCTGCAGCCAGGAGACAATTGGCTTATCTTAGAATACAAATAAAGGCTATAGTCCTTTCAAGTTATGCTAAGCTAACCGGCTGCTGACCTGGCTCCAGCTTCTTATTTAGTGAGTGGTATTGATATTTTCCTTTAACTCTCAGGAAAAGAACATATCTGACTTCCCAAAACAACAAACTATTCCTTTAATTGTATTTGCATTGCATTTGTTTGTTTTTTTGGTTATCAAAGTTCTACAGTTTTACATGCAGGCAGAACAAAGATCGACCAATTTCATTGTTTTCAATGTGCTTTCGCTATCAAGCACATAGTAAAAACAACATCCTCCCACTCAATTCTGCAGCTAACAAACCTCTCACAAACCTGTTTATCCATCCATGATGCTTTCCATCTCCTGTGATGAATTCCCTTCTCCCTTTCTAACTCTCTCTGACTTTTCTGCGTCCCCCCTCCCCACACCCCAGCTGTCTGTTCAGCCTCGCCTTTACAAACAGTTCATCGCAAAAAGAAATCTGATTGAGGAAGGAATACATCCATCATGCCTTCCCTTCTTTCTCAAAGGTCAACAGCTCGGAGAACATGAAAACCTGTCCTGTGTGTGTGTGTGTGTGTGTGTGTGCGCGCATGCATGTCAGGTTAGGTTAAAAGCATCTTCTCTAAAGGTTCAAACAACACTTTGTCTGCCTCTTCAGTGAAGCGAAAACAAGAGGCATCTTCAGTCTCGGGCGTGTGTGTGTGTGTGTGAGAGAGTGTGTGTGTGTGTGTGTGTGTGTGTGCTTGCACTCACAGCCGGCGTGTGCCTGTGAGTGAATGAACAAACACTCAGCATGACAAGAGAACTGACACATCAAACTGCATGCCATAAGATGTCCGACCCCCCTCTCGCTCTTGTTATTACCTTCAGATTTCTTGCTGTCTCGCCCTGTGAAAGACAGCCAAGGTTGTCTCTCCTGCTTGCTTTCAGTGGACGCTAAATGATGCCTGATTGGTCTGGTCAATTTTCTCACACCGTTCTGTTATGTTGTTGCTCTGCACGTCTCTCACTTCCCAACATGTGTCTTCCCTCGCACTCTATCTCTCCCTGAGCTGAACCCGGCTGAGAGCTTAATTGGAATTACCGTACACGTACAATGCCTAATACATAATGCATGGCCAAGCCTTCTTTTATCATTTAAATCATAAAGCTTCTTTGGAATGCCACACAACACACAAATATCTCCTTCCATCCTCCTCTCATCCCTTTCTCTTCTTCCCTTGGGCTCTGCTTCCCATCCTAGCTGTCTCCATAGCCTAGCTGTCTCCATAGGCTTTAGTGGTGCGCCAACACACACAAACCAGCACGACAGCCCTCGCTTACAGCGCGACAAGATTGAAAGTGACAGAAGAAGAGGCTCTGAAGCCAATAAAAAAATATATTAAAAAAAAAGTGGGCTGTGACGCACACAAGCAAACACTCACTGTCGGGGAAGAACCCACCCAGTTGCAAGCAAACAGCTAGATTAACGGGGCCAGGACGGCACAGAAGCTACAGGCTAAACAAGCCCTCTTAAACAAGCAATTAAACACTTAATCACTCAATCACAAATTCATACACACTCCCCTCTAGTCTCCACTCACTGGGCAGATAAACAAGATGTATGTGATTCTGCAGAAAGGCTATGGCAGGTCTATTAAACTTTTGCTTTTTCAATATGTCAGGGTGTTGTAAGAGATATATTATGCATTTAAAAATATTTTCTTTTTCTGCATTTATAAAACCAAAATAGAAAAAAAAGCTATGGAAAAACACATTGTGTTTATAGGCTATGTCCTTCCTAACGGTACCTTCAATTGTTAGTATTCCCAGTTTACAAGCTGGGAGTCCCCAAGTGTACATTTCCAACTACAAGAGTTAGCATAATATACTGACCCACTATCAGTCTGTGGTGTAACTGGTAACATTAAAAAAGGCCCGTCCACGACATGCAATTGCTATCAATGGTCAGGCTAACATTAGTGTAGCGGTTAAGACCTGCTCTTTATAGGACTTTGGGAAGTGTGCACTCAAGCTACCACAGACCACATGGTTGCTTTAGGTTTACCAATCCCTTTCCTTTTACATGTGTTATGAAGGACACTTGATGCAAATACAAACAAATACATGAGCTAAGCAGGCAAACAGGGATATGTGAGATCTTATATTGGTCCTTCTCCTGATTATAGAACTAGAAGAAACATAATCTCAATCACAACATATGAATTAAGATGTTCTTTTTGCTTTTGACACAAATCCTCGACTGGTGAGGATTCTTTTAGCTTTAGCGCCATAGAACGTATCCATTAGTCATCAAGTGCATATATAAGAGCCCCTTTTTACACAGCTTTCATATTAAAACAAGTCAGCTGTAAAAAAGTCATCTAAATGTGGCAGTGTTATCACTGTTAACACCTATGCCATGCCGGACCTGACAGCCTCTCAGGCTAAGTAACACAGTAACACAGCGGGGTGACGCTTGATAAACGATTAATTAAAGTAAAATATTTGATGGAGGAAGAGAAAGAGAAAGCGTAAGAGCCAAAGACAAAAATAAGGTGAAGAGACACAGGAAGTGCTGTTGCAACATATACAGGTGAAACTCGAAAAATTAGAATATTGTGCAAAAGTTCATTTATTTCAGTAATTCAACTTTAAAGGTGAAAATAATATCTTATACAGACTCATTACGTATGCAAAGTGAGATATGTGAAGCCTTTATTTGTTATAATTGTGATTATTATGGCTTACAGTTTATAAAAAACCCAAATTCAAAATCTCAGAAAATTAGAATATTACATCAAATCATTAAAAAAAAGGTTTTTAAATACAGAAATGTCGGCCCTCTAGAAAGTATAATCATGCATATGTACTAAGTACTTGGTTTGGGCCCCTTTTGCATGAATTCTTGCCTCAATGCGGTGTGGCATGGATGCTATCAGTCTGTGGCACTGCTGAGGTGTTATGGAAGCCCAGGTTGCTTTGATAGTGGCCTTCAGCTCCTCTGTATTGTTGGGTCTGGTGTGTATCATCTTCCTCTTGACAATAGTCCATAGTTTCTCTATGGAGTTCAGGTCAGGAGAGTTCTCTGGCCATTCATGCAGAGTAATACCATGGTCAGTCAACCAGTTACCAGTGGCTTATGGTACTGTGGGCAGGTGCCAAGTCTAGCTGAAAATGGAAATTGTCATCATCATAAAGCTTGTCAACAGACAGAAGCATGAAGTGCTCTAAAATCTTCTGCTAGATGGCTGTGGTGACTTTGGACTTGATAACACAGTGGACTAACAGCAGCAGATGACATGATACTTCAAATCATCACTGATCCAAATTAAATGTTGCGTTTCATTTGGAAATCAAGGTCCCACAGTCTAGAGGAAGAGTGGAGGGGCACACAATCCAAGGGGCTTGAAGACCACTGTCAAGTTCCAACAGTCAGTGATGATTTGAGGCACCATGTCATCTGATGGTGTTGGTCCACTGTGTTATCAAGTCCAAAGTCACCACAGCTGCCTACCAGGAGATTTTAGAGCACTTCATGCTTCTGTCTGTTGACAAGCTTTATGATGATGACAATTTCCATTTCCAGCTAGACTTTGCACCTGCCCACAGTACCATAAGCCACTGGTAACTGGTTGACTGACCATGGTATTACTGTGTTGATTGGCCAGACAACTCTCCTGACCTGAACCCAATAGAGAAACTATGGAGTATTGTCAAGAGGCAGATGAGACACACCAGACCATACATAGACACACCAGACATACAGACGAGCTGAAGGCCTCTATCAAAGCAACCTGGGCTTCCATAACGCCTCAGCAGTGCCACAGGCTGATAGCATCCATGCCACGCCGCATTTAGGCAATAATTCGTGCAAAAGGGGCCCAAACCAAGTACTTAGTACATATGCATGATTATACTTTCTAGAAGGCCGACATTTCTGTATTTAAAAACCTTTTTTTATTGATTTTATGTAATATTCTAATTTTCTGAGATTTTGAATTTGGGGTTTTCACAAGCTGTAAGCCATAATAATCACAATTAGAACAAATAAAGGCTTGAAATATCTCACTTTGAATGTAATGAGTCTATATAATATATTAGTTTCACCATTTAGGTTGAATGACTGAAATAAATGAACTTTTGCACGATATTCAAATTTTTCAAGTTTCACCTGTACTTTGGTGAATAAAAAATCATCATAATAGGACAAGCAGAGCGGGAAAAGGAAGAAATGACGGGAGGGAGGGAGTTTAAGGAAAAAAGACTGGAAACGAGGCATAAGTCAATACAGTTAGTTTGTCTTTCAAGTTAAGTACTATACTTCTCCCATCCACTACTTCTAGTCTGTCCAGCCTCCTTTAGTTGTACTATGCCCACCATGGTCTCCTCTGCAGCAAAGCAAGACACAGTAAACGTGAAAAAATGCACACATACACTGCAGCCAAATAAATTACTTTTGTTTTTCAATTACATTTTTTTTTGGTTTTCTATAACAGGATTTTAAGAGGAAAAAAAAATAATCTTCAGAATTCACCTTTTTCCATTGTGATCTCAGGAGCAATTCTTTTATTAAGAATGTGTTGATACTGGGGAAAACATGGGCAGAGTGGCAGGGAACACACACACACACACACACCCCTTCCCCCCTATATTGGCAGGCCTTACAGACTATACTGTAAGGCCTGCCAATCACTCAGAGTGGCATGCTGTTCTCATGTATATATGATCAAGAGTGCTGTGTTTTGAAGAATTGATAAATATATACACTGTGGCCAAAAACAAACGTCAGGTTAATAAATGAAGACTGGCACTTTGGGAATCGTATCCAAGTCATTCTGTTTGGCTTGTTGTCGAGAAGCAAACTGGGACATGAGAGCTACCGTACATGTAGTGCATGAAGTAATTAAACAGTTGAGTCAGTCACTTTACAGTTCAGTTCTCTCAGTTCACTCACCTGAATATTTGACCGACCAAGCGGAACCAAATCAATACATTCTGATCTTCCCTTGATAAGATCTACTGATCTGCTAACTGCTGACAGGTCTGGGCTAATTGTAGATCTGATTTAAAAAAAGGCCTCAAAGTGTTGTGAAGAAAAATATGGGTTGAAAAGAAAATACATAAAAGTTTGCAAAAACACACACGTTTGTATATTACCGAATAATACTAATAAAGCTTCTAGTAATAGCAATTTGGGCTTTGCAGCGGTTCAGTTGAGCTTGAGAGAAGACAGCTGGGGAGGGCTAATAGTTTTTGGCAAACAAACAGATACTATAAAATAGTCTTCTTAGGTAATCAAAAACACTGCACTTAAATACTAATGAACAGGAAAACGTACTTGGTACAATCACATTTTGGCAAAGAGAAAATCCAAACCAACAAAGAAAAACACACACACACACACAGTCACACACTCGGGCACACACTGACAGATGCACACCCATATGAATACAACCCCAAAGCGAGCAAGCCGACACACTGTTCTGTTGCTGCAGCCTGTTCATTCAGCTCTTAGATGAAAGAGTAACCATTCATAGAATAACCCTACCCACCCACCCCATGGCCTTCCACCCATACCACCCCCTGCTCAGCTAGGCTGTGCATTACACTTTAATAAGTTTGCTTAGTCTTTTTTAAATTTATTTATCACTCTTAACACCTCAATTCTACTTCCTCTTCCCACATCCAAATCACATTTCTTTTCTCTCATCCCACTTTAACACCCCTCCTCCCTCTCTTTATCTGTTGGATAAAAGTAGCGTGGTTTCTTAGGTGTGCTGATATAGGAGCCTTAACGTTTCATTTAATAGGTGCTCTGTCACTTAATAGAGAGGCTTTCTCTTATCTGATCCGGGAACAAAGAGAGGGTCCACTGGGTCTGAGAGGACTACTTTGTGACGATTGCTTATCTGATCACAGAACAGTGGAGAGCAGCCCTCACAGTCCTGTGAGACTATTCGACTATACACACTCTTATCCGATTGTGCCCTCCCCAAAACAAAAGGAGAAGTTAGCAAGTGGATGAACGTTATTACGAGGGTTGAGATTATTTTGGTGAATTTCATTCTTATCTTAAAACAGCGAAGAGGTTTTGTTATTTTTTTTATGGGAATGGACCGTCTCACACATTTTAAATGCAGTATGTAGTGTACAGTCTCTGAGCCTGCTATAACACTGTTACGCCATTGCTTTTATTGCACAGACAAAAGTAAAGAGGATGTTGGATCTTAACTACTGACTGGAAAAAAGGCATTGAAGCATCAATAAATCATGTAGAGTACAGCCTGAGTACTATATGGCTGAAACGATTAGTGGATTGATTGATTGGTTCTGTGGTTCCCAACCTGAGGGTGGAGACCCCTTCAAAGGCTCTCAAGATAAATCACAAAAGGGGTCTCCGGATGATCGTCTAGTGAGGTAAATAAACCTTTTCTAGAAAACTGAAGATTTCAAATTGAACATTATTCAACTTTCCTAGTTAAAGGTGAAGTAAGAGGTTTATTTATGTTAATACTGTATAAGTGTAACATCGCTCTTTATTCATACAGTGATCACTTACATAATGTGTGCGTTTCATAAAGCTGATCTCTCAGTCAGCTGCTTTGCATGTAATCGGCAAATAAACGTATTGTAGTATCCCAAAATGTTTATCCAATCAGAAGAGAGAACGCTACAAACCGACATGCGTCTCACTCATATATACTATGTACACTCCATGGTCTCACTGCCGGTGCATGCCAGAGCAACAGATAGGTGAATGTGTATGCGCCTACAATGGCGGAGCAGGTAAAAATCCTTCCCAATGTCTGTTTTGATGGTTTTTATCATGTTTTATCACACTTATGGATCTGAGATGATGCTAGATAACTTGCTGCTTGAAGACCGCAGCGCATTAATGTGGACAAGCGAGGGGACTGCTAACTGCAGTAACTGACAGGAAGTTAGCTAAAAGAACCATTCCGCTTACAGCACCTTTAAAGCCTCTGTGAATGTTAGGATATGCAGCAGTTTTCTGTTTTTCTACATAACTTCGTGACAAGACGATAATGCTTTTTTTATTCAAGTTTTAAAGGCTGAATAACTACCGACTATATGCAATGCAGGCTGATGGACCCCACTTTGTCTGCTTTTAAATATGGACCACGCAGACTATTGCGACAACACTTACTGCGCTCATGCTGTTGATCTGATCCAGAGTCATCTGCAGAAGTTTCTCATCACCACTCTCTGCCATCAGTTTGAGAGCAGGCTGCTGGAGGATCAGCTGGTGCTGGAGCAGCTGGCTGGCTATATGTCTGATACACTGAGAGAGAGAGGGGGGGGGGAATAGAGGAATGGATGAAAGGAGGAGGGATAAAAGCAAAGGTGGGATGAAAACGGGGAAAGGTAATCAGTAGACAGATTTAAAAAGAACAAGGGCAGAACAAAAGAAGAGAGAGAGCAGGAGACAGAGGGGAGAAAGTAGGCGAGGAACCATGAAGGTTAATCGATGTGCATACACTGTACAGCCACGCAGGAACAAAATACTTAAAAAAAGGCCTACACAAACACAAACACACACACACACACACACACACACACACACACACACACAAAAACACACACACAAGACACAGTCCTATGCAGTAATATATGGATATCACAATGCAATCTGACTCCCCTATGCTCTGGCAGTTTCATTCCAGCAGATTCAAATTAAAGCTGTTCTGAACAGAGTAAAAGGCCTCCCACCCTCCGCCCCCCTACCCACTGTTATATTAGACAGCCAGGCAGACACTAGCCTATTCACGCTGAATAGCATTAGCGCTAAACTAATATCACAGTCAGCTGGCGCTACACATAGCGAATGGCAGAAAGCTTACCACTTCCATGGTGCTCACCAGGGCATGAATTGCATTAGGGGCCGTCAGATATCAAAGAGCGTCTCGTGTCTATAGCATACATTGCAGAAAGCACTGAGCCGACGCTAACATGTTGCTTTGGGTTACATGCTTAATAGGTTTGGGCCGCTTGTTTTAAGATTCCTGCCAGGGACCGGCATTGGAGATGTGTTGTACAAGTGTCTATGTGTTAGCA
This sequence comes from Ammodytes marinus, assembly GCF_949987685.1. Classification (NCBI taxonomy): domain Eukaryota; kingdom Metazoa; phylum Chordata; class Actinopteri; order Uranoscopiformes; family Ammodytidae; genus Ammodytes; species Ammodytes marinus. The sequence goes on from NC_137223.1 coordinate 14,570,204, forward strand.
TCTTTTCTTATTACAATGGATTTCAGCTGTAATGAAAATGTGTTGATGCCAGATTTTGACCACTATCCTCACTGTGTTGCAGTGGTCGAAGGAGTATACAGATCTGTTATCTCAGTAGAAATAACATGCAGAATAATACAATAATATGCAGAACTGCCCCCTATCCACTGTTTCCTTTAAAAAACATCATTCTTCATTGTAAATCTAAATTTGATCCCCCCTTTTTTTCTATTTTCTGCTAAGTAAAATAAAACTCATGTCATTTACACATAATCCACGTTGAGTTTGCTGCTTACCTGTGCAGGAAGCTTGTGTTTGCTGCTATAGAGGGATCGCACCATGGTAACCACCTGCTCCCCCAGGTCTAATGTAACCTCTGAGCCCTGGCAGCGTGTCAGCAGGGCCGAGGTCAGCACTACCCACGGGTTACGCTCCGAATTCGCCCTGATAGAGACAGAGAGAAAGACATTAGACAACAAGACATTTCTTTGCATTCATTCAATTTAGTTGGGTGGGGTGTCATACTGTAATGGAATGTAAAGCCCACTTAGGCAAAGGTCTATTTATGATATTGGGCGATACAAATAAAACTGATTTGATTTTCAAAATGTTAATATTATTTATTATAATCTATATTAACGTCATTACATTTTATTGTAAAAGTGTAATGTCAGGCATACTATTTGGTTTAAATGATTGTCTATGTCATTTTATATATTAGATATTATATGTACATCTGTATGTTGTGTTGTATTGTTATATGAACATCACGTTCTCTTTTGTTATTATTTGTCATATTTTTCATATTTTTAATGCTTTGGCAACACTGTTTACCACAATAGTCATGCCAATAAAGCTTTTTGAATTACATTGACATGCATTAATGAGCATATTTAGGTCAACACAAGTAGGCAGGAACATATACTAAATAATACAACTAAAACATACAACATGTAAAAGTACTGTAATGTTATTCATACATTAATCTGCATTCCTAGATAAGACAGTGAATGGGTCACAGCAGCCGACTGTATGTACTGTACATCATATTGCATTAAAATGAACATATCAGCCACATAAGAATAACAGGAGCACTCTCCCATCCACGTCCCAGGTTTGCAGATCTAATACATTATGATGTTCAAAAACATGTTGAACCACAATACTTGTACAGTTAATATTAATCTCTCTCTCTCTCGCTCTCTCTCTCTCTCTCTCTGTGAACACAAGGGGACAGCTGCCAGCAGTGGCAGGCATCACTTTGTTGACTCTCAAATTTTTTTTATAAGGTCTTCAAGACCTTTGCTAATGCCTCCTGTGACGGCCACAGGGTTGCCTTGGGGTGTTGTTACTGTTGTGTGCTCTGTCTTGCAGGGAGCTGGTGGGGGGCGGAGCCACCTCACCTGGTGTGATCAGCTCACCTGAGCAGGTTCAGATCAGCAGGCTATAAAGCAGCAGCAGCCTGACTGATTGCCGGCCCCTTCCCTGGCCTGCAGCCTGCTCTGTTGTTTTCAGTTATCTTTGGTTGTTCACCGTATTCTTTATTAAACCTTTTATGTTTATATAAGACTATGTGTGGCCTCCCCTTTATTGTTGCCAACCGTTGAGCCAGGTTGTAACCATCAGCTCCCACCAAGGCCACACAAATGCCAACGATGGCGAGGCAATACGACCTTCATGGATCTTTATTAATACAAATCAGTCATAGGGGAGAGAGAGAGAGAGAGAGGATAAAAAGTAACCACAGAACGACTCATTATCTATTAATTAGATCTGGATTGACGGATGGATCTTCTTTAAATTATTCATTTGATTAGTGTTATCATTAGCACGGCAAGCTATACGAGAGCTCCTCCGGCTGCAGGCTTACACTAATGTTAGTGGTTACAGAGGTTGTAGTTGTTAAAGCAAAGCCGAGGCCTCATTATATCTGTCAAGCCACGAGAAAGAGAATCAAGCCACAATCCTGAGCCCCAGTGAGGCTATAATAAATATTCATATGAGGTATGGAGGATGGACATTCTTTGACCTTAGTTTGAATAGTGATTATGTGAATAACAATGCTGAAAGGTATGTCTATGTGATGAACAGGACATGCAGTTCATTCAAATAATGAGTAGAGCGAGAATGAAGCAGGAGAAAGATTGGAGATGGGAAGCACTCTGAAATAAACATCTGATTTGTTCCACTAATCAAAGGTACATTCTTAGTTATATAATTAGAAAGAGAAGAAGTAAAGGGGCGAAGTGAGTCAAAAGCAAGGGGGAACCTGGAGCAAAGATTCTGTGCGTGTCTATAGTTTATAGCAGGTGAAAACGAGAGGATGGAAAAGGAAGAGGTGACGAGAGAAAGACAGCAGGGAGAACAGCAGGGCTCCTGTTTTGCTACTATCGGTAGAAAAAGGCCGCTGGCTCACTTGCCTTTTCCTGAGGTTTTGCTGTTGCGTGTGACTATGAGTGCCTGTGCGCTCCCCAAATCTGTCACAGGGTGCAGCGTGAGTCACAGCCCGCCCCTCCATCCATGCTCTGAATCATGACTCAGTTTATGCAGACTTAGGACTAAAGGATAAGCTTTTTTAGGCACAACTCAATATGGCTCCCGAAAAAAACATCCTCTTATAGGAAAAAAACAATCTCAACTCTGCAGACACAAACACACATTGAACAAGTCTCCATCTCAACCGGGATTAGATGCTGAGTCAGACTAATCGTTAACGTTAACACCACGTGTCTCACACACACCAAGAGCTAACGCCCTCAAGTCTTAGCAGAGCATCTTGCGTGAGGTGTTTTTGAAGGTTAAGTTATTCTGGGGTTTCGTGTCTCAAACTATAACCTACATTTTCTGGCGGCCATAACACATATCATGTACACTGAACACAGATCAGATCAAAGTTTAAGGATGCTTTGCTTCAAAGAGGAACATTTCAGCCTATTTTATTTGTGTGTGCATGCCATAGATAGTATAGGTGCATGCATGTTGCAGCACAAGAGTGGTTTGAATTAGGGCAACCAAAGACAAAAATCCCTCATCAGAAGCTGAGCTACTCAGCATTATGGACGCATTTCAACGTGAAATATGTACAACAGCTCAAACAGCAGTAATAATAAAAACCTTTTTTTTTAAATGCTTAAAGCCGAAAGTCGTGGCAGTGATGGTTTGACTACGGCTTTTGTGCTCACAAAGACAGTGCAGCAGTTTCAGTTAAATCCTTGGGTGAACCTGAAGCTGCTGTGTCGTCCAAATCTAATCCCATTACCACTACTGCTTCTCATTTAAACGGTGCCCTGACACTTGCTTTACACAAACCCAAGGAAAAGTCTACAGTCAATTACAAACACACACTGATAAGTAATAACCATTTTTCATACTTCCTCCTGAATCTTATGATTCTGTTTTGTAACACTGCCACGGCTCAAAAGAAACATTTTCCCTCATTTTAAAAACTTGAATTTTGAATTTTTTTTTTTTTTTTTTTTTACTACAACAATATGCACCCATCTCTTACGTTGATGAGGAAAAGACAGACAATAAGAGTCGATTTCAAAAAATTTGTGTCTGGCAGAACAATGTATTTTGTTCTGTTGAGTGTGTGTGGGGGAAGAAATGATGAATGCATCTAATGGCCCGTTTCCACATTAAGAACTTTTCCAGATCCCCAGGCTGCCGTTTCAGAAACTTTACCTGCATTTGGATCAGAGGAACCCTTGTTGTAACCTTAGTACCTCAGTTGTTGTTTCTTGCCTTCAAATTCGACCTCACACAATGAGAGCACATTTTCATTGTTTGCTCTAAAGCGGAAGTAAATAACCAGTAAACCATTGCATGTCTTCATCCAAACGTGGGTCCCTCTTAACCAGTTAGTATTAGACTCATGTGCCAAATCTTAATGGTTCTTCAGATTTGATGGATATGCAAACAGAGATCCACAAAAGTTCCTGATTTCAGTTCCTTTTCTATGCTCCTCCTGAGTATAGTTCTTGTGGTGACTTGGTACCTGGAACTAGCTGGTCAAAAAAGGGGCAAAGGAAACTTCAGAGACAGAAAGACTACAACTTTTACTTTTCATTTTAGTTGCCTTCGACAGCACAGTAAAATGCCATTTGTTACATCTGAACCTGGAAGACTACGTCTGACCCCATCCCACCCAAGTACCTTTGCATTTTAGGACAGATTGTGAAAGTGGTTGGGTTGACCTTTTAACTGATGCAGCAGTAAAGAACACATATACATCTTGTTCATCAACACACACTAACACAGTGGTCAGAGTCTATACAGTTGACTTACACACACACAGCTTTTTATGTGCCCTTGTGCTTTGAGATTCTTTCTAACAACTACTGGAGAAGAACTTTTAAATTGCCGGTCGAAGCGGTTTTGAAACACAGTCTGCCTTGATTGAGCTGGAAGGATAAACTCAACTGCATGACCCTGTATTGTCTCGGTGGCCCTCAGAGCACCGCTCACTTTTAATCAACAACAATGGTGCAGGAGAGGAGCAATCACACCATTTGTTACTTATCGATATAGAGGTCTACACTTGCTGACACTCATAAAACGAAATAATCCCGGAGCTTGTTTTGATTTTCCCAACTGTTAAAGTCTATGCCAGAACAGTGTCACTTTTCACCCGATTCTTCATTAATTTTGTGATTTGTTTAGCTGGTCTTTTCTGTAAACCCGACATCTATTTCACAAGTCTATCCATCCAGAGAGAGGGATCACACCTAAGCTGCTTTTCCTGAGGTTTCTTCTGCGTTTTTTCCTCCAGGACAGGGTTTTTCGGGGAGTTTTTCCTCATCAGAATGGAGGGTTTAAGGACACAGGGTGTTGTATGCTGTAGTACAGATTGTGAATCCCCCAGAGAAATATTGGGATTTGTGATCTATATAAATAACATTTACAAAACCGTTTCTAATCTCTATAGTGAAGTGAGGACACATTGCACAGAAGTTCCATATTAAAATGTCAATGCCTCAATGTGTTCTTGATTTCATGAACAAACAACAACTGCACTATAAACCCAGTTGTAAAGCACCAAAAGTTTAATCATAGAAAAGAGGCTGTTTGGACCCAAACTGAATAGCACCCGTTTTAAAGTTCAACTTTACTGAGGATGGTGAGAGGGCACCAATGCGTTTAGAGAAAAAGTTCAAAGAGAGAGAATGAAGTGAGGTTATAAAGAACAGGTAGAAAGTAAGTCCAAACATTTTCCATCTCCAAAAGTCTGACATGAAGTCTGGTTTGTTTAATGTGCTGTTATGTGATGCAATGTAATTACCGTGCTCGAGGTGCTTACAGGAAATTGCTTTGACATTTTAAGAAAAACCCTTATTCGCTTAATTGCAGAGTGAGGTGAGAAGATTTATATTAAATTGCACCAGCAGAACAACTAGTTCTTTTTACACTTCAGTTTTCTTGTAGGCCTTTAAAGAGGACCTATTATACTACTTTTCTGGTCTTAATTTCTTGTTTTACACTGCTATAGAGCAACCTGACACGAATCACATCACAAAAAACTATGTAGATTTTCGGAAAGCTCTTTCTCTTATTTTGGCGATCCAGCACGTCCTGTCAACACTTGAGTGTGTGTGCTTCGGCAATCTCCGCTCCCTCCGCCTGTGCATCGGCCATCTCCGCTACCCTCCCCCCCTCTTGCAAACCCCACTCCGTTGTGATTGGTTACCTTCCTTCCGGAACACTTTCAGTGGCGGGAAGCGCGAGCATGGACCTATAAGGGCGCGAGGCAGACGCGAACAGGGAAGTGACAGCATTACCATACATGGAAACATCCGCGTGGTCACGTCACAAATTTGTATGCGATGTCACGAATTATGAAAGGGTAGACCGCTTTGAAGACGTGACTTCTCGACTGGCTAGAATAGTGTTTAGTGCTCTGCACAGACACCCCAGACGGTCAGCAGGGAATACGTCGAAATGCATGTAAGTCATTATTTGATAATTTAGTATGGTTAAGCATGACTATGAATCATCATAACAACGTTTATAGGTCATAAAAGTCAAAAAGCATCATAGGTCCTCTTTAAACAAATGACAAGATAACTTGCTATTTAAAGTGGAAGCGCCAGGCCAGCTGTTTCCACTTCCACTTTCTACGCTAGCGATTAGATTGCATTCGATCGAACATATTTCCTAAACTGTCAAACTATTGCTTTAAAGGTGTAATCAGCGATTCTGGACAACGCTTGTGGTCAAAACCCCTTTTTGTTGAAATCGGTAAATATCTCCTCAAGATCCTCTACCTGTATGTGTGTGAGCTGGACAAATATCTGGTATTTATACACAGTATAGGCCCTGTAAACTGATATGTAAACAAAGTTATTATCAATGTTATTAAAGGGGGCCCACAGTATGCTAGCAACATGCCTGTTATTTTCATTTTGACAACAAGCAACCTTTAACTTGGAAACAAGTGAGAGAAAACATAGACATTCTTCTTACACTTCTTCTCTCATCATGGGTGGCCACGCTTGGAGGAGGAGCATCAATGGCTGAAACTCCGCCTGCTTTTCAGCGGCTTCCAGAAGCTCCAGGAAGAGGGCGTATCGTTTCCCCTCATCCTCCACATCTTCTATCTCAACCTGAGAGAAGGGAAGCACAGGGAGCAGGGAGGTGAGAAAGACATATACAGTGACATATACATTGCTGTGAGGATCTTGATCGTAACATATCCCGATGGTCATTGACAAAAAAAAAAAAAGCCCTAATTAGATGATGCAGTGTTGTGGTGAATCATGATGATAAAATGCCAGCATCATCCACTTAGAAGAGGATTTCAGTGATCTATCGTCTTGGCAACGTCAACACAGCTCCTGCAAGACACAGGAGGCTGCCTTTCTTACATTTTAAATTGAGCGTGCTTCTTGATTGTGATTGGAAAAACTTGACAATCTAATGATTGCAGTACAGTCCTCCTGCCAACCCGGGACCCGAATGAACTGCCCAATCGCAAAACACTCAATCTGGCCCAGCATCAAAGCCTTCAAACTTCACAAACAAGGCATTGGGAGGAAGGAACAAGGCTCCACGAATAATGGCGCATTACACTGTCAGTTTAAAAAAAAAAGTAGCAAAACCTATTCTATGCTATTATGAGAAAGAGAGAAACCGAGAGGAGGGTTAATATGGGGGTGATGAGAGGGGGAGGCGTGGGGAAAGTAATTAATTTTCTTCCCAAAGGTTGGCTTCTGGTGTGATTTTACAGTTCAGAGATTGGCTGACTTCTGAAGGGAAAACCGCAACCTTCCAAAGCATGGCTGCTGCAAAGACAAGCTCCGTGACACACACACACACACACACACACACACACACACACACACACACACACACACACACACACACACACACACACACACACACACACACACACACACACACACACACACACACACACACTCTCTCTTCTTTAAAACCTTCAGTTTCAATGGTAACACAGTTTTATAATTAAGCCGAGTTGTGCACTTATTTCTGTGCTGGTGAAGATCTAGCTGCAATTGCTCATATTTGGGGCTAGCAAATTTAGCTGTCCCATAAACTATAGTTTAATTACATTTTGAGGCAGCAAAATAATTTTCCTTAGGGAGGATAAATTGTGAGCTCACAAGAGCAATCTGGCTAGTGTTCCTTGCTTTAGTTTCTTTTTCAATGCTGCCAAGAAAAATGGATTAAATAGATGCATTAAAATGCCAAAGACCACCATAATAATTCTCAGACGTGATGGTATATCACTTTCAGGTTCATAAGGTACCTCTCTGTCTTATGAGTAAAATATAGGAATGCTGTTAAAAATGGCTCGTCAGCCATAAGAAATACTGACTAAATGTACAAATTTGAAAATCCTGCAGCAGCGAGGACTGCATGGCCCACGGCATATTGCATCTACAAAACTGTGGTTACTTCCTGGACTACAAAAGACTTTAAACGAAACATATACCCGAGAGATATTTAATGAAAATCTTCAGTGGAGCGCTGCGGGTGAGTTGTTTCATGCTGTGTGGGTCATTGTACAGGCACAAGCAAGTAAAGCTCCATATTGCTAGTCCCTTTGCAACTACTGGACATAGACAAGTTTATATCTCTGCATTACACATTCTTTCTTCAATGTATATGTATATAAATAAATATATATGTTTATATATTATATTATATATATATATATATTATATAAAAAATGTAATATATATGTTTATATATTCCATTTTCTTTAAATCTGTTATGTAATCAACCATACACTGTGATTCAGTTGTTGTAACTGTATATTATCCACTTGAATAATCAGCAGCTTTATTTATTTCCTGCTCTTGACAATCTTTTTCTTGCTTTTGATGGATATGTGGCTCCATATAATCCACTTGCTCTTGTTATTGGTTACAATGGACCAACACTGGGTGCAATGGATGACAATGCAATGTAATTAAGTAGTACTCGGATCGGCTTATTTCTTTAATTAATAAAGTCTCTGATACTCTTACTGAGACATTTGCGGGGTTCAATCTCTAATTTAGAAGTAAAGGCACATGCAAATAACTGGCAGCAGAGCAGATCCATGCTTAGTGGTGTAGTGGAGCGCCTTATGATGGGGGCATGGAGCAATAAATGAGTAAAGCTGAAGCTCAGGACCCTCTGGAAATGGAGGTCATTTTGGGAAACCGAAATGGAATCTTAACTACCTGTAAAAAGACCTCACGGCAATCTCAAGCACCCAAATCCATCACTGAGTGTAAACTGCAACCCAAAGCCTGTTCATCATTGTTATTTGCCTTGCTGTGTGATGAATACTGAATACTGAACACTTGCTACATATTGAAGCATTTTATGTTTTACAGCCGTATTTACACATCATGTTTGAAAATCCAAGGGTATGCAAGGCCCTGGGATTCCCTGATAGTATTCGGATTTCATTTTCCCCCTACAAAACACATTATAAATTGCACTCGGACAGCCACACATTTCAAAAACACTCCTACATGCATACGCAAATCCTCCCCTGATACAGACAGATACTGAGACCCATATTCTACCTTTTCAGCCATGTGTTATGCATGTAGGCTACAGTAGAGCGTATGTAGGTACAGTATGTTGATGTGCAACGGGGCTTTGCATCATCTGTTGATCTGTCATGTTGACTGAACATGTATTAGTCATGTAACACAGTGGAAGTCACTCCGCGAGCGCACGCATGCACACACACCAAAACTCACCTAGAGTAGACAACAAATGTCATCGCTGCCAATTACAATGTGGCTGTGAGGCTTTTATTTTCTTAACAAGGAAGGATGGTAATTAATTATGCCAACTGATTAAAATCAACATTTCCTCTGTATTGTACAAAGAACAGAGTACAAGAGGGCAGAAGGAGGGAGGGAGGGATGGAAGGAGGGAGGGAGGAAGGGAAGGAAAGAGGGACAGAGGGAGGGAGAGAGAGAGGGAGGTACGAGACTGTCAGCTCATACCAAAAAAACGCTTAAGAGCTGACAAATTAGATTGGACACAGCGTTCTCAGTCAATAAGCCAATTCAAATCTTTGTACATACAATGTATTCATCTATCCGTCCAGCTCTCTTTACATCTCTTTCCCAACACTATTTTTGTATCTCTTTCATCTAATGTATATCCCGCCCTTTTTTATATTATTTATCAGGCTTTCAAACACCTTCTCTCTAAACTGCTCTCTTGCCTCTCCATCTGTCATCATGGTGCAGAGGTAGACGCAGGGTGTGTAGCCTGGGCCCTTACAATCATTGAATACGACATGTATTTTTGTGCCAGTCATAGCTGTTGAGCTGTGCTTTGGGGCAGTGAGGCAGGGCCATGGAAAAGTTGTAGGCACTGATACCAAGGGGTCAACAAACAATTGGATACCCTATAAAGACTATTCTGTTGGGCAGAGAGTAGCGCAATAAAACCGGCCTTGAAGCAAACACACAAACAAACAAAAAAGGCTGCTAGCTCTCACTGCCTGTAATTTCAAGCTTCAAAACCACTTTGTATTGCTGCTGTCAGAGAGGAAAAAGCACTTGTTAAATTATGCCGGACACATGCTACGAGCTCGCCCACTGTGACTAGAGAGGTAGCCATGTTTTTTTTTATCAAATCATACACAGGGACACAGGGAGTGAAAAGAAAAACCATGGAAATGAAGTAAGCAGACAGGGATGGCTGAAGTAAATGAAACATGACAACTAGCAGTTACCAGGCAGCTACATTATTGCTCCCCGAGAGGAAAAGGTGAAAAGCTCAGTGGATGCAGGCGCTTGGGTGTATATTTAGTAGACTGAAGCGATAGTGATACTGTGAAATAGGTGTTGATTGTTTCCACCTGATTTGATTTGTTCATAACCTGCCTGGTGAGTGTTATGACATTCCGTAATCCCTTATTGCATTAGATAGAAATATGGGGTGAACTTCACCGCATTGACAGTGGTGCCCTTATCTCTTTGTAAAGTGGCACACAGACACATACACACACTGAGGATGTCTGTTCTAAGCAAGGAAGACTAGATAAAATGTTGTCACTTCCTAAGTTATATAAAGCTGTACTGGAATAACTTGGCCACAAACACATTTCTATAGGACACCCAGTATGAGTGTGTTTTGGTTTGTCCAAAAAAAAATTCTGTAGCCAGACATGGTATCTCTCAATTCATTAAACACTGCAATGCTGTTTGACTATAAGCATATGATAGTAAAACAGGGGGTAAAGCAGTGAGAGAGAGAGATGGGTGTTGGAAAAAATCACAAAACTGTTAGAGGGTATGTGGGTGAAAACACACACGCACACACATACATGCAGACAGACACACACACACACACACACACACACACACACACACAGGTGTGCAGAGAAATTCAAAAACAATCAGCTGAACGCCACCAAAAGAGAGCTTCAATAAACCCGTGTGAAAGTACTTCTTCCATATGCCGCCAACTTTTACTGAAGGAATAAACTCGTTCTAAATACATTTTCCAACATCAAAGCGTTCTGCTGTAGTCTTTTGAATTTGAACTGCTTTCAACACACAGCTGACACTGAAGTAGATCATTTTAGACACACACAGAAGGGGAATGAAGAATGCCCTGCACACACACCAAATCTTCTCCTGTCAACATTAAAGGCGGTGCATCCTGTGATTTGAGCCTCTAACCAGGCTTTGAGGTATGTACATGTTAGTACATGTTTGCCAACAACATCTAAGGGCTAACGTGCGAAAGTTTAGGGTCCATCTGGGGCTAGATCGATTGCTACCATCTCTTTATCTTATGTGGTCTTGAAGTCCTGTTAAGGCGGGGAGCTAGAAACTACATCAATATTTACTTTAGAATGTTTTAATGAAGATTATAAAACCCATTATATAAAGGGAAAAAAATGTGATTGCAAGATAAAGATATTGGCATTTCATTCACAAGTTTTCTCCTTTTTGGGAAATCGGCGCTGTCCATGGTGCTGAAAGGCTTCTCTGAGGAAATGTAACCCATCGTTGGACCACAGTGGGCTTGATAAACCAGCTAGCCAATTGTTTCACCATTGTTTGCCCGTCATAGCAAAACAGCCTACCATCACTGTCTGTCAAGCAAGCCTGACAGAAATGTCATTTAACTGGCTACCAATATAACTGCATGTACCAATTTGTAGTTTTATCTACGGTATACGTGTTCAATTAAACAGCTTAACAGAGGAGTTTGATTTACAAATTCAAAGTTACAATGTATGTGAGTATCCGCTGACTTTTGGAATTATCCTTGTACAAGCAACCAATTTAGTCTGCACCCCGAGGAACCGTAGCACCGACAATCAAGATGAGCAAATGAGAAAAGTGGGATGGATGTGTCAGTCGGTCGGTGCAAATTAGGGGCCTGCTTGACAAATTTCACCCTACTTGTAATGACAACTCTCTTCCAGTGCTGATGAGGGAGTTGTGCTTTCAGTGTCTGGGGGTGTGTCAAAACAAACACTGATAATGGCTAATTTGTTAAGAGACACAAGAGGCGCCAATAAATAACCACAACAGTCACCGTTTATTAATCTAAAACAAAACATTCATCGATGCATAAGAATGAACTATTAGCTGCCACAGTAATCGGGTTACTTAGAATAAAGGTCTGTTATGCTTTCCATCACTACCACCATTAGAGATTGCCAGCGAGACAACTCCAAATGCAAAATGATACAATTACCCAGATGAATTTTTGTTCCAATAAAAACACAACGATTGCAGGAAAAAATTAATGTCACACATATTTGTATTAATCATACAAGTACCATTAGTTGCAACTCAAACAGGCACTTCAGATACAGTATGTCCACCAGGATTTATTGAATGGATTTCAACCCTAACGCATGTGGTGAGGTTGAAAGTGTTGCAGCGATCTAAAGCGTCTAATTAATCATTTCACACAATCTTGGATTACTTGTTGCCTTGGATGAGGTTTTGAATGAGCCGTGGTTAACCTGAAGCCCCATAGCCCTTAATGAACTAACTCGTACTGATCTCTGATAACAACACAAGCTGTAATATTACAAAGTGCTATGGAGGAGAGTAAAATGCCCCTTCAGTACAGCACACACAATGGTAAGGGTGTTCCATTTGTTCATAGTGGATGCAGACCAGCTCCACTGAATTATTGAGGGTTTTCAGTAAACTTTAGAAAGTAACAAAAAATGGTTTACAGTGAGATGGGCAGTGTGTATTTCAAAACAAGCAAAGGCCATTAATTCAAGGCCTGAGGCAATTCTTTATAGAGTCATCCAGTGACTAAATAGATTACAGTCAGGGCGAGAACTAGATCACACGCAGCTCAGAAGATGAGAGTGATTGATCAATCAGGCTTACCCATCGTATGTTTGCAATCAATTATCCAAACATCATGTTGGATTAAGACATATATTTCTAGTCTGGAAGTGTGGAATTAAAAAAAACAGCTCAATCAAACAGCAGGAGATGTCTGAGGAATAACTCAATGCCATAGTGAGACATAATCGGCGCTGCTAGTCAAGAACTGAGTTGGAGTTTGTATAAAGTTGAATACTTATCATTTGGACTTTTAAAATCAATAACCAATCACTTTAGAAAGGAGAACACAGTCACACAACTCAGCCTTGTCTGTCTGCACTTACTAAACACCAATCGAGGCGAATGGGAATGTCAAGGGGGTTTGCCGTCAAACCAAAGTATTAATCAAAAGAATAAATGTTTTACTCCATTGTGTCGCTAGATGGGAAAATCATTTGATTGCCAAAGTCATCAGGCTTCATTCTCTGTGCACCATGGGTATTTGTACTATGCCAAATCCACCTAATAGTTGACAAGATATTTCACTCAAAAATAACAAATATCAGCCTTGTGCTTTTTGGAAAGGTCAGGGCAGGGCATCACAGAAGCTGGTACATAGTCTGGGTAGAACTGATAAAAAACAGTGAACCATCCAACCAACCATCCAAAAGTGTCATCCATGGAGTTATATGCAGCTAACAGCATTTCAAACACAGAGAACTTCTACCCTCATGTTAAAACTGCCAAATAATAACCTCCTTCGTGCATGCTATATAGGGCAACACCAACACAAAGCCTGGGATGTAATTTGAAAGTCCATTTCAATGAAAACGAATGAATGCCTTTGGGAATGCTCAGCCAGGCATCCAGTATTGATTCCTTTCAAAACAAACCTAGTAATAGAATGGAATTGATATGAAACATTTAAGTAATGGAAAGGGACATTTCTATTAGCACCTCGCCAGGCAGAAATGACACTGACCCCCCCCACCCCCGTGTCAACAGGCCACACACAAATTCATATGGTCAGTGTTACACAAAAAAAACTCTCAACTAAAGCCCCCATTCACACAGCAGCTATTATATGAAGCCACACATAGCCTGGAACATGGCATGTCTTTATAGCTGACAAGATGTGACCCTCTGAAGGACTGTGAGAAAACATCCCCTCTGTTGGTAACACTGTGTGTGGTGGACAGGTTAATGATCAGCGTTACCACCACTGTCTGTCTCGACAGCTCTGGGCCCTCTCACTCGTGACATCCTATTGCCGGTGCCAATCACAAACGGCGAGCGCTGTCAATCAAATGAGCAGGAAGAATGGAGGGCGGCATTTTCTAATTTAATATCATCATGACACAGAGTCAACTTCATCATTAAGCGCTGTCACTTTTGCTCAATTAAAATGGTCATCACCCCGACACCCATCCTTTTTACTACAGGTAACAGGTTTCTACAGGTTCAATAAAGATTGTCATCGCTTGTTGTAAATTACTTAATGTTAAAATGTTGTGACTGCCAGTCACCACAAGGGGAATTGTTCATTTTCTTTTGCCAAGATTTGCTGTAAACATTTTATTAAAGGTTTCGATTTATATCAACTACAAAAAAACATCAGTCGTAGTTAAAATTGAAAACAGAGGACTTGAGTTGTCTGGCTGGTTGGTAAGCCATGTAGTAAGATTAATTTAAACCCTTTTGGGCAAATTATTTCATCACTAGAGATACTATATCAAGTTTAAAATGTCTGACACTGCACCTGGCAATCAAATCAAGGTAATGTGACGCTTGAGTTTTGTAAGCCTGTCTGAGTTAAGTCAAACGTGCGTCGTGGTTTCCTTCCTGAATTTGTAAGAGCCGTTAGTTAAACATCAGTAAACTTGTGGCCCGATCAGCAAATCTGCTTGATAATCTTCTCTGTGACCTGGCAATTATCTCAGTCCTTGACCTGAGAGGCAGAGGGAGAGACGGGGGAAGGGAGAGAGAGAGAGAGAGAACACGGGATTGTGGGCATGTCAGTGTCTGGGACTCGCACTGCCGGTGGAGCTTAGGGATCCAGTGATCTCTGTGTCTGGCCTTTTGCGAGTGCGCTCCGAATGAGCCTCATCAATATTCATTGACCCGCTCTGGCTAATGTCCCTAGCGACGGGCGGAATAAAGTTGCAGAGGTCGCACACTTCACAAGGGGGGGGGAGGGGGCAGAGCGAGGGACGGAATGAGTGATGCGGAGAGAGAGAGAGAGAGAGCGAGGATGATAAGAGAGCGGGCGCAGGTTTCAGACCAAATGAGAGCAAAGACAAGTAAATACCAAAAGGGCAAAGCCTCGAGGCCTGTATGCGGTTGGGGAGTTTATTATGACTTGAAAGTGAACCACATAAAACATGCAGAGGAAACATTAGCACAAACATAAAAAGACAGACGTGCATGTAGAGAACAAACAAATGTGCATGCACGCACACAAACACACACGTATATGACATGAGAAGATGAGTGCAATGACAAGCAAATGCACATTCTCTAACCTCTCCCTGCATTTGTTATGCATTTTTCTCGCACTTTCTCTATAGTCAGGGACACATCCGTGTTGTATAACATGACACCTGAGTATACATAATGGTACGCACCTCAGGAGAGGAAGGTACAAGACAGGAGGAGCTCAGAAGTCAAAACACTGATGAGGAGTGGTTAGACAGAACGGGTGGATCAATGGAAGGGGTTAGGGAGAGAAGGAGCTTGTAGACACCTGACTCACATCAGTATTAACAACGCAAACGTAATCCGCCTAAGTATAGATTTATATTAAACCCCATTCGTGCCAAAACCTCTTTTTTAATCATGCATTCGTATATGGGTTGAGAAACATTCAAGGTGCGAGGAAGGCAAAGGAATATACTGTACTAAGCGATGAGAAACGCACACAGCTACATATACTGAGACATGCCATTTGTTAACAAAAGGTTAACCTAAGAGAAGGTTATATTGGAAAAATGTAATTACATGCAGTTCAATCCCCATTTCACATGTGGATGTGAGGGGATAGTTCAAAGCAGCTACAAGGTACCTTCAGCTTGGGTTGATTCTAGTGGCACCTTTGGTTAAAACCATCCCCCAGGCAGGTGCATTTGTGTAGCAAGTGAAAACGTCAATGAAGATGCACCGAGGTTGAGTCGCGAGGAACTAATGTATTTATATTTGACTTTTTCTGATTAATAATGGTTTTGGTAATAGGATGATTGTTAGGTACATTAAACTTTGTGTAGTACCGTTCAGAAACACATGATGTTCCGGTCTGCCTGCCGTGAATATATATTTTTTCCACATATATCAAGCATGTGCAAAAAGCATTAACAATAACTATAAACAAATAGTGCTGTTTTCACTGATGGTCTCGTTTGCTGCTAAAGATCACTAAACATCGAAGGGAAAATGACACTGTTTCATAAATATTCAGAAGTTCTGCGTAGAACATTTTAGTTTGGATGAAGGCACACGCACACATGCATACACACACACACACACACACACACACAAAACCCCTTCTCTCTCTCTCTCTCTCTCTTAAACAGAGGCTCAGGCTGAATCCTTCCAGTTAAAGCCGTAACCTGGTGCTACAGAGCAGGAGGAAAAAAAAAATTTGGGTGCATTGAGTGCCCTCACTTCATCTCAAATGTAACCATTCCTCCCTCTCTCTTTCTCTCTCTCTCTTCCTCCTTCTCCCCTGGCTCTGTGCAGTGCTGCCCACTACTTTATCTCCAGCTGTCCTCGGGCTCTTTCCTGTTTTATTTGTTCTGTTGTCTGTCTCCCTCTCCCAACCCCTCCCCCTGTTTTCTTGTGTATTTTATTGCACTACCTGTTCTCCGGAGTTTTCCTGACTGAATCATCGGCTATCCCACCGAGATGACTGAGTGGCTCTGCTCTTCTCTCCAGGCTCCCAGTTAAAAAAAACTGAGCATAAATAAAGTTTTTCTCAAAAGGAGCCCAGAGGGATAGATAAAAGCTGCCAAAACAAGTGGAATTATTGCCAGAGCTTGGCTATCACGACGGTGACCCCTGACCTGTCGTATTAGAGTGTGGCCATAAGACAGCTTACTCAACCCCATCACATCTATTATTTATTTACTTGGAAAGACACTCTTTTCTCTCTCTCTCTCTCTCTCTCTCTCTCTCTCTCTCTCTCTCTCTCTCTCTCTCTCTCTCTCTCTCTCTCTCTCTCTCTCTCTCTCTCTCTCTCTCTCTCTCTCTCTCTCTCTCTCTCTCTCTCTCTCTCTCTCTCTCTCTCTCTCTCTCTCTCTCTCTCTCTCTCTCTCTCTCTCTCTCTCTCTCTCTCTCTCTCTCTCTAGTCCAGGCTCATTCACTTTCATCATACAAATCTTTCTCAGCCTCCCTGTCAGGCATCGCCTATCCACCTCTGCAAAGCTCTGACATCCTTTCCCCTCACACAATCCCTAGTGGGCCAAATCATTTTCAGAAGTTCTCCTTTTATTTTTCAACTTTAAAAAAAAAGAAATGGTTCAAGACAGCCCATCCACCCATTTGTCAATATCTTATATATGAGTGTGTAAGTGTGTGTGTGTGTGTGTGTGTGTGTGTGTGTGTGTGTGTGTGTGTGAGCACCGCAGGGGGCAAAATGGCAACGGTCAGCTGCAGACAAACACATTGTTCTGCCACTCCGACTTATGTTTCTGTTTGTATTCCTTTCAGACCAAACAAATGCTGTAGTTACAACAAAACCGTGCCCCATCCATCTGTGCAGTGCTTTTTCTGGTCAGCTTTCACTGTTATTCTTCGATGTGTGTGAGAGCTGGGGCTTATTCTGTCAATATGGATCAGCATCAGACTGCTTTATACTGCTGCCTTGATATTTAAATAAACGCCGAGTTGAGTGGGATGCGTTTAAATGTATGGCAGGCAGCGAGATGCACTCTGGCATTGACACACATTTGATAAATGCATTCACACAATGGAAAGCTTTTAAGGCTTTCATTACCGCATCTTACAAACAATAGGCGACATCCATGTGTGTCTGTTCGACAATTCACATGGCATGTCTGAAATATCCAGGTGTGTGTGTGTGTGTGCGCATAACAAAGTACTTTATTCCATAAAACCTGATATCTGTCCATAGCAGAGACGTGATCGGAATAGAAGAATCAAAAATCCATTCCTCAACTCTGAGGATAACTGGGATGTTATTTGTCAAAAGTTAAAGTGAACTCAAAATTTAAACCTTGATCAAATCGAAACTTCAACTACTTTTTTTTTGCGAAACGCAAGAAATATAGAAAAGGTTGAGACACTGTAAAAATAAAAAAGCGAGGTCAACGTGTGGTTTCTGGAGGCTGTGTAGCTGCAGACTGGGTCATCCATATTAAAAAAGCAGAGCCAAACAGTACACCACCAACAGCAGATAATCCATGACACTAACAGGGGGAAAGGGGCTGGAGGCATGATTCAGCTATTGATGTCTTGATGAGCTTAGATGACGAATTGCCATGCGCATGCACGCACACATGCGACTAACCCTAATCCTCACAACCTTCACCTACGCTCTGCCAACATGTAAGATTGCTCCCTCAATGAGAGCAAAGCCCAGGGATTTGGCACAGTAGTCAATATACTTTCACATCAAGGCTACAGCAGGTGTATGCACACAAGCACACCTGCGGCATTAGCATACATATGCCAACACAGACACATTTGCTTTCAGATATCACTTGTTTGTCAGTGAAATGACAAAAACAAATGACCCTAAGTATATTGTTATTAGTGACTTAAAGGCCAAGTGCACAATACACACCAAACAGACCCTCCAGTCCTGACAGGGGTGACATTTGGACGCCCTCCTGTTATGACTAATCATTCAAAATGAAGTCACAAAATCTATCCCTGGCTTCACCTCTCACAGCCTCCCTCCCTTTCCTACCCCTCTACCTAAATGTCAGCATTTCAATTGGGCTCATTAATACCTCCATTTTTGGGCGTCTGTGTGTGTGTGTGTGTGTGTGTGTGTGTGTGTGTGTGTGTGTGTGTGTGTGTGGCAGAGGAGTGTGCTGTGAATTGGGCTGTGGTTTTCTCAGTTTTCAAGTTTCTCTCTACCTGTATGTCTCAGATCCATCATCACTCTGTCTGTGTGCGTTGTGTGTGTGTGTGTGTGTGTGTGTGTGTCTGTGTGTGTGTTTGTGTGTGTGTGATAGAAAGAGCTCGCAGGTGATAACGAGAGAGTGTGTGAGAAGGACGGTGGCTGTGAATCATGCAATGGCCTTTCCTTTGACGTGAACCAGGTTGACCCAGTCTGGACAAGGCTTGGGCTAAACAGCATCCATCAGAGTTGCACAAATCTATTCATACCACAAGCCGGCATGCTGTGTTTGCCTGTTTGGGTGTACACTATTAAAAGGCTACTGTATATGTAGATGGGGATTTACATACAGAAAAATGCAGGGGGGAACGGGGGGACTTGAACTGTCAATGTGAAGAGACTGCAGAACATTTCAGGCAAACTGCGAGGATCTGAGGATTTTTTCGGCGTACTGTCAAAGAAGTTTGCGCAGAAGGCAATGAGGCAAGGATTACACAGTGAGCAGATCAGATATCAGATCTGTAGGAATGTACAATGAAGCCTTGAAACACACACAAAAGGGTTATCGGGCGACTGGAAAACAAACAAAGAACTGAGGAACCGCTAACCTTTGAGCTAAATCAGCTGTGATAATCACACAAACTGCACCCTGAATTCAAATTCAGTTCAGACACAGTAGTAATGCCCTAGTATTTATCCAAGTTTGATATGTAAGCTAGTTGTGTCAATTTTATTTAAATAGCGCCATGTCGATTTTATTTAAATAGCGCCATATCCAACAATCGTTAACCCATGACACTTTTCCCATAGAGCAGGCCTAGACCATACTCTTATAGGAATTACTCTTTTTATTAAAAACAATAGGTTGTGCAATGTGTGATTGGCTACTGAATCCTCTAAAGGATATTTGGTTATATGGGCAAATCTATGGAATGTAAGGCAGTACTTAAAGCTAGTTAATCTTTTGTAATACCAATGTGTATACAGTATCTCACAGAAGTGAGTACACCCCTTACATTTCTTCAAATATTTTAATATATCAACACTGAAGCCACTTCAGGCTTCACGTTGATTTTATAAGTTAATTAAAAGAAAGGGGAGGGGGGGGTGTACGCTACCTGCTCTTCCCAGACAAGTTAGCAAATAGCTGGTACATAGCGGAGCATCAATTAGCTAAAAGAGCCAGATATTCATATACCATAAGCTAAAGGAGCGTGAATAATGGACGTTCATTCAGGTGACCAGACACACGACTCAGTAGGAATGCTAATGGTGTTTGTCATATCAACTTAAACAGTGGCCAAGAAATGTGTTATTGAAGCTTTCCTTTTTTTTTTACCATGAGGTGGTTTAAATGAGTCTCTGGTGACTGATTTACAGACGTTAGTTCAGGTTGTCAGTCCTACGCTGTTGTCAGAGATCTGACAGCCTGTTGGCAGCGTTTCAGATGAAAATGAACTGTGGTAGCTAAAAGAGACATATTTGGTTTAATATTTTACATACAGTACATGCTGCACAAGCTGTGGCCAATTAGACAACGTTATAATAGTAACAATAAGCTCTATAAGCTTTTACTTCGGCTTAAAGGAATAGTTTGAAGTTTTGCTAATTTGAGAGTTGGATGAGAACAACAGCCTGGCTCTGTACAATGCTAACAAAATCAGCCTAGAAACTTCTAAAGATCACTATATTAACACGTTTATGATTGTTTAGTTTATTCAGGCTTCTTCTAACTGTAGCCACCAGACTGCCAAGGTTACTGTTTCCCCATTTCTAGGCTAAGCGTCTCATAGATTAAGATATGAGGGTGACTTCACTGCTATCCCCGAAAACTTGAGTTAGTATTCATAGTCGGCATTTTCAGAACCTGCATCTCATTACTTGCTTTTTAGCCCCGCTGATGTAATTTTAAGTCATACTCAAAATATTGACATCAAACTTTTTAGAGGGGGAAAAAATAGCAGAGGGTTATAATGCAAATCAAGCATAACATCTGTAATTCATCAATGACAACTGGCCAGGCCAATTTGGAGCTGAAAGGGACAAATTACATCCAGAATTATTAATTGATCAATTAAGAAAAAGTTGCATCCCCTCTAATCAGCTCCCTTTTAATCACTAGTTTCATTGCATGCTCATTCTTAGAATAACTATTTTCCCCCAAAGATTTTTTGAAATATGAAAACCATATAATTAATGCATTTTTAAGACCCTGGGGGCTCTTTGAAATACATTTTGTTCTTCCCTCTTCTGAGTCATCAAGGACATTTTAGTTCTGCTGATATTGAGGAAAAGAAGGGCAGAATGAGGGGAATACAAAGAGAGCGGTAGAGGGAATTACATCACAGACATGCAGACATTCAAGAGGGGTTCATTTCTAAGATCAAAGCGACGTTTTCGTCAACCTTGTTTTACAGTTACATCTCTTTACTGAAGTGAGACATACATACACAGGCATTTTCTGCATATTCAGTATGTCTGCGCATGTGCCTGTTTGAATGTGTTCATTTGAAAGCACAGCTGTGAGTGTTTTGTGCGTGTGAGTTCATGTAGCTATTTTGCAGCTGCCTTTGATCGCAGACGACAGTGCTGATGATCAGACGCCTTTGTCGCACGGCAAACAGACAGCGGCGCAGAGGGAAAGATGAGAGGAAACTCAAACCTAAACCTACTACTGATATCAGTTTCACTCACAATATCTGGCTTGGCAGCATGGTTGTCATGGAAATCGCAGCAGGCAGTCTGTTTGTGGATGCCTGTTTGTGTGTGGGTGTGTGTGTGTGTGTGTGTGTTTGTGCGTGTGTGTGTGTGTGTGTGTGTGTGTGTGTGTGTGTGTGTGTGTGTGTGTGTGTGTGTGTACTGCATGGTAGAGCATAGTATGCAGTGTAGATGTGTGTGAGTGTGTTTCTGTAGCCGGTGGGACACAGTAAGACAGGAGCCTTGTTGATTAGTTAAGGGACTAAGGGGACAGAAGGGCCCAATTCCAATCCAGCCCGCTCTCCCTCCATTTGTGTGTGTGTGTGTGTGTGTGTGTGTGTGTGTGCGACTGGTCCACTATATGAACACTACACTCACGTGTGTAAATCAAATATGAAAGGGATGGATGAAAGGCCACTCACTCAAAAATATCAGTTCACTGTTTGGTTATTTACTTAGGATAAGTAATAAGTTGCCTAACAAAACCGACTTTTGATTGAGTATTCGTGCACACATGACAGAACTATAGGCTACATTGGATTTTTGATTGAACTAGTTGCCTCTTTTGCGCAATTTCAGGGACTGTTTTGTTTATTTTTTACTTTTCTAATGTGTATTCTATATATGATGTATTTTTATCTGGATGTGTTTCATGAACCTGTAAAGCACTTTGAGTGGCCTTGTGTCTGAATTGTGCTATATAAATAAACTTGCCTTGCCTAGTCGATTAAACCCGGGAGCTGATATGAAATGTTTAACCAAAAATACATGTGCCCCAAAAAAGCATTGAAGTGAATTGTTTTCCTTTCTTTTTCTCCAACATTGTTTTCTCTTAGAGGCTTATGTTGTAATGAATGTACCAAAGTAGTGTTATGAAATGTAGTAATTAAGAGGAAATAAGATAAGAAGAATGAAAGTTTGAAGTGTTTTGCGGAGTGTAACTAAACACGCTGCTAGATAGGCGCTATAATGCTTTTTAGTTTGTTTGCTCCTTCTGGTGGATGATCTCACCCTTTATTCTCCAGCAGGCGATGGATTGTAACACCATACTGACCTGCCGTGCAGTATGTTCCAATACAAAACGCATTAAAAAAAAACTGCACTCCCTCCATCCCGCTGTCTCCATGAGCGTCTGACTTTTTCAGACTGTGGTACTAGCGCGACTCAGTCAAGGCCTCGGGGCAACAACATGCTGCTATGAGTGCCAGCGCTGCTCGTGTGTGTGGTACCAGCCCTCGCCAACATGATTACTGTGCCACTGTTTTCAGCAACAGCCAGCGGTGATAACCAAGAGTCGCTCCAATTACGAGGAAAAACTGTATGAAAGTGTGAGTGCTGCTGTGTGCTCCAATGTGTTTGTTCATGCCTCCACATTTTTTCGTATCTGTACAGTTATCGGATATGGAACCAACTTTCCAATTTACACAAAAAATTGGACCAATCAAAATAAAATTAGAAATTTTTGCATAGTGGAGGCACCATGGTCGCCTTAAGGAGAGACGAGAGAAAGTGGCACTCCATCCGAAATTAGTCTTGCTCTTAATCTCTTACAAGATTAATTAACTGGTCCTTTGGAAGTGTGTGTGTGTGTGTATATGTGTGTGCGCACGCCTGCCTGCCTGTGTGCGTGCAAGCAAGCAAGCGTGCGTGTGTGTGTGTGTGTGTGTGTATGTGGCTGTGTGTTTGTGTGGCTGTGTGTGTGCCCGCCTGTGTGTGTGTATGTGTGTGTGTGTGGGTGTGTGCCGGACTATGTGTGTGTGTGTTTTGTCAGAGCCTGCCAAATGTCAGGAGTGCACCCAATTAGTTAAAGAGCCCGGGCCCACACACCTGTCTACCTGCGCTGACAATGGCTCTTGGCTGCCTGGCATACATTTACACATTAATTAACCAGCTCAGGCCATTAATTAGTCCGTCAGGAAATGTAATGGTAGGTACCACCAGGGAGGGGGGAAGACGAAGGGAGAGACACACATTTGAAGGGACACATGTGCAAACACCCAGCATGCCTTAACCCAGATTCTGTACAGTCTCTATTAAATACTGCTGCAAATTTACAGAGGCTTTGCTTGTGAGCGCCGGCCACTGTTGGTTTTGCATTTAAATAGACCAGCAATTTATCTCCATTAGTAAGACTAAAAGATCACAGATTGAGGCACTTACATTTGCGAATAGCCTTCTTAAGTACAGTGCCACAGTATGCTTTTCTCAAATCACTCCTTCATGATGTGTTGCTATGGTCTCGCGCAGGTTACCCCACAAACTGGAGATGAATCCTAACCAAAGCCTTGTGTGTTTTTGACACATTTTCAAATAACATTGATTCTGTCTTTCTCATGTGTGTACTAATTTTAAACAGATTTTCCAAGATCACATTATGTTTAGTCTTTACTGGTTCTATTAATACACAACTGTTTGTGAAAGGTCAACAACTGAAATGCCTTTAAAAATATCTGATATGAGAAATCAACAGTAAAAAGGCATGAGTGAATCATACTCTAATATGAACCTCCATAAAGACTTAATTAGTCATTTGTAGGTTACAAAAACCACAAATCATCATCTCAGCTCCTTCGAAATCACAGGGCTAGCATTGGCCTTAGCTGCAACAGCAATAGGTAGAAGTTAACTACACTACACCACCTTTTAAAGCTCAAGCCTCAAGGCCTTCATTTTATTTAACGCAAATTTATATGTCAACATTCAACACAGTGAGCAATTCACCCTAATGCTACCCTTTCTTTCTACTGTTCTTCTTTTGATCTCCCCTCTCCACCCATCAATTCTTTAGTACCCTTTCAGAATGTACGGTCCCGCATTTCATGTTATGACCTTGGATCAAAGAAAAAGAAATCTGTAGCCTCCTTCACACATCAAGTACCAGAGTGTTCTGTTTTTTAAAGTGCTTGGGATTAAGAGTTTGTTTCTCAAGTAATGTGAAGCCCCCCTTACCTCTCTGTCTTTGAGGACAGCCTGCGTACGGTAGAGCAGCAGCAGACGCACGTCGCTGTCTCGGAGGCTGAAGTTACTCTCCAGGATCTGAAGTACGTCGATGCGCGGCCGCACAGGCAGAGACGCGTCACCACAGAATGGATGTAACCACGCCAGGAGGTCGTCTGATGTTACCGCACTGTCTCTAAGGAAACACAGGGGGGGGAGGGTGAGACGGGTTGAGTGAGACAGAGATAAACACATAATCAATACTTACTTCTAATCATTCTAACTCTTGACATTATTTTAGCATTTCCAGTCATATGCCTGATACTTTGTAATGTGATTGTATATGTATGTGTAAATGGGGGAGCGGTGTTGTTCTGATGGGTTGCAAGATGGGTTTAGCTTCTCAGTTTGAGTATTTGCTGTTTATTTTTCTTCGTTTGTGTTATGGATCATTCAATGCACTTTATATATTAAATTATATTCTGTGTGTGTTCGTGTGTGTGTGTGTGTGTGTGTGTGTGTGTGTGTGTGTGTGTGTGTGTGTGTGTGTGTGTGTGTGAGAGAGAGAGAGATATAGACAACCTACCCGCTCTGGACATTGTTGTGCACAGCCGTCACCATGGCCTCCAGGACCCTTAGGGGTTGTGGGTAATTTGTCAGGGCGTCTCGGTCTCCACTGAAAAAAACCACATCACCAGATCTCGTCTCGCATAATTTGATAATTAAGATATGATTTTCAGAATACCACAACTGTTGATGAAAAGGTGTCTCTCTTCAAATTGGGTGTAAATTAGATTGAGGGGCTTTAATTGCACATAATAGTAGGTGAGCTTAAAAAAGTAACGTGTGATATTTTCTGCAGTGTCATTAGTGAATTTGCTGCTGCTGCTGCTGTTGGTGGTTATGCTGCAGTATGTGTGTGTGTTGGTGTGTGTGTGTGTGTGTGTTCCTGTGTGTACTGTATGTCGCAAGAGGAGGGCCATTTTTCATAAAGACAGAAGGGGAAAAGAGGGGTGATTTCCCCAGACTCAACTCCCATTTGTGGTTGGGCTCATGCACATACACACACACACACACACACACACACACACCCACACACTTACATACAAAATACACATACACACAAGTATACAGTACACAAACTGTACATGCACAAATACAAATTATTCAGCAGAAGGGGGGAAATATGACGCAGCAGTTTCTTCATTGCATTTTACTTATTCCAATTTCTCACCAAAGAGACACAAACACAGAATAGGCATAACACATGCAATAGACGGCCATTAGTCTGAGGCCTACATACCAAATGCTACGTTTCAAGAAAACCCTGCAACAACATACACATGTAAACACATGCATGCACACACACACACGAGGGCCCAGACTGACACAGAGTGTGTGTGTGTGTGTGTGTGTGTGTGTGTGTGTGTGTGTGTGTGTGTGTGTGTGTGTGTGTGTGTGTGTGTGTGTGTGTTGTAGAAGAGTTCATGAGAGGAACAGCTGTATCAGGCTGCATTAATTATAAGATGATAATAAATCAAAGTGTATGCATGCATGGAAGTATGTGTGTGTGCGTTTCCATTAGGGATAATGGCTACATGTCTACTCCACTATGAATGTGTGTGCGTTTGCGTGCGACTGTGCGTGTGCGTGCGTGCGTGCGTGTGTGTGTAACTGCAGGTGCCATCTATCTGCACCATGCGCCATTGAGCAGCCGTGAAGAAGCAGGAAATGAGGCAGGGATACTGTATAATCAAGGCGATTGGCACTCTTTTGTCAAGCCAATCAGATATCCCATTGATATCTGGCCCTTTCAGGAAAAACCTTGCTCCTTGGCCTGTGAGGACATAAAGTAGTGCCCAGTATTGACACATAGGGATCATAGTACTAAATTACAAACTTTAAAAAGCCCTACTCTGAGAAAGGCCTTCCCACTTTAAGCAAATGCACATGTTCAATGAGTGTAACTAAGCTTCGATGTGTTTAATTGTCTGTTTATGAATAACAACTACAATCAAATGTTGTACTTTTTGGATGTTAAGTTGAACAATATCCAAGTATTTTCCTTTTTCCTAAAACCTGGAAGCTCTGCAGACACGTAGGGGTGAATGGTCTCTCCATCTCTCGCTACATTTTGAACGCTGGGAGAGCACAATACAATGCTGTGAGTTCAAACTCCCACAGGCAGCTACGGCAATCCAACACTTCAGACATTTGTTTTGACAGTGTTCACCCCCCCACAACGTGCTGAGCCTAAAGTGGACCAATATACAGCACGTTTTCAAATAACAACCGACAGAGCTCAGACAGTAGGTGGTGCGTTTAGGTGGCATTCAGTATTTTTTTTACGTACATATATGTATTTAATCTCAACAGACAGGAATGAAGGGATGTCTGTAGATGGTAATGTTGTTTGACAGGGCGCAAAACAGTGAGTTTAATAAAAAGAGAGGTCATTGGAAATACATGTAGCAATCTGACAGGTAGATTTTCCATTTTGCGTTCAATAGGTTTGTACAGTGAGCGGTACATCCTTAAACACACAGTGTACCGGCCTACAGCAGTGTGGTTTTGTAAAGACTATCCCTATTATTACCCATTACCTGAACAGCGCAGGGCTTACATGGGTCCAACCAGTGTGCAAAACCTTTCAGGATTTATAAACCAGTGAAAACAACGATAACAAACGCAAAACTTAAATATTAGCAAATTTCTGAGTCAGAATATGTTTTGATGTTAGATCAATTATGGTGAAGAATAAGGTAAACATTTAAACTGCAGTGGTTTGGAATGAAAGGAAAGTTAGCAAATGTAGAGGTGTAGTTCATTTTTAATCAGACCTATGACATCCAGTTAAATTTAGTCAATATTCTTGCAGTCTAAAAAGTATATTTTGTACTATTAACCTTTTGGCTTAGTCACTCTGCCAAGCATAACATTTCTCTTATATTCATTATATTGCCTCAAAGGCACTGGAAGGTTTATTTAGATCTCTTGGCAAGAAAACAAAGAAGTGCTGATTGTGTCCCAGCCAAGCCAAGTTGTGCCACCATGTTGTGTTGTTGATATGTGTACATGTGTATTGACAAGAGTTGACTTGATCATATACCAACTCTTAGTTTGTGTGTTGAGCAAACAGTAAGTGGGAGGGAGATGATATACCTGAGTGCTGCCACGACTCTCTCCATTGCGTTGTGAAGCACCGTTTTGACTGACAGGTCGAGGCGTCCGACCGCCACGCACAGAAGCTCTCCGATGCGCTCCAGAGGCTGCCCATCAGTTGCCATGGTGACTGCCAGCTCGTGTACTTTTGACCTCTCGGATCGGCTCAAATCGTAAAGATGATAGTACGGCTGGAATACAGAAAGGAGACAAGCGCAATGGGAGGGCAGGCAATTGTTACACTGACAGGAGAAAATATTTCATGACACAGAAATAGGCAAAAAATAAAAGGTGAACATAATAATAGGAGGTAGAGTAATTCACAATTATGAAGTTCTAAGGGTTGGTTAAAAATTCAGAAAAAAAAGTTATTAAATTATCCCACATTATACTTCCTTATCTTGTAATGATTTCAGCTCAAAGCATACCATTGGAGTAATCTTTTTAACAGGTTTAAAATAAGCTAGGTGAATGGTAAAGCTAGTAAAGCATTGCTAGTTATGCTAAAAGTTTTTTTGTTTGGCAGGGAAAGGACAAGATACAAGGAAACATGTGTCTGTATCGTGTATCATTTTGGTGTCTTGGGTATGTCAGGATGACAAGGATGACGGGTGGCAGTGGCGAAGTGGGTAGGGAGATAGCCTCTGGAGTGCAGGGTCGGAGGTTCAATCCCCCGTCTCCCCGCTACATGTCGAAGTGTCCCTGAGCAAGACACTGAACCCCAAATTGCTCCCGATGGTTCAGAGAGCGCCTTGCATGGCAGCTACTGCCATCGGTGTATGCATGGGTGAATGTGGTAAGATATGTAAAGCGCTTTGGGGCTGAGAAAATCGGCTAGAAGGCGCTAGACAAGTCCATTTACAAACTTTTTGTTAGATCTTGGGTCCTGGGATCAAACATTTGTTGATTCTCTGTATATTCTGAGCAAGACTTTGAAATTCTTAGGATTCAACTCAAGAACTCGACTCAGACAATGGTGCAATGTGTGTACTATTCATGGACCGGTTATTCATGCCTGGACTTTCACATTCATATATGATATTTCTGATGAAGTATGACAATAATACAGAAACCATATATTCATGGTAAATTACATGGTATATGATTATTATTATATTCACTGGCGGAATATTAAAGCCTATAGGCCTCAAGAGGATCTGGTTGGGTAACATTTGCGTGTTATGTCTGCCATCTGTAGATAATGTTCACAGTGATCTCCAGTTGTGTGTGATACGGCTGTCTAATGGAAAAATTTTAGATTTTTCAAGGCAGGTGTGGGGTAAAAAACACCTTCCACAAGATGAGAAGCCCGGGTATCTTTAGAGGGCTGTTCATGAGGGACAGTGGGTGCAGTGAGGAAAGAACTGCACTATCAAACCAGGCTCTCACTAACCTTGTTCCAATCTTCACCTATGATCAGAAGTTAAGGATACTGACAGAGAGAGCTTGAGGCTAAGTGGTAGATATAAGGCATTTTCCGCAGGGTGGCTGGCTCCACAGACAGAAGCTTTTGGGCATCTAGGGATGGCCCCTTGTCGCTTCCTTTTGCAAGTGTTGTGGGCATGACTGTCAAGGAGGGAAAAACTCCAGAGTTTGGGGGGAGTTTGTGGCAAAAAGTACATCTATGCTACCACAAGCCTTACCAGATAAAGCACTTGTCAAATCAAAGGATGGAATGGCTATGTGGATACTTGGAGAGGTTCTGGTACCATCGGAAGATGGAACAAATAATCCCACCGAACAGCAATCATTGTTGGAAGTAATTCGTAGGGTGCTCTGATGGCATAGGGGTTAAGGTGCAAAGTTACCATGAACTTGAAGTGTAATTGCCTGGATTTTAATACAGGACTGTTCTAACTTATACATCCAAAGAAAAAATACGCTGGCCTCTCATAATCTTTTCACAGCTATTCTTGTAGATTATGAAGCACACTTTCAAACACACTATTCCATTGTACCATATACAATATCCGCACTGTGTAATTTGCTCTCCTCCATGGCAGGTCAAGGCGCCTGTGGTTGATTCCCCTATACGATTCACTATTATTTCCAGCAGCCGGTCACGTACACTTGATAAATGACCGCAGTATAGCCAAACAGAGCATACAAGACTCCTTTCTATCTCTCCCTCTATACCTATCTGCCCTTTCCCGGTTCTTATAGCCTTTTTATTTATCCCCAAGGATACATGTCCTGCACCAGTATAAGGAAGGTTACATTGTTAGTTATCCATCACTATGCTTGTTTCTTCTTGGCGAGTATGTTCTTTTAAACACAGATAAAACAGGGGTTCAATCATTAAAATCTAACACAGTGAAAGGGGTCAGAAATGGTTGCACAGCAAAACCCACTTTGCCAAATCACAACATCCCCCAACATCTATCTAGCCTCAAATCCATACACACACACATGCCATAATCCGCACACACACACGCACGCACACAAGCACACACACACACACACACACACACACACACACACACACACACACACACACACACACACACACACACACACACACACACACACACACACACACACACACACACACACACACACACACACACACACACACACACACACACACACACACACACACACACACACACACACACACACACACACACACACACACACACAAACAGGGAGATGACAGTGGGGTAAGTCAGTGTGACTTTGCTTAATGAGATACAGCTTGATGTACATACTGTATATACGGCCATGTGGCAGGGCTCATTTGAAGCAGCAGCCCGTTGATTTACATTAATATACCCTTGACCGCTCCAACTGAAGCTGGGAAGAGCTTGATCAAGCAGAACACCCCGAGTGATATACAACACACACACACACGCACTAGTACACACAAGCATAGATAGACACTTACTTAAGGTGACCCCATCAACAGACAAGGGAATAGATTAAGAGTGATCGAGTGTACAGTATGTGCGTGCGTGTGTGTGTGTATAAGTTATCTTATCAATTTTAAGCATTGTGAATTAGTCACTTTATGAAAAGAGTTCTTGATAATGGCTATTTGGTCAATCAATCTGTTAATTAAAAAGTAAAATGACTCACACAAATCAATCATGTGTTCTTTATATACAGTTTGCAATAATGAGGTAGGAGATTCCCTTTTCTAAAGGAAACATTCTGCCCTTAAAGGGATAATTTTGCACTATAATTTATGTTATCGTCGGTGGATTAATACATTTAAAAAACAAAGAAAAGTGTTTCATTAAGTTTATCCAACTAAGTCTATTTCTGGAACTATTTCAAGCTGGGCAAACATTTAAATGCATACAATGTACACTGCCCTACCATTTAAGCTTTGATCACTGATCACTCAACAAAGCACATGTTCAAGCTTGATCATGAATCACTGCACGCAGCAACAGATCTGGGTGAAATCTCTATTGAACTTTGTGGCAACAGGGAAGAAAACAATATTTTGAGAATAAACTAGACTAAATGAAATATTGAGAAGAAATTAAGTGAATAGGACGTTTCTTATATATATATATATATATATATATATATATATATATATATATATATATATATATACACTGTACCTTTTTTTATTATGCACTCTGAAAGTAAAGTCGAAATTTCGAGAATACTGTAAAGACAAAATTTGTCTTAAAAAAATAAATATATATTTATTTCAAAAAACACTTCGTCCTCTCACTTTTTGTCTCCTCAATATTGTTTTTCGTATTTATTCTTGATATTTCGACTATATTCTCGAAGTTCATAATAAAAAAAAACTTCCTCCTCTATTTTTTTTTTCTTCGCTGTGGCCCTTAAACTCTTCGGTAGTTTAAGGGCCACAGCGTAGTTTAACCGGTTCTTTCGCTCATTCTTAAAAAAATTAAAAAGTGTCAGTCAGTGGCAGATGGTGGAAGTCTACCTGCTGGCTGTCTTTGAGTGACAGGATGAAGGCATGGCTCAGGCTGTCCAGGTGGGCCTGTGATTGCTCCAGGTGTGCCAGGGCCTCTTCAAAAGTCATCCCTGCTGGGTCCGTCCCCTCGTGCTCCCCACTAGCGCCGTCACCCCCTCTCTTCTTGCTCTTCTCGCCCAGCTGGCGCAGGGCTTTGGTGGCACGCTTTATCACCTCCGACCTCGCCTGGGTGCTCAGCTGGTGGACGCAACAGAATGGATGGAAGGAGTAGAAAAGAGGAGGAGAAGCAAAGGAATAAAGAAAAGCAAATTGGGGTGTGGATGGGGGTCAAATTGAGCAAAGAAAAAGGGAAAGAGAGGCGCTGGAGTTATTTTCATTCATTTAATACTTAAAATAGTGAAAAAAAGCAGCTATAAGCCACTCTATCTGCGCCAACATACCATCAGGAACTTAAGTAGAATGTGTGTGCTTGTGTGTGTGTGTCTCTGTGAACTTTTGATTTTTTTGGCCAGGACAGGAACACTCAAAACAAAACAAAATTGACAAACCTGTACAATTTATTTAATTAATTTATGGGTAAGTGTGTGTAGTTGCAATTGTGTGTTAGTGTGTGAATACGGACTATGTTTTATGCTTGAGTGGGTGCAGAATTAGATAGCGGCATCAATAAACAACATAAGTTAAAGCCTCGGGCAAGGTCTGTAAACACGATGGAGGTTGAATAAGGGAGGATGCTTCTACTAAAGACGCTACCTCAGATCAATACTTCAAAGTGGGAGAAAATGTCACCCTTCTGTCTGTGTGTGTGTGCGCGTGTGTGCGCGTGTGTGCGCGTGTGTGTGTGCGTGTGTGTGTGTGTGCGTGTGCGTGTGTGTGCGTGTGTGCGTGTGTGTGTGTGTGTGTGTGTGTGTGTGTGTGTGTGTGTGTGTGTCCAGTAGTAGGTGAGCCAAGGCCTATCTATTTATCTCAGCCCTTGGCCATGTGGGAAATGGATCAATGGTGGGGGTCCAGTGCGGTGTAAAAGGTCAGATGCATTCCTAACAGTGAAAATGCTCAAGATTTTCTCTTTGAGGGCTTTACAAAGGATGGAAAAAAGGAAGGAGGAGGGTGAGGGAAGAGGGGGCAGACAGTGGCTTTCTGACAGGTAATCTGCATGTTAAAAAGCACAGTGG
The DNA here is from genome assembly GCF_949987685.1 of Ammodytes marinus. Lineage (NCBI taxonomy): Eukaryota > Metazoa > Chordata > Actinopteri > Uranoscopiformes > Ammodytidae > Ammodytes > Ammodytes marinus. The sequence continues at coordinate 14,602,943 of NC_137223.1, forward strand.
GAAAACAGTGCCTGCTGGGAATTGGAGTTTAATTGGCTCTGAAGTAGAGAGGGATCAATTAGCTATCTCAGAGTTGCCGGGAAAGGGAGGGCGCGCGAGTCAAAAGTGGAAGAAAAGGGAAGGTCTGGAGAGGAGCGTTGGGCGCGAGCCAGTATGAAAAAGGAGGAAACAGTGGGCTACTATTGATAAGGTGCACTGAGGCACTTTAAGTCCTCAGCAAGACCATTTTTCAGAGTGCTGTAATTATGTGGCTGACATTTCTTGTGCAATTCGATAATTTCTTTCATGACTGGTATGTGCTTTGAGGGCGACCGAGGGTGGATGTGAACAATATAGTACATTTAAAATTAGGAGTGGGACTTTAAAATGTTAAAAAAAAATTTAGCCAGAGGCAGGGGGAGAGAGACGACCGGTCAGTTGATGATGAAGAGTTCCGAGGAAGGAATGTGACGGTTTGATGTAGTAGTGACTGTAAATCCAGCACAATCCTTTCCTTTCCATTTGAAGCCTGTCTGAGTGAGTGGCTTGCCTGGAACCAACCAACTTTACCCTTTTATGCCCTCTTATAATTCATATGGGAAAGATGATTTACTAAGACCTACATGTTTGGCTGCGTCGGATGAGAAGGTGATGCTATCCAGGAAGTGGACAGCGTCAGCGGGCAGCAGCCTGTCCAGGTACTTGGCACAGGTGTCATAAGCGTGCAGGTATTCTTGGTCGCTCTGCGGGGCTCTCTTCAGCAGCTGGGGGTCTCCTTTCCAAAACAGCTTCTGCAGCCACTCTGCGTGAACTGCACTGGGGGAGACCGTCGCCCCGCCTCCACCGGGCACTGGCAGCCGATTGGCCAGCTTAGAGATGGACAGCACGTTCTGACTGGTCAGGACTGTCCGCAGTGTGGCAAGCGGATCCATCGATTCGTCGGTCAGCTTCCGGTAGTTCAAACCTGCAGGATAGGATTTAGGATATTTAGAAATATGACTCTCTTTCTTTTAAAAAGGTACACTATTTGACTTTGGGTGGTGTCAGAGAAGTGAATATTTTCTAAGGTATATTCTCATAACTGAATAAAGAACATTTCCTCAAAGGAAAATGCGATCCTTGGAAAACTGTTTGAAGTTAGAAGCCTTCCTGAAAAGTTACTGTTTCACTGTTGCTGTTGTTTACAACAGCATGGCCCACAGTTTGGTTTACATAGTGTACATATTCTAGTCTTACGTTTGGTTCCTCAAAATAATTTAGCTTTGATTCATGATTATAGAATTATTCAATAATAAGAATTACATGTAGAGAAAACATTTTTAGTAAATTAACTACAGGCTCAGTGAATGTAAACAAATCCCCCTCCTCTGAAGCTGGATTAAACATTTGCTGGCATTTGTATTCAAAATTTGACATATTAAAGTAATAATGATAGCATTAGATGTGTCTTCCCACTCCTTTTTTGTGACTGCAACTCTTTGAAATACAGAGACATGACATGTATTAAAAACCCAGACAACATTGTCAGGCACTGTGCATACAGGATTAACACATACAATATATTCACTTGCCAGGACTGAACATATTAGCTTCATCGTGTGAGAAGCCTAGCATTGGAACTACAACAGCATATCCAACACACTTCCCCATTGAGAAAGTGGCTCTTTATACGAGAGGCTTTTTTGAAGGCACTTTATGCTATCTATAGTCAGTGAAAGTACCATGCAGCACTTTCAGGATAATTACAGTGATATCCTATGCAGAGGTTGTTACATATTCTATTTTATGACATACGTGCATTAAAAAGTGAAATGCACAGAAGAGAGTGAAAAGGTTGATGTGAATGACAAAGATCGAGTGTGACCGGTGTGTGGAAGTGGTGCTGTCTGTCTGTGCCTGCATGCAAAGGTGTACAGTGTGTCCGTGGACCTGTCTGTGTGCATCATACCTCCTATCACTGCTGTACTCTGTGAATGTGTGTGTTTGAGAGAGAGAGAGAGAGAGAGACAGACAGACAGAGAGAGAGAGAGAGAGAGAGAGAGAAAGAGAGAGCACATGGCATACTCTTGGTCTCCAGCGTCCTCAGACAGACACATTACTGTGGTAACACCACATTCTGTCTGAGCTTTAAATATTTAACACTGGTCTGGCTGTGGGGAGGTCTCTGTCAACGCTGCTCAGAAACCCTCACACACACACACACACACACACACACACACACACACACACACACACACACACACACACACACACACACACACACACACACACACACACACACACACACACACACACACACACACACACACACACACACACACACACTTATCGTACACAAACACACACCATACTTCCAGACATGCTCAGACACACTTAAAACAACAGGTAAGACTTTTATCCACTTACACATGTATTCTCTCTCTCCGTCTCTCCCCTTCCCCACCCACTCCTCCACTCAGCCTCCATCTCTTCCACACTGAGGCGGCATCTCATCCCCTTTCTCAGGAGAGTGCACACAGACAGACATCTGGTACGGTGTCAGAAAATTGCAAAGGATTTTGGACACACACTACATGCCCCTACTGTATGGATGCCTCGTTAGTGCGCGTATGTGTGTGTCTGTGTTCAGGAATGTAAATTAGACATTTTGAGTGAGCATGTGTGTGCGTCTTTGAGAGTTTGAGAGCATTAGTAGAACGTGTTTGGCCCTGGGGACAGTGCAACAGCCTGTGTGTAAATTTTGCTAAAGTATTGATCTTTAGCGTGAATGTGTGGGTGTTTGTGCGAGAAATACAGTTTGTAAGTGTTAATGACAAAACAGAAGAATACTTAGCATATCTGTAACTTGAGACAAGTGTGTATAAGTCCCAAAAACTCATAAGCCTATTGGGACACACTTTTTTTAACATTTTAGCCTCAACCTTTTAGCCCAATATCATGTATGTAGCCATCAAGTATATGTTAAAGGTTGTCCTTAACAAACGGTAATCCTGAGAGAGTGAACTGAAATGTAGCAGAAGCAGTTTGAGCATCAAATAAAGTGCTTTTTTTTTAGTATGCAAAAAATGTATCCAGGACTAAGTGAAAGACTCAAAGGTGTGTGTGTGTGTATGTGTGTTAAACAGAGACATGTGTCACCGGGTAAAAGCTGTAGCGTCATGAGGAGCAGAGGGAGGAAGTGAGGCGTGGAAACACACGGCTGACCTTTAGTGCACCTCATCAAGAGGTGACACACACCACCTCCTCCGGTACACAGCAAAGTTTGAGCACTCTAGCCGGATCGCTGAACCTGTGACACACTACAACCTGGACATGGAGTCCATAGGGGAAGGGCATGGGGGGTTCACAGAAATCTAAAGTGGGAAAACAGCCTCTTACTGCAATGCTGTGGCTGTTTTGGGAGCTTGTTGCTTCAGGTAGCTTGATTCCCCTTGAAGATGTGAATAGCTGGGTTTTTATTTCAATCCTGTTACTTTTGACAGTTTTGGAAAACTAACGTGAGACGCGGGCAATGAAATAAAAGGAAAGCGAGTGACTTCAAAGGTCAAGATAAATGATGCACTGTGTACACATCTAGAGTATGTGTATATGCCATCTGGGTTTTGCCCTAATGTGCCACAATTGTTGGGCATTTAGCTGTTGCTGTTTCTTTAAATATTCTCTGTGAATTGAGGTGATCCACCAGCTACAAACAAACAAATGGCGACATGCGCATGTGAGTCAGCAATCATGTCAAGAGGGATAATGTTAAAAGCCGACCCCTGGACTTAAATTCTTGACATTTGAAGACTTGGGGCTGAACAAAAGAGGGTTGACCCTTTGCTGTTTTCCTTTTTATTCCTTTCTTTCTCATGGCAGCGCATTAACTGATGGCAAATGGCTTTTTTTTGTCAATTATGTACCATTTGGAAAGATGTCAGGTTTGTGTGGCAGTGTAACTATTCGCCACAAACAAAATGAATTACTTCCTTAATGAATTTACAAGGAAAGGGGACTTTTACACATTTTAAAAAGCACTTGCTACCCATATACTTAGAAATGGTATCTTTTTTTTTCATTTTTATTGTTGATTCGTATCTTATCCTTTTTTTTGGGGATAAATTGTTTGAGGCATTCAAACTGTATATACTGAATTGAATGGGGCAATCAAATGTGCTGATGTGTAGGTGCTTCTTATTCTTCGTTAGCTAGTTTCGCTTCCTTATTTATTTGAATTTTCTTATCATCACTTTCTTTTTTTCCTTGAATTATTATTTTGTTTTTGCTTTATAGTCATTCTTGTACTTAGTTTTATTGATGTTTTCTTCCTTTTTCTATACACACTAAGTGTATGTTTGTTTGTGGTTCTTCAAAAGCTGATGAACAAAAAGTCAATTAAAAAAAGAAAGGGTATGTTGATCTGTGAGTGGTGAACAAGTGTTTTCTTTTCTGCTGTACTCACCACTGACTAAATCAGAGTTTAGATACACCTGCGTCCATTGTTTAAGGGGTTTGTATTTGAACAAGAGGCATAGTCCTGCCTTTTGTCATCCCTGTAAGCCTATAACCCTTATTTAGCAGTTGTGTCATCTACAGTACAATAAAATAAAGAAAAGGAAATATATGACTTGCCGTTGGCCACAGCTCGAAGCTTCTTGAGCAGTTTGACATGGCAGTCTGGTCTGATGGCGGTGGTGACATAAGGCTCACAGCCTGCAGTGTCTAGTAAGGTGTAGTAGTAGAGCAGGCGTACCAGGTCGGTTCCCTCCACAGTGGGCAGAACATACTTGGTCATGTGGCTATAAAATGCCTCAGGGTTCCTCTTCAGAGTGTCAAACAGGCCCAGGGACTCACTCCGGGACTCGATATCCTTGGTGGAAAGACTGGATGAAGAGAAAGAAAGGGAAGAAATAAGTTAAAGGAGAAGTAAGTGATATGTTTTTTGTTCATATAAGTGTTAAATCACTTTATATTTATACAGCAATTACTTAAGCAGTATAAGGAGTTCATAACACAGGTCTCCCAGTCATTCGGCTTTGCAGTAATTGCCAGATAAAATGTTGAGTATCCCGACAGTTTTTATCCAATCAGGAGACAGGCGGTTCTGTGTTCCCGTAAACGATGATTCGCTGCTCTCCATCGTGGCACTATCTGACAAAGACGGTTGTGCGCTCATGTGGTGGTGACGTAGGGATGAGGGAGAGGACTGCTAACTGCTAACAGTCCAGGACAGGAAGTTAAGCTAAAAAGGACCAAATCACTTACTTCTCCTTTAATAAATACCATAAGTGTATGAAGCATAACTTTTTGACAATACCATACAGAAAGTATTTATCCATAAAGTTTTCATGGCAATGTAAACATAAGCAATAATCCATCCCTATTTCAAGTTCAAAGCTCACTGCTGTGGCTGAACGCCTGGCTCTGTGAGATATGTGTTCTCTAAGGAAAATATCCATTGGTACACCGGTTGTGAAACACTTTGCAGTAAAGTTTCTGGCGTCACAAACATCAGTTTATTTGAAAGACACAAATTAAAACCTTAGTGGTACACATAAGCAGGAATAGCCACCATGCCTGCAAAAGATAAGGGAAAACAGCACTACTGACAATATATTCAACTGTCTTCATCTTCAAATCAAAAGGAGGCAGTCAACCGGCACTGGGGACCATGTGGTTGCAAAGAGGTATTTTGAAAAAAACTTAATTGCAAAATGCAGCACAGCAATCTGCCGGCTTATCAACAAAGATACAGTCCCCTCAGAAAGGATGGGGTGTTCAGATTACAATGGCTGAATCTGTTTAAGAACTTGGTCAGCTCTGAGACTTAGACAAAAAGGCAAAATGGGGAACAAATTGTTATAAAGGGAAGACGGATGAGAGGAAAAAAGAAGTGATGTACACAAAGGACTCAGGACAAGATAAAGAACATGTGTGTGTGGCAACTTGTATTCAGCAACTGGTTCAAGTTGCGCAGGAGTTCTGCCACTGTTTTGCTTTTGCAAAACATGTTTTTCCTTTACCACAGAATTCAAAATCAATAGCAGAAGGTGGTCTTGAAGAATGAGAGGATAAGCAAAAAGAGAACCAGAGAGGAGAAGTGGAGAGGTAAAAAAAGCCTCAGAGACCTGCAAACAAAAGTTAAACAAGGAAAGATACAAAGAATGACTTGCTGGTGGGCCACAGAGGGGCTTCTCTGAGCAATCTATGGCTGTCTGGGAGTGTGTTAGCGTAGAGTGCAAGTCTGTTTATCTGTTGGAGCGGGGAGAACATCGAAGAGGACAATGTTTCCTTTGGGTGCTCCATTAGAGCTAGCTCGGAGGCTTTTGCCTAATGAAAAAAATATAGACGGCCTGCAGCAGTGTGGAGGCAAGTGCACAATAAGCTCAATAATGTAAATAACAGTAATCATCCTCACAGCAGGCTCTACTGATAAGAATGGAGTCAACGGAACAACTGACTCTATAAGTAAGGACTATCCCAGTCACTTTTCCCTATAGTCTGTTTTTTTCTGTGTAGACAAGCTCACGACAGCCTGCAATCAAAGTCTGTTGTTTCACGTTTTAGATCACAATAGCTCGAAAGTGACAGAGAGAAAATGGCAAGAGAAACAACAACTTGTCCAGGTGGGACTGTCTGACGGGTTTAAAGAATGTTCCTTGGCAGGCGCACCATATTGGCAACAAAAAAGTTTGCCCAGTTTTTATGGACAAACTGAGTGTGATGCTGCAGTTACTCAAAGCCAGGGTTGTCATCTCCTCTCTGTCTTTCTTCTCTATCTAGTGACAAAATATGTGTGGTGCCTTTCTTTGATGAGGCTATTGTGAGCATATCTTCTCTTCAACCATTTCAACTCTTTGCACTCTTTGTCCCACTGATTTCATAACAAGTCCACGGCATGTTTTTGTTTTGTGGTAATTCTCTGTGTAGACTACACACTTTCCCTCACACTCTACCTTACTCCTGGCTGTGTTCATGGCACTGCTTTATCAGGAGCTTCTCATTACACACTTTTCTTCTTCACTTCAAAAGCCAGAGCAAAGGAGCTGGTTTAACCCGGCAGAGTACACCTCATTCTCTGTGCGCTTTTCTCTATCGTCCCTCGCCACATAATTTACACCTCAGGAATACAAAACATATAATTTAAAACCTGTAATGCCTGATTTTCTTGGGCCATTCGGGGGCAGAAGAAAGAAGCCGTGAACAAAAGAAGAGGCCATATTGTCACCTTTTTTTAAATAGGTATTTAACAAATGTGTTGGAAGTTAACTACACATCCATCTTATACGGAGCACCATAATCATTAAGTAATTTTTCTGTGCACCTGAATTAAGTCAAAAATGTAATTAAGTACTATGTTCACCAACTCGCCGCCAACTTTGTTTGACTACAGTGAGGTGTGGGGCAGGTATTGTACACGTGTGCCTTGTTTACACTGAGCAGTGCAGTTTGGTTTGGTACAGTATGTTTTGGTACTTAACAGGAACCCTAGAGCTTGTGTTTCGACTGCCGACAGTACCCTTACTTTATAGGCGGGGTGGTGGCCGTCTGTATATCTATCGCACCAATCAACAAACTGTAGTGTGTAGCTCCTCCATATTGGGTCCACATGGTAAAACCAACGAAAGGGTGACAAAAATTGCTACGGAACGGTACGCTTATTTTGGTACTCTTCCCAACTTTTGACAGTGGAAATGTAACTGTGTGCCTTAATGTACCAAAACTAACTGTACCACTCAGTGGAAATAAGGCTTGAGTATATCAAGAGTTTCTGTCACAGTAAACAGCTACCTGGTGCATCTAGAAACATCACTAAATAGAGCATTCAGACCCTGAATGGAGAAAAGCAGTTCAGCTGGACTGTGGCACATGGCAGTTAGAAGCAGTGGGTTGAATGTGGAGCTGATGGCATGAATGGACTGATTGCTGCGTGCACTCAAAGTGTCAAACCTGATTACCCATGTGCCATGCAAGTGACATGTCCTGTCTGAAATAGCCCCAGTTTCAGTTCAGTCATAAATACTGTTTTCGTACCAGCGAACCAAAGGCTACGCGGCCATATTTGTCGGTCCACGTGCTGCTCTCGCTGGTTTTCACCCACATGAGTTTCTGTTGACAGCTTGTCAATTATCTAAGCACCAGAAACAACAGCACCAAACAAAACATAGCTGAACACAGAACATTGCATTGTACCTAACCTGAGAGTGGCAACCGCATGATCCACATTCCTACTAAATACTACACAGTTTTTTTTTTCAGTTTTTTTCCAAGGCACACTATCTGATCAGCATGCTAAGCATACTCGAATTAACACACAGCAAGATATTTGCTCGTAGTTTTCTTAGTAGTTAAGACTCAAGATGATTAAATGTAGTACGTCAAGAACGGTGTGATGCAAGCAACAGCCTGAATTTGTATTTGGGTGACAGCTATTTGCATGTCAATACACTCGTGAATGCCAAAAAGAAGAGCATTCTGCGTGGAAATTTAGTGATAGTGAAAATCAAGATTCAATCGTTTACTTCTATTTTATATAATGTAAAAAGAAAGAGCTGAGGTGAAACTGTAGCTGCAGAGAGAGCAGGGGAAACCATGCTGTAGCAGAGAGGGGTGACCGCAGTTCACACGCTCTTCATTCATGATACCATTTGAAAGCCACAAGGACCCTGAAGGTTAAAGTGGCAAGTGCCCGGTGTAGACACAGTCAAGAGATGTTAAATGTATAAAACAAAAGACAGGTCAAACTGATCATGAGCCCTCCTACAAGACACTTTCATATATTGAAAATGAATTGGGTTAGGTGAAGTTAAATAAAATGTACACTAAAGAATCTGGATGGGTAAAGTAGGGGGAGACAAAAAACAAGCACAATTGAAGAGATGTCTGAGTCAGACTTTACCACCTGTTCTGGTTTTGGAAAAGTTATTTAAGTGTTTAAATAGCTGTCATTAAAATGTCAATAAAACTGGCCAAAATTCATGTCCCTCAAGGGCCTCAAAGTGCATTCTACAAAAAAAAACCTACGCACAGAAAGAACAGCTGACGACAGTGGTGCTTAGCAGTTCATCGATTCCTCTAAGTGTTCATTCTGTGTTAATAAGACTGTCTCAGGAACACAGTGGCTCTATCATCCATCTCCTCTTCCTCCATCTATCTGGCCCATTTCCCCTGTCCCCCCATCTCTCCCTCCCTCCCTCCCATTGTGTCGGTTTTTCTCCAACTAACGACCTCTCTTAACCCTGCTGTTTGTAAAACAACACAGGCTCAGGAGCGTTTTCAACTAGTTTGACATGTAACACATTTGACCACATTTATAATCATATGTGCTTGGTTTTCAAAGAGCAGCAGATCTATACAGTGCCATAAGAACTTTGTTGAACTTGTGTACAAACCATTAACCCTGCTTTGATACCCAATAACAACACAGAGGGGCCCACCAGAAACCAGTGGCTGGTTCGATCCCCGTTACCGGGAAGGAGGGTGTTATTTGTAATACTAGTGGTGGCTGGAATTACATCTACGGTGCCCACCATCTCTACTATTGTGTCCCTGAGCAAGGCACTTAACCCCAAGACTGGTCCAGGGGCGCTGTACTATGACTGACCCTGCGCAAGGAACCCCTCTGGAGTGAAAGCCTGGTGTGAGAGGGGATAGGCGAAAAGACATATTTCAATGTAGCCTGTGTGAATTGACCAATAAAGCCACTTCTTAACTTTAATTAACTTAAGCTTCTGGATTGGAGTAATTTTTGAACGCTTGGGGGGTCTGCCACACATTTTTTAATGACATATAGCTCTTAAACTTTTTGAGTTTGGATATACTTTATTATTGTAAGCTGCTTTTGACAAAGGGTCCACCAAAATTGAGCACCTACAGGAAGGAATCAATAAAAATTCCATCTTGCACCTGTGCTTCTGTGTGCATGCGTCTTTTATTGAACTTTTCCCCTGTCTGCTCTATTTATATCCGTCCTGGTGTCTATCCATCCATTAAATCAAAATGCATATTGCAGATGCTTCCAGTCAAGATTACAATCTTCACACATTTGTCATGATCTTGAGATTTTTGGTGGAAACTCACACACACAGCAGCAGTGGTATTTCTTATTTTTTGAAAAAGGCATAGGATGTAATTTATCGTTAAATGGAGTCCATAAACCATTTCCTTATATCAGAATAGGACAGGGGGATATTTATCACCGATGCACATACGTGTGTGCGCGTGCAAACACACTTGCACACGTCCCGACTGCTGAAAAGGCATTCTATTAAAACAAGGAAAGGTGCAGAGCTCGTCAGTTCCCAAGCTATGAAGCCAGAGAGCAAATAAATTATGGAGATAGACACACTCCCTTCCTCGCTCCCACTAAAACACAAACACACACAAAAACACAGTTCACAACATGTTTACTATGATTTACTCTGGGGTGCTTAAAACCTGCTTTTTTTATGTAGGCGATATTTTCATAACTCAGAGGCAGTGTTGCTACTTAAATTCCCTTTTTTCCATTTCCCTTTTTAGAATTTTAAATACGGGAGTGAAAAGGATGTGAGCACGTATAAAACAAGTGGGAATATCAAAGAAGACACGAGCAACACATGTTTCTGTATCAAAACATAAATGCATTTAAGGGCCTTTCAAGTGCACACTGACAAACTAAATATTTCAAACTGATGAGATGAAAAAAGCGGGGTTAACTAACCAACGCATATGAGTGAAATGATCAGGGGGAGGTTATGTGATGGCTTTTCTGTGTGTGTGTGTGTGTGTGTGTGTGTGTGTGTGTGTGTGTGTGAGAGTGTGCGTGTGTGTCTGTACCCGCTGTCCGTGAAGAGGAACTCGAGATGAGTCATGTAGACATCCCACAGAGGAACAGTGTAGCGCTTTGCCAGAGATAGAGCGATTCTGTACACGGCGTCATCCAGTGTCCTAAACACACACAGACACACAGACACACACACAGACACACACACACACACACACGCACACACAGACACACACACACACACACACAGAGGGGGAAAAGAATTATAGGATTGCATTGCATTGAGGCAGCAAGAGCCATCACTCCCACTCATATGCATATGTGGAATGAAAAAAAAACAGACTAAATAAAGCACACTGAACCAACCACTTTTACAAACCCACTGTATGTATTTATTATATTTCGAACAATATTTTCAGCAGACATCTATACTCAATGTTCAAAGTCAGAGTCATCAATTCTGGGAATGCTTGCTGTCAAAATCAGTGACTATCTCCTCTTGATGTTACCTCCATATTGTTTGTGTGCGCTGATACACAGCCTAGAGTCTATAACATTGTTTGTAAAGAAAGGGTATTATAACAAAGGCCATGTGCCCATCGTAGCTAGCAACATACCTGTTTACAGAGACTAGGCTGTGTATTAACACGGATTTTCAGCGCACTCACAGTACATACAGATAGTTAGTTATTCACTAATTTTGAGAACAAGCGTTCCCCAGAATCGCTGGCTCCAAGTCATTCATTTGAGGAAACGTGGTATTTACGATTCCTTTAGAGGTACACTATGGAACTTTGGGTGTGTCAGAGAAGTGAACATGTTCTAATCTAAGGTATATTCTTATAACTGAATAAACAAACTTTCCTCATGGGGAAATTGGATCCCTGGAACACTGTTTGAAGTTAGAAAGGTTCCTGAAAAGTTACTTTTTAACTGTTGTTGTTTACAGAAGCAGGGCCCACAGTTTGGTCTACAGACATATTCTAGTCATATGTTTGGTTCCAGGTTGCTCAAAATAATTTTGTTTTGATTTATGATGACATATTTATTCAATACTAAGAATTACTTGTAGAGTAAATATGTTTTATAAACTAACTTCAGGCTCTGAAAATATATAAAAAAAAAAAATACCCATATTCAGAAACTACATAGTGAACCTTTAAGACCCAGTTCCGATCCCTGACTAACTTACTCTGTGAGGCCAAGGATGGTCTCCTTCTTGTAGTCGGAGTCGGAGCTGAAGCGCTGCACGTCCACTCCGCGGCCCAGCCCCTGCAGCACCTGGGCCTGGGTGAAGTCTGTCAGACGCTCGTTGTACACACGCAGCTGGCCTATCAGCTTCTGAAGCTCCTCCGGCCAATCGGAATACGCAGACACATGCTGTGTGACCAATCGTATCAGCTCCTTTGGGTCAGCCTACAGATGAGGGAGAATAGTTGTCAAGGTTTATACACACAAAGAGCTGCTAGAATGTGGTATTACATGCTGGTAGCCTCACAGGGTTAAAAAGAAAATAAAAGGAAATGAAGCGGAGCCGGTGATAAAAGCATGACTCCTCAGAAAATAAGCACGTACGAATTGGACTTGCTTGCAGCAGTTTTTTTTCTTTCAATTTATTGTTTTTCCTATGATGTATGTAATTCTACTGCTACTAGGTTTCATCATCTTTATATCTTTACTTTTGTTAAGATCACTTTGTAAAGAATGCCCAATAGATGTCATTTTGGATTTTGTTTTCAGTATATCAACTAGGGCACCAAAGCACAATTATGAAAAACAAGATCTGGCTCCTTTTTTCTTTTCTTTTTTTTTTACAGTTTTTTTCCTTTCAAACACATTTACAGGAGGGTGCACTGCACTGCATAGGCCAGGTTGGACCAAATGCACACTACCCTTTTGTATATTAAACCTTGTGACACACTAAGCTTCAAACAACCTGCGCTGTGTGGTATCTGAAACGCCACAGCTGCTTTGCCCTTACAAACTAATGAGGCTATTTCCCAGAAAATCAGCAGAAAAGGGGAGGCATGGACAGACTTCTACTTCTATAATTTGGCTACACCCGAGTTAAATTGGGTTTCTCAGTATGTGCCTTCCCCCCCTACACTACAAGAAAATATGGGTAAATGTACCAGGAACCATAATTGCTGCCACGATTAAGGCCTATAGGGGAATTCAACACAGGATACACATTTATTTTTGAGAATGTCAGGCGGAGGGAGACTTAGGTAAGTTTTGGGTCTCTCTCATCACCTCTGTTCTAATTAAGTCAGCTTCCGAATTAGTTTTTTTGGCATCTCATATGCTGTCGCCCAGCAGGATGAGATGAGTTTATTTGTTGATCTTATTTGCATAAGGTAATTATGCCCGCTGGAAATGTGTGAGCTTGAAAACAAGAGGTGTGCGTATCACTGTGTATCTCTTCCTGCTCTCTCAGAATGTATGTGTGTGTGTGTGTGTGTGTGTGTGTGCGAGCGTGTGTCTCTTTAGTTGCAGCCTAAGCGGCAGTCATGGCGGCAGATTCACAGTTCAAAAGCAGGGCAGCAGCAGGGAGAGTGAGGAGAAGAGGTTGAAATAGTAGAAGTAGAATTTGTTAAAGCGGTCATCCTTTTGGACACAGTTTTCAGAAAAGGAAGAACTGCATACAAAGGAGACCGCAAAGGGAGAGAGAGAGAGAGAGAGCGGGAGAGAGAGAGAGAGAGAGAGAGAGCGGGAGAGAGAGAGGAAGTCTGTTTGAACTGTGATGGACAGGTTGATGTTTGAAGAACTTCACTGAAATAAGGCTTTCATTCTGAAATGCTGTTTGCATACTACCTCTCACTCTCTGACACTCTTCTACACTACTTTGTCCTTTAGGCTATTTGGATTCTATCCTCCCTTAACCCGGTAATACACTAGCTTTTCTCGAATCTCTCCATTTCTTTATTCCTCCTTTCTCATTACTAAGAATCTCTGCAGTACGTCTTCTTTCTAATACGTTTTCTTTCGCAAATCCTATCTAGTCTTCTAATCAAGCACAGACAACACTAATTCCTCTTTTACTCTTCATCTTATCTTCTAATTACTTGCTTATTTAATTTCAAAGTATCTGGAAGAAGCCATTTATGGACTGTCTTCCAAGTGAGGAAACGATAAACTGTATGCAAAGTCTAATTGCAGCAGGTAGCCTCAGCCTGTGATCATGAAAAGCTGAGAACAAAACAGCTCTTTCTAACTCCCCCTGTAGATATTCTGGCACTGCCACGGGCCCTGTTTCTCCCTGCTCCCCTCCTTCCTGTGATGCTGCTTATGAAATCACAGCGATACAAAAATAAAAGGTCTCCGATCTCTTCAACAACCCCTTGCTCTCTCATTTTTGGTTTTAATTTACCATGAAATTATATTTCAGTCACAACACTGCATCTATCAAAAACCCCTTCGCCTTTAGCCCAACCCTGTCTGTTTGAACGTGAAAAAAACAATATAGCAATTCTTAGTTAGTCAATTGTATTCCATTTTACCACTCACTGTTTCGAATGTGATTCGGGACGTTAGCACTATGCCTGGCTCTCAGACACTGCTAGTAATATAAAAAGTAACGTGAAAATGAACACTTTATAATGGTTTATTTCGCAACGGATTTAGCTCGTCATTTCAGTGAATAGAAAAAGGTAATGCTCTACTGTGAAAAATCCAGGTAAAATAAGGCTGGCAGAATAGACAACGGAAATCTGAACAAGCTGAAGAATATACAGCCAGGCACAGCTATTCTCACAACACAATGAAAATGCTTACATGATGATGTGTAGCAAGTATCATCTTTACCATCTTAGTTTAGCATCTAAGAATGCTAATATTTGTTAATAAGCACTAAACACAAAAAGAGCTGAGCTAATGATCTAAATTGCAATTATTGGTGTATTAGAATTAACATAAATGTATAACAACAGTTTTTATAAATAATGCTAAGCAGATCATGAATTTCTTCACCAAACTTCCATCCTAAGGTTGCTGGGACACTTTCCTTAGAACCAAACTAATTGCCCTGCAGTTGGCGCGAGAAGAAAAGTCAGGGAACCATCAAAGTCCTTGTCCGGGAGCCATAATTATCTTTACCACATTTTTGTGCCAAACTAACAGGTAAACATGGAAATATTTGAAAATATAAAGATACACGAGACCTGCAGGTAAAGTTCTAGGTCAATAAAAGTTAGGGCATCACCGAATGTTTTTTTTTTGTGATTCATCTTTCTTTTTTAAAATGATGGCAACAGATGTCAAGTATAGTTGCTCAGAAATGTTAGTCTGGACCAAAGTGGACCAACAGAAAGACCAACCGTCACTTTTGTCACTCCCTATCTTCCCAATTGTGTGGCAGTCCAACAATGTAAGCCGAAGTCCTCATCTGTATTCATATGTTTTGCAATAGTCTAATAATAAAAACATAGTCACTTTGTTTTCAATTAGACTGCTGTAAAAAGGTTAAAGTCTATTGAATTCTCAATGTGATATGAATCTGTATCGGTTTCATCACATAATGCCACACACACACACACTCACACACACATATAGTAAATACCTCGGGCTAAACTCATTATTAAAACATTGTCTCACTGTGTGCCTCTGTGTGGTAACTATCATATAGAGGTTACAGAGAAGCGGACATGCTGTAGAGAGAAACAAGTAGTAATGTAAATGAGTTGTGTTCATGTCATATCGAACACTTAGCTATACAGTCACTGGCCTCATTAGTACTAATTCTGCAAATGGTGAAAAGAGTGTGTGCACATAATTAGGAGGGATGCAAGAGGGAGAGAAAAACAGGCAACAATTTTAAAAGGATAAATGACTCCATAAACAAGCTGGGCTGCACTGCGGGTCATAATACACCGTGAAGGGGACTGATCATCACACACGATGTACAACCCTGCCAAGAAGACTGCAAAGACACAAGCTGGAGGAGCAGGAGTAAACCCAGCACAGTCAACCCCATTGTATCCAATCAAAAGGTATTCCCAGTCACAACTACAACAGTGCATTCGGAGACCATATTTGTCTAATAGGGCCCTTTCTGCAGCTACTCTGCCTTACAGGGCTCCCGTGAGTAAAATAGAAACTTATAATGATTATGGTACAAGGGGGTGCAATCTGTACAAGTGCACAATGTGTACAAAATGAGGAAAGCAAAATCATTGTGGTCCTTGGTGCTTTTCTATGATGGAGAAGTAATTCAGTCTAACTCATTATTCCAGTCTATCCAGCAACATGGAGTTGGCTCAGTGGTCCGGGAACATCCCAGGTCAGCTCCCGTGACAGGCAGCTTGAATCCTGTTGTGGCTATGAATTGAAATACATCTGCAATGGCCGCAGGCAATGCTAAAAGTCAATACATGTAAGCAAAGTGCTGTTTTATCAAGCGATCTAGATGCCATCAGGGAAACGCTTTTATCGTTGCTCCTTCAATAATAATTTCTGTCTAGCCAGTGCTTTGGGTAAACTTTGTATTTATTTTTTGTGGAGAATCAAACTACTTATTTATAATAGATTTAATAAAAGGTCAAATAAATATATTTATTATTTCCAATTCACTTACTCCACACACTGAAAGTTAAGCCTCTAAAAATGATTTGTGGGCATTTATTTTCAATGGAAATGTCGTAATGAGAAGTTCAAAGAGCTATGCTGTTTATTTCTGCAGGATATACTCTGTCTAGTCTATAGTAACATTGTGAATGCTTTAAATGAAAGTAATGTGTCCCACAAGTGTGAGTGATCAATACCCTGAGAGAGAATGGCGACTGAAGGCGAAGATAAATGGTTGAGGGAAAAATCTCAATCTCTTTACTCAGCACATTGCTGTACAGTGGCTGAACATTCAAAGCCACAATTATGCTAAGCACACAAATTCTCTCACTCTCTCACACAAACACACACACACACACACACACACACACACACACACACACACACACACTAAAACATTGACAATCACAGGTAAACAGACCTTAACACTTACATAAACACCGACTTTTGTGCAGTATCGTGTAAACACCACAAACAGAACAATCACGGTAAAGAGCAGCTCAATTTCGCAAATGAGTACTTCAGTCGGTATAATGAAAACTTTTAGTGCAAGCAAGTGGAAATCGGCTCATTATGCCTCAGGGAATAATGGGAAGCCAGCCTCCGTGTCATTGAGCTGGGTGCTGCTCTGTCATGCCTGGGAGCTGTTATCGGATGGGAAAGTAACACTTAAAGACCTTAAAAAGTCAATAGAGGGAAACAGATTATTCAAAAGGCAGGAACTGGATGTTGTTGTTACCTGTAATCATTATACAAATGTTGGGTAAAAGTTCAGGGTATATATAAAATATATTTCCGAATATATTTGAATACGCCGTATATATACTGTAAGCAATCATGGCTACTGTAACAGAGGTAATAGAAGTGCATCAAAATCCAAGCGGTGGCTGCAATTACACATGTCCCGAACAGGCATTGCACTAATCAAAGGAAGACTTCTGTGTGTGTGACTGCATGAATTTCTGTCTTTTGAATATCTTGCCAACCGTTCATCCAATTGCCTTCACACTCGGCGGGTGTGTTGCTGAGGGTGCAAGGGAATGCAGTTCCAAGTGTGAAGTTGTTTGGGACAGCGGTTTTGTGGAAAACTGGCTGCAACAAAAAACTACAGCCAAAAAGGAGGAGTGCGCCCTAATGTTACATTTTAATGCTTAAAAAGTTTGAGTAAACACGTTTTCCCAGATTATAGCCCATTCAATTTGGAGGTGAAACCAAACATGAATGTCAGAAATAAGCCCTTCATTGTACAAACTCGTTCAAAAATATGTTTGGCAGGCCATTCAAATCTGTATGATTGCCTGACTGGCTGCTCATGGTTCCTATATCAATGCTGCCAAGTTGAGACCAAAGTTGTAAAAAAGCTAAATTATCCAAGGCTGCTTCCGGTGCATAATATCTATGTTCTCCCTGTGTCTTTGTGGGCTTCCATCCACAGTCTAAATACTTAAATGTTGTATACTCTCTTACTCCTGGGACTTTCCAAGACAAAAGTACTGGCCTCAGAATTTTAATTGGTTCCGGGCTGTGTTTTGGCTAGACACTGCTATAGTACAGTAGAAGGGTCAACCACAGAATGCACATTTCCCCACAGGGATCAATAACATATTGCCAAACTCATCTGCTACATGCTGCATTTTAAACATGAATGTGGCATCAGCTTTATTCCATCACATGCAAATCTGAGTTCTGAGTTGTAGTCATGTACATTAACATAAATGTCAAGACGTGACAATAAATCTGATGGATATGTACGTATATATGTGCTAATTAGATAATTAAGTATTACTGATGATGTGTTGGTAAATTCTATAACTATTACTTCTGGGATGGAGTGTTCACTTTTACAATGGGTGGCACTGGCAATGCAGATTTTTTTCATACCCAACGTTATTGAATATATAGTATAAGGAGAGTATGATTTGTATTGAATGTTAGTATGCTTCTTTTTTCCACGAGCAGCTTCAGTTCCCAAACCTGTATATCTACACAATAGTGAGGAAACAGACCTAAAATAAACCCCTTTGTGTGTTCCTATTTTGACCTGAAAGAGTACGGTGGATTGAGTGTTAGGTGTCTTATTACTTAGGTATGGAATTATGTGATAGTAACAAGAGAACTAAATAGAGATACTGAGACACAGTGTTGCAGCTCCTCAAATGGATTGCAGGAAACACTAGGAGACAACTTGACACAGCACACACGCGCACACACGCGCACACACACACTCACACCACGCCTTGTCACAGGAAAACAGATGTACACACACCGCACACAAACAAAAGCAAGTACACAAACAATTTGATATGCCTATACATATTTATAACCTATAAAACACATGCTCATGCATGTAACATGTTTTTCTTCCCCTTCCCCTTCCCACCCCCAAAACCTCATTTGCGATGCAAAGCAAGCACGCGCAAAATACATTCTGATATGTGCAGCCGGTCATACATATCTGAAATGATATATCACATGCAGCACAATGCATGCCCTCAGAAGATAAGAGAAAACAAGGGAGCTAAATAAAGCACTAGAGAAATGTGTAAAGTATGCACTGTCAAGATAGTATTGTGGATGGATAGGCCTAAGATTTGACAAGAGCAAGAGACAAGCCTACGGGAGAAAAAGAGACTAAGCAGAGTGTAGAGGGAGGGAGAAAGAATAGCACAAAGAGCAACATAATGTGGACAGAGAGAGGCAGCATGGAGACACATAAAAACAGAACTGTCATTACAACAAAGCAATTCATTTCAGCCTAACTGACAAGAGAAATAAATAAGGGAAAAAGATGGTCAGAGAGAACAGAGCGGAAAAAAACGTTGGTGAAATGGAGAAAGAAACAAAGGAAATGAGGGTTTAATGGGTTTCTTCGATCTTGCTTCTATCGGCGTTAAGAGGTAAAGTTGGCACGGCTGCATCAATAAGAGCCCGAGTGAAGGCAAGACCTGGAACCCAACGATAACAAGCATACACTCTGGTCCAGCACATTAAAAAGAGAAAAAAAAACTCAAACGGAAATGACAGATAAAAAAAAAAGCTGAAGACATTAGGTAAAACTGAAGGTAGAGCTACCACAGTGTAGCGTGCAGAGGAGAAAAAAAAAGCTTTTTATATTTTTTGTTAATGGACTTGAACTTCACTTGAGGCAGAAGGTTGGGGAGGGATTACTGCCATGAAGGATGAAGGGAGGATGTGTCATTGTGTGTGTGTGTGTGTGGGGTGGGCATGTATGTGTGTCGTGTGTGGACCATGAGTTGTTGGTGCACTTATGTGAGTGGGAGAGTGTGAGTGTGGTTTTATTTTCGTGCACATTAAGCCTGACCTTGAAGGTGAACTGGGACCCACTTATCCACTTCTTTCTGCTGGCCTCTCTGCCCCCTCTTAACTTATTTTATTTCAACCTTTTTACACCCCCCCCCCTCCCTCCTCGCACCTGGGCTAAAAAAAACCCCATGAGAACCACAGTCCACTAAGGAATAAGGTCAGAGTAATTTCTTTCTCTTATTCTCCGCCAATCACCCCTAGACACCCCTGCCACCACTTTATTTTGCCGCCAGTGTGTGCACATCTTTCCCTTTCTCCGCTCATCTATTCTCATCTCTTGTTCGTGTCTTGATTGCTCATTATTATTTGTTTTACTGCACTTAAGGGGTTTCGGTCATTTATACTTCCAGAAAGCCAGAGACGACTGCTCTTTTACCGGCCTTTATTTACAGGCTTCTGAATGAAGTAAACATTTTGAATGCAGCATTATTACTTGAAAAACAATTAAAAAACAGCTGATCCATTACATTACTATCATCATTCTCAGTGATAGATACACAGTATTTACCCTCTTCAAATTGTTATTGTATTGTTTGACAGTCAACACTCATTTGAAATTTGCCATCAAACAATGTATTTCTGTACTATTTTGGCATTCATTGATGTTGATTTGAGAGTAGTTAAGCAGTAGTAGTCATTTAGCTCTACTAAAAGACACATCACTCCTGTTTAATCTCCAATTGACTAAGTTTTTTAGGAGCCTTCCGGGGTTGAGATAAAAAAAGCTTATTGTACAAAGAATCCAATGCATCAAGCATCGGTAGCAAGGTAGGAACATGGAGACTCATACACCTCCGCACTTGTCTTGAGCATACTATATCTAATACGGCCATTCACTCGCCCCCCCCCCCAACCCCCAACACACATGACTGGTGTTGTGTGCTCACCTGGTAGAGAGTGTGGTTTTTGTTCTTGAAGCAGGGGGTGAGGATGGAGTAGATCTGCAGGGAGTAGTAGTAGGCAGCCAGCTGGAGCGACAAGGCTGAGTGACACTGTTTCTCAAAACACCTGTTGGCATCCAGCACCTGGATGGATGGAAGGAAAGATGGGAATGGGAATTGATTGCAAAAAAAAGCCAATACAATCTGCTCCCTTGATCCAAATATTATTCCCAATGGACTGGGGAAAAAAAAGTTAATTATTTTTTCATTATGTCCAAAATTAAACCCATCGATAAACTATTGGATAAGAGTATTTTACGACTAAACAATCTGTGTCATACTAATGTCATGCCTGTGATGAACTGTTCCTGTTATATGTCATTCAGCAGCATCACTTTGGTGCCTTTCAAGCGTGACTTTGATTTAACACGCTGATGATGCAAGCTGTCAAACACAAATGCTCAACAAGAAAGGTAAGGGATCAGTAGCAAATACTTGTGCGTGTGTGCGCTTGTGTGTGCGCTCGAGTGTGCGGCGGTGTGTACACGTACCTGAGGCAGGGCCAGTAAGTAGGACAGAGACAGCATCATGTCCCTGGGAAATGCATCGTTGGCCAGCTGCAGCAAAACTGGGAAACGGATGGAGTGAGAGAAAGAGAGAAGGGAAAGAAAAGACATTAAACTAAAAGGCATTGAGGATTAACAACCAAACCCGTCCCCCTTTTTTGGACGAGCCTCATCTATAGTCTGCTGAATACAAGACGTCAGTGCGTGTCAGAATACACCTCTCTGTGGGCCAGACAAAAGTGAGGCAAGGGCTAAAACTCCGAACTCCTCGGAAAATAACAGGACGTTTTCTAGTTCTTCTCATCCGGCCAACATTGCATGAATGCAGCATCAAATATTTAGAATATTTTTTGTAATATTTTTTGTCGAAAAATGTTACAAAAAACGACACACATACATGCTCACCCCACACACACACACACACACACACAATGACACGCACATCCTCCCTTCATCCTTAATGGCATTAATCAGTCCCCTAACCTGCTTCGAGTGAAGTTCAAGTCCATTAACTAAAAATATAAACTGCTTTGTTTCTCCTCCGCACGCTACGCTGTGGTAGCTCTAACTTCAGTTTTACCTAATTAATAGTGTTTGTATGTACTACACAGACTGATTTGAGAACCCTTACTTCTGAAGTGTTTATCAGTCTTGTGCATATTTACTTGGTAACTGTTGAGTGAAAGTGTGAAATGTAAAATTAGGACACGGCCCATTTTTATTTATTTTTTTGTGAGTGTCCCTGAGGCTGATGGTGATAAGGAGTCTAGACAGAGCTTCGGGCGAATGGGAGGACTTTTTCCAAAGCGCTGGGCTCAGGCCACAATACACGAATGCACAATGACACACACATACACACTCTCTCATGAGTTAAGCTACTTCTTTCTACCAGATGAACACCAAACACAGTAAACACACAGACTCCCCTAGTTAATCAGACTCTAAGGGGCCACTCACACTAGGGCCACGGCCCCGTGCCCAAGCTCATTTGCATACTAAAGTCTAGAACGTTTGGCTAGTGCAGTGCTTCTCAAGTGCTAGCAAGCGCGATGTGTGCTTGTGTATGGTCATATCCACGCGAAAGGCCGCGATTTGCAGTAAATAAATGTCCACGTGTCTCCAAGTGTCTCTGTAGGCTATTTAAAAAGAAATCAAGCAAGTAGACTAATAATAACATTATTGAATTATTGGTTATCGCATAACAGAAGGCCTATTGGCCTATAATAATAAAAAAAACACCACCTTAACTATGTTTACAGTTTAAAAATGTTTTGAATGAAATGCAAACCTCAGTGAATCATTTGCTCTTGTTTCTCTGTCCTGAGATTCACACAGACTGAGCAGTCTTGTTTAAATGTTACAAATTGAGCTAATAAACTGAACTTTTTTTGCTGCAGAAGTTATCTCAGCTAATTTTTTTGTTATCTAATTTGATAATAAGGTGATTGTATGCACAATGCTCGTGCCAGAAACTCATACAGTGGTTTTGTACGGATGAATAAATAAATATTAGCAGGTTCTCAATAGTATTTCAATTTAGGGGGGGCGCGAAAAAATTTCTGTCCCCTAGGGGGGGCATGACAGAAAATAATTGAGAACCACTGGGCTAGTGTGACCACGCCATCCGTATTCCAGCACGGAACATCCCCTTGGCCACGGCACACTTGGGAGAGGTGTGCCGTGGCCAAAGTACAGATGCTAATGAGATGACACGTGCACAAGCAAGCGCACAGGCGGCGTTCCTGACGTGAATTTATTAAGGATGCATAGTCCGTTAACGTCCACTGCCTTACTAGTCGGCACCAGAATTGCCCACCACTTGGACTTGTAGCTACATAAAATGTGTGAGAATTAACGTGTGTGTAGGCCTATGTGTGGGCTAATAAAAGGGAGAGAGCTAAATAGGTGAGCGCAGAAAGCAAAGAAAAAAGGTTTTCGTGTTTACTCACGTTCGTCAGATGATTTTTTTCTTTTTCCTCCCGTCAGCTGTCATAATAATGCCTTTACGCATGGCGGTTGAGGTGAACCCAACACAACACACAGCGGGACTCCGCGGCCCGGTGATAAGGAAACAGTAGCTACTTTATAAAGACACTTAAAATAACGATCTCTGCCCATACAAAAAGTTCTGACTTGGATTACTTGATAGAGCGATCGATGTGTATAAAACCATCCGGTACGTATGGTCTGATGACGGGCCGTTACATTAATAATAAACAGCGTGCTGCACAAATATGAGACTGTCCACCGCGACCTATTACGTCAAGGCTACATTTAAAAAAAAATAATAGCTTAAGGATTCTCGTCGCTCTAATGTGGAAGTGGAATATATGATGCAAATTTGGCCGGATGAAAATATTCACAAACAGTCGTATAGCCTACAAGTAGACTACGCTCCAAATCCTAAACGCGCACGGTGACGTAGGCAAGATGCAATCGTGCCCAGGCCACGAGCAGTGTGACCACGGGCCAGCGGGGGGAGTGGGGATGAGGGGAATCGTGCTGAATATTCCTGTAGCACGGAACAGGCAAACGGCCCTAGTGTGAGTGGGCCCTAACTCATTCATTCACTCTGAGGAAACAGTGGGGGGAGAGCAAAGAGGAAGCAGACAGAATCACTTTGTAGTCTCAGACCCGAGGAGAACAAAAGCCTGAGTTAGTGATAAGAGCTGGAGAAAAATTTGAAGAGACAGGGAAAAATAGAGCCTGGACACTGGGAGAGAGAAAAGAGGCGGGGTGTGCAAATGCAGTGACATATGCTGCAGAACAAAATGCATACAATTATCATAAGAGAGAGAGTGTGTGTGTGTGTGTGTGTGTGTGCACACGCGCGTGCGTGAGCGAGCACATGGGCCAGTACCTGACACATACTATATCTGGAGGTGTTCTCTGTGTGCATGTGCAAGCAGGGGATGAAGTGATGCACCACTTTAAAAAGCAGTAACAGCTCTCTCAAGCAGAGTGCCCACCCTCCTCCCTACTGATACCATCGGGACAGGAATTACCAGAGGGGTAAACACACACGCACACAGAGTAGATAATCCTGACTTAAAAGCAGACAGTGTTTCTGCTTGTGTGTGAGAGAAGGATAGAAGGAAACAGAGAGAGTGATAAAAAGACACTGCATAGAGAAGTGGGTGCGTGAGACTGGTGTGTGTGTGTGTGTGTGTGTTTTCTTTCAGTGTGCGAGTGTGTGTATCATAGACGGATTATGAGATAATGGGCCCCTGGGCACAATCTCTTAAAGGGCCCCCCACTCGTCCCTTATCCAGTCAGGTACACTGACTTTTCCACACAGATACATACAATTAATGGCAAAAACATAGTCAGTGTTTCCCACAGGATTTTGGGATACTGTGACACAGACCCTGTACCTTGTTGGGAGTGTCCGGGGGCATGCCCCCCCGGATTATTTTTGACCTTTTTGAAGTAAAATGCATCAATCTGGTGCACTTTGAGAGGAACTTTTAGAGGCTATATCAAATCCTGAGATGCAGAAGGAACATTATTTTTCAGATTTTTCTTAAACAGGCAGCACTCTTTACTTTGCAACTGTAAAAACAGTAGATTGGTCTGCAGACCCATGTTCTATGATGGAGGGGCCCATTTCAAAAGATAAAGGGTGGATAGCTACTTTTTATGAACAATTTATAATTCACACATAGAAAGCTTATTTCTGTATGTGTGAGGGGGCCTTCAAGGCCCTTCAGAATACTAGTTGAGGGGCCCATGATGATTTCTATCTTGTTCAATTTTAATGAGTATCCTTATATTTAGGCTATTCCTTTTTGGACCCTGTTATTGACATCAGTGACTGAGCTCTTTGACTATGCAACATGAAAAGTTACTATCAGTATCTCTGGCTAGGGGCCCCCCTGAGCCCTTGGGCCCCTGGGCCTGTGCCCGGTGTGCCCGTGCAGTAATCCACCCTTGGTGTGTATGTGTGTGTGCACATCCACACATGCATACATGCATGCATACACACACACTCCTGCTCCTGTGTCAGCTAAATCGGGCAAATTGTTAGCGGCACGGTGAGACAGTGACTTATTACCACTTCACCTGTTCAGGCAGTGTGGAAAAACAACTGATTATGGCCCGGTCAACATGCGACCAATCGCAGCTGTCGCGCGCGCGTGTGTGTGCTTGTGTGCTTGTGTGTCTGTGCATGTCGGAGTGCATCTCCCCGTGTTTTCTCCTCACACCGAGTGACTGTGTCTGCACCTTACTCAGCTCAATCCTATTGAGTTACTTTCCACTTGTGTCATCATTAATTACCTCCACCTTATCTTTGGCCAGTGGAAAATAAATCGATATATTTATTTTCTTAAAGGCCATCTCCCAGTCTGTTTTTGAGGACGGCCTGCTCGGCGGGCCGACACAGGTAGTCATTAATCGAAGGTTGTTATCAGGCGCGATGCCGTCCAGACCAGGCTTTCTCTTTCTCACCACGTCTCACTCCGCGGCAGCTCCGAAGGGAAGGTGACTTTTAAGAAGAGATATATTCCTATGAATGACGGCTGCTGGGAAAGAGAGACTTTGGATGTGGTGGGATCTGTGTGTGTGTGTGTGTGTGTGTGTGTGTGTGTGTGTGTGTGTGTGTGTGTGTGTGTGTGTGTGTGTGTGTGTGTGTGTGTGTGTGTGTGTGTGTGTGTGTGTGTGTGTGTGTGTGTGTGTGTGTGTGTGTGTGTGTGTGTGTGTGTGTGTGTGTGTGTGTGTGTGTGTGTGTGCGCGCGCGCGCGCGCGTTGGCTGTTATGACTTGTTGTTGTGGGGACATTTTTCTGTTTACACAGTGATATTGTGGGGAAAAAATGGGTGTGTGGGTGTGTGGGTGTGTGGGTGTGTGCGTGCGTGCGAGAGAGATGTGTGTATGCATATCCAGGCATAAGCACTTCTTGGTCACGGAATGTGCCTGGCATTCCTTATCGTTCACGTATTAGTATTCAACCACACACGCACGCACAGGCACACACATACGTTTGCACTTTATTTTTGTAGTGCCATTGATTTTTGGGGCGAGCAGCTGTGATCCATCATGCGGTGCGGCCTTGATGTTTTGACTTGATGCTATCTCTCTGGTATCGCCGCAGTGACGCATCATTATTTACTGTTGCCGTGGGATACGTGGGTACACATTAATTAATCAATACGAGGCTTTTTCTTCCCGTCTTGTCCCCTAGTCAGCCACCTATGGGAGTCCCTGGCTAGACCGATGAGGAGAGGGGCGGGGTGCAGGGTGACCACACTGCACTCTCTGCTAATACTACCATTTCACTAAGAACGAGCAATAATCTCAAGTTGCAAAGAACACAATCTATCTTCATAAAATCTATCATTTATAAACAACAACTCAATTCAAACTTTCAAAGTGAATTTCTTCATTTGTTTTACATTTCTTGATAAAAAAGGAAGTAATTGCTCTAAATTCAGAAAGAGCTCACAAGTAAGTGGAAGTGTGAGGGGTTGCCAAACCAATATAGCAACAAGTCACAAAATATTCCAAACACAAAAAAGCTTTCAAAATTCCCCAATTGGTAGCGGCTACAGTAATGGCGACTCAAAGGCAGTATGATTCTCAATTTTCACTTTGGCAATCGCCTACAACTGGGCTAAAGTTTGAATTTAATAGGTTTGATCCGCCTTTCTGCACATGTAGATGCAATGTGGCCCCGTTTCAGACTGCAGCCACAGATGGAGACAATATGTGCTGTCTGTTCTGCAGCAAAGTTCACTTCTACTGCTATCACAGCACAGTCTCACTCCAGACGGAAGCGGCAGCAACAACATGTAAAATACTGCTCCAATATTATCTACACAAGCTAGATGTTAAAGCTGTTACAGCTTTGTAACAGAACAGCTCAAGCTGCGCGAC
Source organism: Ammodytes marinus (assembly GCF_949987685.1). Classification (NCBI taxonomy): domain Eukaryota; kingdom Metazoa; phylum Chordata; class Actinopteri; order Uranoscopiformes; family Ammodytidae; genus Ammodytes; species Ammodytes marinus. The sequence goes on from NC_137223.1 coordinate 14,629,872, forward strand.
AGAAGACTCAAACTGAACTTCAAATAAAAATCAATCTGGGAGAAAATCTGCCTGATTCTAATATTAGTAGAGGGCTACAAATCCGGTTAAAATGCTTGTTTTAATTTCCGAGCAATTTCTCGTGCATTAGGAAGGTGTAGGTGTAGGTGTGTGTGTGTGTGTGTGTGTGTGTGTGTGTGTGTGTGTGTGTGTGTGTGTGTGTGTGTGTGTGTGTGTGTGTGTGTGTGTGTGTGTGTGTGTGTGTGTGTGTGTGTGTGTGTGTATGTGCGTGTGTGTGAGTGTGCATGTGCTTGTTCATATGTGTAGGCTTTTCCTTTATGCTCACCCTCCGTAGCAGGGAAAAGGGTTTTTCCTTCAGTTTTGGCCTCGGCCAGTTTTCCGGTCCTCAGCAAAACCTCAGCAAAGTTTTCCTGAGGCACGTCTTTGTAGGACAAATACACGTCTTGACTCTAAAAAATAAAATAAAATAAAAAATAAGTAAGAGAAGAGAGCAATAAACACATACAAAATACTTCAGGGAGGAGAATAGAAACTGACAGGGGGAGATGTGATTAAGGTGACTGTCCGACTGAGCGTCTTAATTCCCACGGAGTCGGACGGAGATGAAGAAGACTTTCAAAGCAAATAAAGTATTCTTACACGGGACCCTTTTTGATAATTCATTCATGGGAGTCTTTGTACGCCAAGTTATTTCTCAAGTGTCTGAGAGCTGAACAATGACATGTGTGCGCCTTCGACCGAGGCCTATAGGAGCTTTTTGGCTTCAACACAACAGTGTATCCTGTCTGTCTTGGCCGCTCTCGCTCCATCCATCTTTGTGTCTTGTTGCATTTGCCTGTGTTTCTCTCTCAATCAGCCCCCCCCCCCTTCCCTACCCGCTCCCTTTATCGAAACTGTTAAGGTAAAAACCAATCCCATTGATCAGCAGGGCTCATAGACAGCTGGACGCGGGGAGCCATAATTGGTGGACGGATGATGGAAGATGGATGGGTGCTGGAGAGGGAGCGGTGGAAGGGATTTGGAGAGGCCTATTAAAATGTCATGATGGGAGATGTATCGGCCTCCTCTGTTTCCCCTCGTGTCCACTCTTTTCGCGATCCACATGATTTGTGTCTCGGAGTGAAAAAGCCCAGTCATAGCCCACGGCGACCATTTTCTATGCATAAAGGTCAAACTGTTCCCTTTCTTACTTTTCTTCTTTTTTCTACTTCAATAACTCCTTCTGTCCGTTGTATTTTTCTCTCTTGGATTCTTTATGTTCTTCAACTCAATACAAACTGCATTTCTTTCTGCTTGTGTTTTCTGTTTGTTTTTTCTTCCGTTCGCTGTCATCATACCATCATTCCTAAATTCATCCTTGTTTTTCCCATAAAGTACTGCTAGTCCAACCTTCCAAATTGGTTTTGGCATTAAAAGTACTCAGTCTGAAATCAATATTAATTTAGCCTCTAGGATGTTTTTGAAGGAAGTCATAGGAGAAGGAAATCTAATGAAATGCCTCAAGTCATGAACCAAGAAAAAAGGGACAATAGGAATGGAAGAAGGAGGAAGAAATAATGGAGCCAGGAGACAGACATGGTATTCAGCCACTCACCGGGTCCACATAGGGATCATCAATGAGCTCCCGGTAAAAGGGACTACAGCCTTGACGCTCCAGGTTGGAGTTCTCACGCGCCCCATCCTGACTGGCGGCGCCTGCGTCAGGACCCTGAGGAGACATCATAACATCATTAAACTTTCACAACATGGCCCACAGCCCTGTCAACCCTCTCTACCCCACAGCACTCTCCTCCTTTCTTTTCTCTTTTCTTAGAAACTCATCCACCACCAGTCCCCACCCCAAAATCACTGCCGAGACCGCAGACGCCATCACTCACCGCCCGGGCGACAACTGAGGCAGTCCAGCCGCCAGATATTGAAATATTCAACGGGCCAGTTAATTATGCAGGAGATGAGCTCTTGATTGGTTTGTTTTTCCAGAAGAGGACTATAAAGTATGTGAGCAAGAGTGTGGGAGATATGAGAGCAGGGGGCGGACATGCAAACTGTGTGTCTGTGCATGCGGGGCGCGCACACACACACACACACACACACACGCGCAAACAAATATACTGTGCAGCTAAGGAACCACTGGGAGTTAAAAACCAACATAAAGTGGACAAATCTGCAGCCATAGGTCTGTTATTGCTTCACACTACTGTTTATGCATCCATAAACACACATGTCAATACAACACATAAAAACGCCCTCATTTAGACTCACAAGTTAGTTACTTAAGTTAATTAATTGGGAACTTTATTGCCCCTGAAAAAGAAAAATGCCGTCAGCTTAAGCTGCAGATCACATTAATTAAAAACAAAAGAGTCAGTGAGTGTTCCTACTTGCAGCGGCCGGAGGTAGCTGAGCGATTCCTTCCACCAGCGATGGTCGCTGACAGCGGTCAACACAGCCTTAGTGGTCAGTCCTGTGGTGGTCAGCACCTTCATGGTCTTAGCGGTGGTCCTGTGCAGCAGGTCCCCGGCTGAGCCCACAGGCGAGCCTGCAGAGGGAGGGCAGGCCTGTGCAGGTGACACGATGGACAAAAACAATATGTTAAAGTGACAGTCACGTTATTCTAGTGTCACTGCAGGAGAAGCCTAGAGTCTTTATCATTTAAAAACCTCCTGCAACAACGGGGTCGTCTGAACCTTTATTATTTTGCAAATAAAAAAGCAGCATAGGAGTTCACTGATCAGTGCATCTGTATTGTCATATTAGACCAAAGGACACATTCTGAGCCGAGGACTCATGTATTCATGTATTAAACATTCTTTTTGTTTATGTTTTTTATGAGGTACTTGAGAGGAGCACTCTCAATAAGAGCAGGGCTCTTTGTGTTTCTGGTTTGTTTGTACACTACATAAAGGAATTACAATATGCTCTGCTCAGACAGCGCAGGCTCTTCTGGGCCCTTAGTGAGAGACATACAGTGAGTACTTGTACAGAAACTTGTAACAAAAGTTTTACAAGAAGTAATAATAGTGTACGTTAGTGTAGGGCAGGTTTAATAAACAAAGAAGCAGCTCTGGGATTAATTTTTTAAATTCCAATAAATAGGATTGTAGAAATGAAGAATGCAAAATATATTCAACAGTTTTATCCAGTGATTAATTCCTTGAGCCAAATCCCTTGAAACTCAATCATGTATTTCTTATAGCACAAGTTTGACATTTAAAATATTATTATTAGCTTTCTGGGGTAGAGTTATATAAGATTATTACCACATATATAAGGCTTCAGCCCGTCGCTGTTAGCTCATGTTAGCAAAAAGACTGGAGGCGAAAGGAAAACTGATACCCTAGCTGTTGAAAAGGTAACAGAGCAAAACATACATTTCTAGGACCCCCAGTGACTATCTGGAATCTCCGTTGGTTGCCTCGCAATGGCTGCCAGCCAACAAATAGTTTGGCACAAAAATGCCCCATAAAACGGTGATTTGTCATTCGAAAAAGTGGAACTATTCCTCGAAAGCAAAGCAGGATATTATCAAATCACCATTAAAGCAGAATCAATCTTGCCTACATTGATAAGACATTACGACATTAATGAGAACTAAAAGACCGATAAAGTTGCCTCCTTCACAATGAGAAAGTTTACTTCAACATTAAATTAAAATGAACAAATAAACGGTGCATTGTGCTGTGAATTGGTTTTTTTAAAGCGCACCATCAGTTTCCATGGTGAGTCGGGCTACTGCACAATTGAAAAGGATTTCAAAACCAAATTTAGAGGGCTAGTGGGCCGGAGCCAAATCGTTTAGTGCATTTCATCAATACTTTATTTGGCAGGGGATTGCAGGTCTGCGAATGAAAGGAATCCAAACACACATACACTCAGATGTTTGTGAAGAACACAAAGACACACACACACACACACACGGATAAATAAATGCACCTCCAGAGTAGCACACACACACACACACTCAGAACTCACACTCAAATATACATGTGTTAGGAGCAGGGACATCAATACGGCAATAAAATGACAACAGACAGCTTCAAATGAGCACCCATCCACACACAAAGGGGATGCAACGCCAGACATGAAACATTAACACCCACTCAAGGCATCATAAAGCTGGCGGCGCTGAAGGGGGGAGGAGAATGGGAAGCATAAATAAACCAAGGGAGCAGAGCAACTTTAACACCAGATTTATACCTCATCAAATATGGAGCAACAGGAAAGCACACAAACCCAAAGAAAAAAGGATGGAGACACACCCACATGGGAATAGAAGAGGAGAGACAGCCACAACTCAAGACAAAGAGCGGTAGAGGTACGGCAAGCACATTAACATGCCGGGACAAAAAAAAAAAAACAGACAGATGTACATGTACGTAGGGAGACACACATACACACACACACACCTTCACAGAGTCTGCCTCATCTGCCTCGCGTCCACTCTCAGTAATACCAGGCTCCATTTGATAGTTAACTGCCTGGTACAGGACCTGAAAGACAGAGAGATAGAGAGGGAGGGAAAAAACAAAACACCACTTTGTTAAGATCTATCTACCCGCTGTTAAAGCAGAGCAATCTCATTCGCACAACGGCGAAAAGGACCAAGGTCTCACTGCGTTTCCTTCAGAAAGGTTTTTGTCGAGTCCTTTTTTTGTTGTTGTCCACTTTATCTTTCATCGCAAATTTAAAGAGATGAAAAGTCAGCACAGGATTCAGGGGTTTCTGGCCTGTGACCATTAAAAGTGAATGTGACTTCTAGCTGCCACAGGCTGCATATGACAATATGATGATCCCTCCTCGGGTTGTTATGTTTTTAATGATTAAAAAGCCCTGAAGGGGCAAAATCTTCCTTTTCATTAAAGAAACAAGCTGAAAACAAAAGGATAGGCGTTTTAGATATTTTAGACATATTACTTCTGGTTGAAAGGCTCAATATTAATCCTTTTTCCAATCAACTGATGTTGATTTGTAAAAAATAAAAAATAAAAATGATTTGCTAATATAAAAAGGGTTTTGGTCAAGTTGCTTATGAACAAGTTCCTAAGATGTATCTACTGCTCTGCAAGTTGTCAGTTTTTTTGACTTGGCAAGCTAATTATGAGCTAACCGTACAAACAAAAAGATGCTTCCTACTTCTCTCAACCAGCCTGTTGGTCCCTGACTTGCTTCATCACACTGGACGTTTAGAGCAAACAGGAAACCAAGACAGCTGTGGACCAAAGGTAGCATTTTCATTTCTACTTCATGAAACATAATGGAATGTCCTAACAATGTTCAAAAAGGACAGTATAGGATGAATAAAATACATTGAATCTTCATTGTTGGGTAGACTAAGAGCTTAGTATATGTGACAATTTCAGCCATGATTATGATTCTCTGTTGACTGAGTTCCTCAAATGAACCCAGTAGTCATAGAAGTTTTTTTTTTAATTATTTTGCATTGTACTTTTTTTCTAATTGTAAGATAATAGCTCTAGTTGGAAAAAAGGACAGAAGTACAATTAGTGTGACAAATGGCAAGGCTGTTCCTGAAGAGAAACAATGAATGGTAAAACCATAACAAAAGAGTTGGAAGAGGGTCTCAGAGTTCCACAATACTTTATATATGGAGAAAATTCGATATGCCATTTCAGGGAAAGCAAAGGAGTTTAAACAAATGTGGCAGCCTTTCCCTGACTATATAACAGTACTGAAGGGACCTACATGACACCTCAAATAAATTTCAGTTTAACATTTGACATAGAAACCTGTACAGTACAGTACCCCATGTTTGTTGTTCATCTTTATTTTATCTTTTATTTATAACATTAATAAAGTAGTCGGAAGAGCTGAGACCTGAGTTTGCAGGTCGCTGGAGGCAGCCAGGAGGCCGTGGATGGTGTCGGGGGGACAGTGGGTGAGAGAGAAGGCCAGCAGCTCCTGCCGGGCGTCCAGCTCTCCGTAGCCCTCGCACTGACCCAGCAGACTGCACACCTCCCAGGCCGGACCGTAACCTACCACGTCAAGCAGAGCAAAGAGTAGAAGATTTAGAGTTGTTATACTGAGATAAGTATCACAGACACAGACAACATCATACAGACAGCTGAACCCCCTAAAGTTCAAACACTTGCATTGACAACAAAATACCAGCGTCATCTTAATTTTATTGTGCTGCGCCATGGACAGTTCCAGGAGTGGAAAGTTAATTAGTGCACTTTGTCAAACACCTTGCTGTGTCTACTGTGTGCATTCTATTCCCCATACCTGCAGCCATGAGGTCCTGACAGTGGATGTAAGAGGCCTTGAAGTCCAGACACTGGAGAGCTTGCTCTGCCAGCAGGGTCAGCACTTGGCCTTTTCGCTTTGCCTTGTCACCGTCTAAACAAACAAACGCACATATTATACCATCAGGGAAAGACATTGACACTTGCAACAAGCAAACACGAAAACTCATTTTTTTATAATCTTGAGATATGTCAACTTTTCAAAGCTAACACACCAAACAGCAAATCTTATAATCCTACATATGGCGAACAACATCTGGTTTAATATATCTCTTATTAAATCCCCATCTGACTATACGCTCAAAACACACAGGCTCAAGGTTGGGATTGTAAGAAAACGTGTAAATGTGAGAGCTGCAGCAAAGGCAGAGCCCGAGACTACATATTAAATCTCTGTCCTCCACTAAGGAGGTTATTGCTGTGTCCGTTCATCTCAAGAGAGGGAATAAGAAATATCAGGGGGAAAAAAAACATCCTGCTGTCTGGCTAAACAGGGCTAAATCTCAGAGTGATATGTGAGTGTTTGAGAAATCGGTTGTGGTGTGTTAACATTCATGTGGTGGCTCAGGAACACCTTTCATCTCGGTCTGAGCTCAATAAACACAAAAAAGGAGAGGACAGGCCGATTAGAAGAGACGGAGGCAGAAACAGGGCTTCTGAACAAACCTGTGTACCGAAGATCAAAGAGTTTGGCAGGCAAGTGTGTGTGTGTGTGTGTGTGTGTGTGTGTGTGTGTGTGTGTGTGTGTGTGTGTGTGTGTGTGTGTGTGTGTGTGTGTGTGTGTGTGTGTGTGTGTGTGTGAGTGACTGATGGAAATACAGTGCGAGGAGAGAAGAGGTGTTGGTCAAATATTTTCTGGGTGACTGGTGGTAGGGTGTCTTCAAAAGCTGTCAAGACCTCAATATAGAGGAGATTTGAGAGTGTGTGTGTGTGTGTGTGTGTGTGTGTGTGTGTGTGTGTGTGTGTGTGTGTGTGAGAGAGAGAGAGAAATGGAGAGAGAGAAATGGAGAGATAGAGCACACCTTCATTCACCCTGCTCTTTTATGAAGACATTCTCTGGCATTTACAGTACTTCAAGACGATATCAATCAGACATCTTGAAAATCCAATTGAAGCCTTTACTTGTCATTGAGGGGCCAATCAAAGGGTGGGATGATAAGGTGACAAATGTCAGAAAAACAACTTACAGGGAATTCTCAAGTTAATATGCTTCGACTACAACGGGGACTCCCCGAGTATTAGATCCCAGGGATTCATCTTCAAGTCAGCACAATTTCATTCTCATTCGGAATATCATAATTATTGACTTGTTCAGAAAAAGAAAAAAAAAATGTCCTCCCATAAGACCCAATATTTCAGGCCTTTCTGCAGACAGAGACGGGAACCCAACCCTGAGGGTTTTTTTTTCAACTGGTGTGCTGGCGATACCTGCATTAAATATTCACCACAGCGCCCCAGAGCTGTGCGCCCTTCAAAAGCTTCCCCCCCCCCTGCCTGCCTTTATTTATTTAAAAAATATGTTTATTCCTCCTCTCATCTCCTGCCTCTGCCTCCGTCTTTCTGAGGCCACACAGGGAGAGCTGCCTGCTGGCTGACTATGAGCAGCAACAGACACACACAAATGCCACAAGGCCGGTTAGCAGGTTTCCTGAAACACAGAGAGATGACGGAAACTTTAAGTTATAAGAGATGAAGGACAGAACAGAGAGGAAGGCAACAGCCATGAAGAGAGAGAAAGAGGGTGAGAGAAAGAGAGAGAGAGATGAGTCTAGGTTATATTCGGAGAGAGGGCGATGTTCGTGTCATTTCAGACGGGTGGCTTTGTTCGGTTGGATGGGTCCCAATATACAAAATATGAATTTTTGATGAATTTTAGCTAGGGATTCAAAATCAGCCCAAGACAGCCAACATCAGTCACTATTTATGTGTTGACTTGATCGCATTACTCAGCAGTTAGCTTCAGTGTGTGCTCACAGCGATTCGGTTGCGCAGCTTTTATAATCCCAAGTGAAATATATCAAAAGCTCACAGAAAAAAGCATAGAAGAATAAATGATATACAGGAGAATCCCATTTGGAATTAGCACAAGAAAATGGATGTGAACATGTTGAAATCTGTTTATACCAAAACCAATTGGGCATGTGAGTGTCTTCCCTAGCGAGGTTTTTGAGTTTGCAGAAAGCAAAAGTTGCCTGAAGAGTAGAGTCCTGTTAAAGCTATGGTGCGTAACTCCTGTCGCCCCCATGAGGAATTCTTCGAAATAACAACAAGGGGGTGACACCAGTTTGTAGACGCTGCCATACTGAGAATTACAGAGAGGGTTTTGTGGAGCTGATAGGCTTAGTCAACTTTGTGTCACCTCGTTTGGCAATGGCTTGAATGTAACCGACATTCATTTATATGAAAAAGTTATGCACTGTAGCTTTAAAATATGAGTCGTTCCACAGCGCACTGAGAAGTCACCCATCAAACGTTTCATTTCACCTTTTCCTCGACACACTGTACACAGTAAAGTACTTGAAAGGTTATGCATTACAGCTTTGAAGCCTGTCTTTTGGTCCAATTACACTGTAACAACTTTGCATCCTACTAAGTCATTTGGGTAAAAAGGCACTTCAATGCAACTAGATTGTAATTAACTGAATATCCGTTTAAAGTATTCCCCCTTGCCAGCACCTACCAGCTTTTTAAAAGCGTTTGAGGATCGATACTTTCATTTGTTTGTTTTTAAAGCAACACGAGGCAGAAAACACAGCTTCAAAGAGGCTGCACTTGGGGGAGGAGGGGGGAGGACATCGATTGGAGCTACAACAAACACAAGATCTCAAAATTGTTTTCATGGGCAATGAAGCGTTCTCAAAACTCAATACCTTCTGTAAAACTTCAGCTATGAAGAACAGTAACTGAGATTTTTGGCTAGAATGAGGAAAGACAGGTAAAAAAAAAAGATAGCTGAATGAAATCACCACTTATGTGAAACAGTCATCGGCTGAGTGCAAGCATTTTTTCAGATGGTATTTGGGAATAAAGTGTGTGTGTGTGTGTGTGTGTGTGTGTGTGTGTGTGTGTGTGTGTGTGTGTGTGTGTGTGTGTGTGTGTGTGTGTGTGTGTGTGTGTGTGTGTGTGTGTGTGTGTGTGTATGTGTGTGTGTGTGTGTGTGTGCGTTGGTATGGATTTTTTTGCTCGTTTGCTGCAACACTGCTCTTAAAGAGGAATTTTCCATCCTGTGTTGGTGACAGTATACCCAGGCATGCTTGGGTCTGTCTCTCTGTGCCCAGCGTGGGCGATAATTTTCTGGCTTTGTCTCGTGAGCCTTATCATGAAACTGCCTCCAGCGAAACAGTCTTGTTCGTTGAATAATACACACATATTAAAATCTATTATTAAAGAAAAAGGAGGATGTGATGAGGTCAGTGTCTTGTGTGTGGGTTTATTACCTGCCACTCTGAGGAGGGAGCCCAGGTTGAGCAGAGTGGTGGACTGCTTGTAGGCCGTGGAGCAGTGGGCAATGCACTCCTCGATGAGAGACAGCCGGGCTGTTCGCAGGCGCACTGGGAGGGAGAGAGGGAAGGCAGAGAGGGGTGGTGGGGGGGGTGTCAGACATGTTTTCACTAATTACCGCATTCAATCTGGAAAAACTTGCAGTCTGATGATAGATCTAGTTAACGATGTGCACAGCGTCATTGAAGAGACACCTGCAAATAAATACAGTGCTGAATAATTTGGACATAACCCTAATTATATTTTGGGCGATATTGATAAGGAATGTTTGATTTTTAGACAAAATAGAAAATAGAAATGTTAAAAACAAATACTTTTTTATATACATAATGTAGGATACTTTATATATGATTTTTTTTTCTTAGGACTCTAAATGCACTGTCACATTGAATACAAGCTAGCACATTTTTGAAACAAGAAATTTGACAATCTTACAGCAATGGACAACGACTCAAAACAAAAAAGGCTGTCAATTCCACTTTTATGATTTTCTTCTCTCCTGGGGACCAGATGACGATATCTGGTCTCAGTGTTGTGGATAGCACGACTCCTGGGAACTGCAGTATTCTGACTAAGTAAAATCTCATCTCCCAAACTTGGCTTGTTTTGTAACTAACCCTTTATCCTATAATAGGTACCACACTCAACATGAATGTGCTGCTGTCCATCATTTTGTTCTGTTATCCCACAATGCACATCTGACTCATTTTTTGCTTTTTTTGCTAATGCAGGATACAATTCTTGGAGATTTGAGATAAAATTTTATTCACTACGTGCATGGCCAATACCTCGGGGCATATTGATATGTTACGTTTCCACGGATCAGTGAAAATTAAAAACTTTTTTATGATTTGATTTCAAGATTGAAAACAAAATAATTAGGGCTGTCAAGCGATTCAAAAAATTAATCTAATTAATTACAGGCTCTGTGATTAATTAATCTAAATTAATCGCATATTTTTATGACACTTTTATACCTGTTTATAAACAGCTGTATAGCCTACTACAGTTTGTTTCTCTCTCTCTCTCTCGTAACTTCTGTCTCCACAACAGACAGCGCTGCACTGCCACAGATGCCTATGCCGATTCATTCACCATCGTCGTAGCCTACTCATAGGCAAAAATATTGACACACACACACACACACACACACACACACACACACACACACACACACACACACACACACACACACACACACACACACACACACACACACACACACACACACACACACACACACACACACACACACACACACACACACACACACACACACACACACACACACACACACACACACACACACACACACACACACACACACACACACACACACACACACGGGGCGGGTGTCCGTTTACGCGGGAGGCGAGACAGCTAGCAAACAAAATTGAGACACACGGAGGAAAATTGAGAGATACTTTTGAACCTACATTGTTGCACCCACTAAATCAATAATGCACAGACACTGCGGAGAATAAAGTAAGATGTCTTCCTACCTTCATGCTTATTTGCCCGAAGCATCCCATAAACCGTCCATAGAGCCCTCGGCCCCGCCCGTTCCCCTGCTTCTCTCTTTACTTTTCTCCCTTTCACCCGTGCGGGCTGTGTATGCAAGCTACAGGTGCAGCTGCGCACCACTTTTGCACCGGGTCAAAGGGCATTATAGAAGTGCGATTAATCTGTGTTAATTTTTTTAATCGCGTTAATTTTTCTGTGATTAATTAATCGAAATTAACGCGTTAATTTCACAGCCCTAAAAATAATCCATTCCCACATTTTCAAAACTCGCACTGAAATCCTAAGAAATAGCATATCTAGTGCCTCCACGGGATTCTATGCTTTCTATGCACCCTGCCGTGGAGCTTTATGACTCAGGATAACGTTGGGCCAAGCCTAAAGGGATATGTGGGCAGGGGCGGTGGCATGAGGCGTCGCCTGTGGCACCGTAGGAGGTCGACAGAAGAGACAGCCTTGGAATGGATTACATATGTTCAAATTCAAATCCTTTTCAATTCATTCTCGCGCATGTTTATCCCAGAGTATGCAAACTTTCTTTAGTGAAATAGAAAAATATGTCTGTAAAAGAAAATACAATGATCCACTCCCATTCTGAGCAATGAAAATAGTCTTTAGAAAAGAATATGCTGTTACAAAAACTCTAAAAAAGTAATAGTTGGAGAGATTTCCTTTCACCAACATTTTTTTACTTTTTCTTTCTCTCTCTCTCTCCCCACGTTCCTTCATTTGTCCCCTGTCACATTTTGACCTTTATTTCGACATTTTCTTCCAAAACTCTCTCTCTCTTGTTCTCACCAAGGTAAGAATGCAGTAAGTGGGCAGTGAAAAAAAATTATCCGAGTCGACTGCAGGGAGTGAAGAGAAAGATGAGTGAGGGTAAGGGGTGAGTGGAGAGAAGTGAGGGGAAAAGAAAATGAGGGAGAGAAAGAAATAGGGGGGGGGAGAGAGAGAGAGAGAGATGCTGTCACGGAGGCTTTTTACGTTGGCAGCTCAGTTTGATGAGGGCAAAGGGGGGACAGAAGCAGAGGCAAACAACACCTCGGTTCAGGGGTGAGGAGACGTGGGGCCGAGCTGGTTCATTCTGGCTCCACAGTTTCCCTCAACAGAGAGCCGTGCCTGGAAACCGCTGCGGTGGGGTACCGGTGTGGAGCCAGAAAAATATGGGAAGAGAGAGTGTGGAGGTGAATACTGATCGGTCTCAGGTTTACAGATGGAGCAGAAAAATAAAAAGAGGACGTGTGTGTGCGTGTGTGTGTGTGTGTTGGTGTGTGTGTGTGTGTGTGTGGGTGCGTGGGTTTGTGTGTCTGTTCGTGCAGGTGTGTGCGTAACAGAAAGCACACAGGCAGAGACCAAAACACTTCAATCCTAATTAGACCGTCAGGCAGATGTTGTTTGCCCCAACAGTTGATCCATAAATAACCATATATTTAGTGACATGAAGAAGTGACATATGGAGGGATGGAGGAACAGACAGCAGGGAGAAGGACAGGGTTGGACGGGGCACGTGAGGAAGGTGTTGGGGTGACGGCGTCCTTAACACCCTCTACATGTCTGAGTTCAAATGAAGTGAATGAATGACTGACCGCTACAACGGACTACAAACTTCAGTTGTTGAGCACATTTTTGTCATGGTCTGTCTTTGTCCTGTCTTGTTTTTGTGTTTCCTGTTTTATTTTGGTATGTCTGTCTTGTTCCTCCCCATGTCCTGTCAAGTTTCCCTCCTGTTTGATTACTGCTCCCTTCCCTAATGTGTTTCGCCTGTCCCTCGTTGTCTACCCGGTCTTGTGTGTGTGTGTATATAACTCCCAGTGTTTCTTTGTTCCCTGTCCGAGCATTGTACCTGTTGGTGAGTCTGTCCTGTGTATGTTCTGTGTTTCCTGTTCTCCTGGACTTTTTGCCTGTTGGCCTTTTTGTTAAATTTTTGGACAATAAATAATCTTCTAGTTTAACTTTCTGCATCTGGGTCCTACTTGCCTGCCTGTCTGCCACTTACCGTAACAATTTTTACTCCCAGAAAAACAGACATTTTTGCAGTACCTTGCAGTGGCAGGATGTTGACGCTAAAGTCTTCCAGTTGGCTGAGGGCGCTGATGAGGTCCAGTTCGTCCTGGATGGCCGGAGGACAGTCTGTGATTAGCTGGAGACACGTCCTGAATAAAAGACAACAAGCAGTTTAAAACAGGGACACAAGACTATACTATCTGTTTATGGGGCGGATTTGGCGAAGTGAGTAGGGCGGTCGTCCACTGGGTTGCAGGGTCGGTGGTTCGATCCCCCGTCGCCGCGCCACATGTCGAAGGGTCCCTGGGCGAGACAATGAACCCTTAATTGCACCCTGCCTGGTAGCTGCTGCTATCGGTGTATGAAAGTGTGCGTGATTGGGAAATGGTGAATGTGTACAAAACAATGTAAAGCACTTTGGGTCTGTGAAACACCAGGAAAAAGCACTTTATAAGTGGAGTCCATTTTACCATTTATACCAGTTAGCTATGTTAATATGTCCCAGATGGTGCCCGTACTTATGACCCGTTTGGGATCAAATAGACGAAGCATGGATTTTAGCTACCCACTAAATGATATCCTTAGGATCTAAGCATAGATCAAAACAAAAGTAAATCTAAAGCAAGCGTTTGGTATTTTAGTAAGTATGCGTATTTTGCTTTGTGGTGGAGAGTTAGATGCTGGTATGAGGGCATTTTTGTTACTTTTGGACCGTGCCAAGCTAGCGTTTTCTCCCTGTTTCCAGTCTTTGTGCTAGGCAAAAGAGAACTAGCTGCAGCTTCATATTTAAATGACATGACACAAAGACCTGTATTAATCTTCTCATCTCACTGTCCTCCAGAAATCAAATAAGCATGTATTCCAAAACTAGTCATTTTTAATTATCAGAAAGGGAGGATGCAATCCAAGGCCATTTAAACCCCTTCAGTGAATTTTCTTTGCCAGAGGACTTCAGGTTAAACTTGTTAAACACGTGCCAAGGACAACAGCAATGAGCTGTTGCAATGGAAACTAGAACTGCAAGCAGTTGTGAACGGGGGCCAAGCCTCCCACGCGACTCGGGATCGGGCGTCGTCGTCCGCGGCGCCGGCCCCTCGCTTCACGGAATCCGGGGATGTAAAGTTTTTGAATGTGCGATGTTCGGTGTGGGAGTTATAGGCCCAAACGCGTTTTCTTTGCTTTTTGTGGTTTTGGTGCCCCCTATGGATGACATTCGCAAAACTGTGTTTGATAGAAAGATGCAGCTCAATGTACCGAACAAGTGGATGTTACATTTTTCAATGTGCGATGTTTGGTTGGGGAGTTATGAGCAAAATGAAATTGTGAACCTCTCCATTGTAAAGAGACTTTTTTGAATTTTCCCATTTTCCCGCCGAAAGACTTAGGAAATGGCGAAAAAAGGCCAAAAAATTGAAAAACTCTTTTTTTTAATAAGTCCGGCATACATAGGAATTTCTTGCCCATATTTTTTTTATAGACTCAGGTATGCCCCATGATAGTCTCCCTTGAGTTTCAAGAAAATCCCTCTTTTTTTTTTTTTTTACGGATTTTCGCAAATCTTTAAAGCGCTACCGTTTGGTCTTCCGATGGTCGTAGAAAAATTATTTGACCAACTTTTGCTCGTGGGAGTTGGTAGAGCATAATGTTTTTGGTTTCGTATAAATCGGGCGAAAACTGTAGGAGGAGTATGTTTTGGTGACTGACACAGTTTTTGCGATATAGCGAAAAATGTATATATACGCAAATGGGCGTGGCCTATCTCAAAAGATGCATCTAACTTGTGTGCATCTGTGGATATAAAGTTTTTGACTGTCGGACTTTCGGTGCGGAAGTTATAGCCCAAAACGCCTTTTCCTTTGTTGTAGCGCCACCTAGTGGCCGGGATGTCTGAATTTTTTCCTCTGCGTACGTACCATGGACCTGGATAAGCCATGCAAGTGGCATGTCCCAACCCTTTACGGTTTGGGCTGCAGCACCACTTTTACGCATGGAAGAATAAGAATAAAGAATAAAGAATAAAGAATAATCCTTACAAAAACAATAGGGTTCCCTGCCCCGCAGGGCTTGGGAACCGCGTTGCTCTGCAAAACGCGGTCCCAGCCCTTCTCGGGCTTGGCCCCCTAACAAGAATGAAGGAGCCCTGAAGAGTCACTTCCATTTAATCCGATAGTATTGAAGAAAATCTTGATAGCGCAGGGGCATTTGATTGCCTCGACAAACTTAGTGGGAAATGATTAAATTAGTTTTAATTTTAAAGGCTGACATTTGAGAAGTTGTAGTTGATTAATGAATGCAAAGTTTGTGAGTTTGTGGATTTATTTACAAAGTCTACTCTAATGAGATGGATATACGGCAACACAATCCGCACTCATTACCCCTTCATAGGATTATGTAGCACATTGAGTATAGTTTCTAATTTTCTTAGTTTTCCATCAGACTGAGAAGAAGAAGAAAAACTAATTAAAAAAAAAAAAAATGATTATTGTTACAAATAAATCCCACATAAAACAAGAGCTTAGAGAGCAGTGAAATGGGAGGAACAAACTTGTCCTTGGGACGGGTATGTAACAGGCTGCTTTGCTTTAGCTTTGTGTGCGAAACAACCCAGAAGAGCAGGGGCCCTCAGAATCCCTATCAACGTAAATGAAAACAATCCCAATTGAGGTCTTTAAAACAAGTTGATTCCACACACACACACACACACACACACACACACACACACACACACACACACACACACACACACACACACACACACACACACACACACACACACACACACACACACACACACACACACACACACACACACACACACACACACACACACACACACACACACACACACACACACACACACACACACACACTACAAAACACTCAGCACACTGCTTCAGACTCTGTGGACATGGCTGGTGTTCTTGCCAGGAACTAGAGGTTTGTCCTGGCAAACGAGAGCAGGAGAGAGGGCTGTGGACAGGCAAATGAGAGACAGGAAGAGGGCATGTTGATTATGCACTCCTGCTGTGAAGTGTCTGCAGGCAGCGAGCCCGCGTGTCTGTTTGTGCTTAGAGACTGCCTCAGAAAAGGCGACAGGGACATTTCTTTTCATTTCAGTCACGATGCGCATGTACTCTGTAATTTGCAGATAGCTCCTTCCTGTTTAAGATGTGCAGGAGAACAAAAGTTAACATTTGCACAGCAGTTAACATTTGAACGCTATCATAGAGACCCAAGGTCCTTTCCTTTGGCCAAACCAAGCTGTGCACCAGCGCATGGAGCAGCGGCGTACTGGCGCTATCAGCTTAGATTTTTTAATTTATCCGTCTTTATTTCTGTGTGATTTCTGCTCTAGCCCTCTCCTTTTCATTGGAGGTGCAGCAATTAACTTTTTTCAGTTCTGACATGAATCCAATACTGATTCAGATACCAGAGATGTTTTTTTGCTGAACAAAACATTAAAACAGAAACTGGTGAAAAAGAGAGTGATAAGCTTGTAAAAACTATACTGTATACTGTAAATAGACTGATTAATCTGGCCGATTAATGGAATTTTGGGCTACTCATTATCGGCCGATACCGGCGCTAACGAGGCATATTAAAATAAATTACGAATAATGTCTGCAGACACTGCAGGCAGCCTCGTCAGTGTGGCTGCTATGGAGCAATGTAAGCGCTTTTTTTCAGTTTCAACCAAAATACTAACCTTGTATTTTTTTCTATTTTAATGATAACAGACTGCTGGACATAAATCCAGTATTCCCTTATGGCAATATTATGCAAAGCCAACACCAAGGAAGGTGCAATAGACAATGTTCCTTTTGTATTTTCAAATATCTTTCTGTGTTTTTTAATAAATATTAATTTATGTTCACTTTGTTTCGCATTTGTTATCATTTTCAAAAAATTATAAAATCAATTATTAATATTATTAAATTATTATTAAAATAAAACAACATGATATCTGTTAAAACCAAAGATGTATGTATGAGAGCATCCCTCAGTTTGTTTGAGCGTGTCCCCTCTGTCTGTCCTATTGCCGTAGGCTCACTTTAGTAGTATGAAGGGATTCCCATGTTATTTCAAGAGGAATCATTTGTTCTTGTGTGAACCCTTGCCTGGTGCCACAGACTGCATCTGTACAGGACACATGCAGGTGAAGTTTGCGTAGCTGTCAAGACCTCAATATAGAGGAGAGTGTGTGTGTGTGTGTGTGTGTGTGTGTGTGTGTGTGTGTGTGTGTGTGTGTGTGTGTGTGTGTGTGTGTGTGTGTGTGTGTGTGTGTCTTTGGTATTTAGCACACAGTATAAACTGTGTCTGTGGAGCAGTTATTTTAATCTTGAGGACACAGGCACCCCCGTCTGTGTTACCTATTTGTTACAGAGCGACAGGCACATGTTTTCGAAAACAACATACTCTCAAAGGAAACACACACATATGGAAACACACACACAGTGGGAGTGTTACAATGGATGATGTTGTCCAAGTGTGTGGACGGGGGACGACGACTCTGTATTAGTTACTATAAATGAGTGACGACCCAATTACTGTCCCATTTCCCCACTATGAACAGACGGTGAGGTCGAACAGCCACCGGCCCCCCCTCTGAGATCTGAAACCTAGGGACAGACACACATACGCTCACATGCAAATACTTATACTCGGTATAAACTTCATGTGCATGAGATGAAACAAAAGCAGCCACCATTCTTTTTTTTTTGTCCAGGTCAGTAATGCAGGCACAGAACCCTACACCCGCCCACACAAAAAATAAATGGTGTTCCATCGTACATCAACAGCAAGCAAGGTCAACATCTCAGACTGCATACAAACACTTCTGAAAGGCAATGATTCATCTTTACTCTAAGCAATACCAATATTAAATTCAAAGTCTGGCCCCGCTCACCTGGCGAGGCCCATGCAGGGGTCTGTCAGCGTGGTGGATGAGTTAAAGTATTCTCTGGCAGCAGCCAGCACTAACTCCACACTGTTGTCGTGGGCCACCTTCAGAGCGTGACCTTTGCCTCGGAAAGACAGGCTGACGGGAACATCCTGGCTGACCTGGAGGCAATTAACAGAAAAACCTTCCCATCAAAAGAGATCACAGCCATAGTAAACCATTATGTGGTGGTTTGATATTTGGAGACTCTGTAGTTGGGCAGCATGAGAGGAACTCTGGAGTTTGTGTGAGTCATGTTTGCTATATACCTTGGAGCAATGCATGAGCTGCCCTGCCAGGCGAACGTTCTCCACGCGGCTGGAACACAGCAGAGACTCCACAAAGACCTGCAGCGGAGGAGATGATGTGAAGGAAGAGATGCTCCAACTAAGCACACGTTTTCAACTTTGTTTCATGAGTTGCACTGTGAAACTGTTAATGCACTGGCTCCGGATGTAGCACACAGCTCCAAGTGTTAATGATGGAGACAGAATGTGTGGACCCAGATGATTTGTCACCAGAAATTCACTGTTTGTCCCCTTGCAATCTACACATTGATGTATGAAATCATTATTTTGTGTAATTTTCTTTTTTTCTGTGTTGCTGGCTGTCACTGTGCAATTATACCTGGTGACATGTCTCCAGTTTTAGACAGGAGTAAACATTCTGCTGCATGTCAAGCAGGTCCTGCAGTAGACTCCTCCACACCGTCTCACTCACTGGAGGGTTTCTGGGCACACACGCACGCACGCACGCACGCACGCACGCACGCACGCACGCACGCACGCACGCACGCACGCACGCACGCACGCACGCACGCACGCACGCACGCACGCACGCACGCACGCACGCACGCACGCACGCACGCACGCACGCACACACACACACACACACACACACACACACACACACACACACACACACACACACACACACACACACACACACACACACACACACACACACACACACACACACACACA
>NC_137223.1:14654082-14904082 GCF_949987685.1 Ammodytes marinus
CAAGCATTTTCATTATATCTGGTTAAAGTTCAGCTATCCCCTGCCGCCAGCCTACAAAAGACATGAATGCTATCACAGCTAGCGAGCTACCTTAGCCAATGTAAAAAGGACAAAGTGTGCCAGCGTTGGAAAGTAAGGCTGCTTCGTTGCAGCCAAATGACGAAGAAAAGAAACAAAGCACTCGTCGTAGGTAGTAATTACATTTTCCAATTAAGGTGCAAACAGGACGGATAGTCCATGTAAAGAGGGAGTCATTTGAATTCATTTAAACTACTCCGACACTCTACAGGCCCTTTTTATCAATGATTGACTCTCCTTGCTTTCTTCCGCTCAGTTTTTTATTGTCACTCACTCTCCTTTCTATGCGCTGCCTACCCACACAAAGGCTCTCGGGACACTTAGAGACAGGCCCTTTTGCCAAATGTAATAAAATGTGTTCCAGAAGAGTTGAGGGAGAGAGTGTGCATTGGTAGCAGGTGGGAAATACTGTAAAGACTGCAGCCAGGCTAACTGATGGCTCCTCGGGGCCAGGGTTAAGCATGAAAGAGAGAGAGAGAGAGAGAGAGAGAGAGAGAGAGAGAGAGAGAGAGAGAGAGAGAGAGAGAGAGAGAGAGAGAGAGAGAGAAAGAGAGAGAGAGAGAGAGAGGGGGGGGAATTGGGGACGGAGGTGAAGAGGCAAAAGCAGAGGTGGTAGTTAGGTTTATTGATATGCCCTAGGAGAGAGGCAGATGAGTGGAAGAAAAGGTAAGTGTTTTCTACCATGGCATTCTTGTGGATGGGGTCGATGGTGGACTGCTTCACCATGGTTATATATGTATAAATCTCAGCGTGTGTTAACATGCATGGCTGCGTGAGCGTGTGTGTGTGTGTGTGTGTCTGACCCGTAGCCCCTCTGCGGCAGACACTCCAGGATGTCGTAACAGAGGCTGAGCTGGTCGTCTCTCTCACAGCTGTAGATGCACTCCAGAGCCACAGACATCAGCTGGTCTGGATCCCCAATGATCTTCTGCTGACACTGGAGAGGAGACGAGAGTGTCTGTCTGTGTCTGTGTGTGTCTGTGTCTGTGTCTGTGTCTGTGTCTGTGTGTGTGTGTGTGTGTGTGTGTGTGTGTGTGTGTGTGTGTGTGTGTGTGTGTGTGTGTGTGTGTGTGTGTGTGTGTGTGTGTGTGTGTGTGTGTGTGTGAATGTGTGCGAGTGTGTGTGTAGTTTTCCTAATAGCCAGGAGACCTGTCCTTGTCTGTGACGTTATGGGGTTATAAATATAACATTTACAGCGCAGGGATACGGCACTGGCCCTGACATGGCACAAATGGCCAGAGACATGTGTGTATGTGTGCGTTATGATTGCCCAAAGGTGATGCCCGCCACACTTTATATGTATCTTTGTGTGTGTGTGTGTGTGTGTGTGTGTGTGTGTTTTCCTTACGTCAGGTTTGGAGTGCTGGAAGATGACGAGGGGCAAGGTGAGGTCTCTCTGGGCGAGGCTGACCAGATACTCTCTGAGCAGAGATTTAGCGGCCCCCTCTTGCTGTCCCTCACATCGGTGCAGGAAAGGCACCATCCATTGGAAGGTGTCTTTCACATAGCGCTCAGAAGTGGACTGGCAACAGAAAGGCATTTAATGTTAAGACACGGTTCTGCATATTTAAATGGATGGTGCATTACACAAATGGGCCACTTGATGTTTTAGCTTTCCTGTTGACTTGACTCATACATACTGAATAAATGATGGAACCCACCTTATTCCAAAATACTGAGAAAGGCTAATACTTTATGACCAACGTAACTTTTTCCCCTGCTCTGTATTTACAAATGTTGGAGAAGAGATGAAAATGAAGATCTTCTGATCTGAGGTCAGGGCTACATTGACCACAACTTGATGAATTAACTTCTCCACCTTCTTTGTGCAAATATAATTTTTGGAAATTGTCAGGAGATGTATTTACCGAGAAATTAAACATTGTATATTTTTTCATACACTGGATTTGCCAAATGGAACACTTACTCCTTCTGTAACTTACTTTTGAAAAAAAGGAGTGAATACTGTGTAACGGCGGCAGAGGCTCCCTTTGGAGAAAGCTAGTGTGTTTTTCGTTTACAGAGAATGTGTATTTAAATAATGAATGACTGTGTGATTTTGATGGATTGACAGAGAATCAGTGGATTCATCTTAAATTCAATTGTATGCCGCAAAACTAAACATAACCACTTAAACATTGTTTGTCTGTATGGGAGTGAGTCTCACAACGGGATATGCTGTAGAGGACGTAGAACCGTTGACAGCACAGTTATTACTTTAAGAGATAATTTTGCATTAATGCTTGTAAGTACACGTGTACTTGTCCTTCTACTATATGTAGGCTGAAATAAGAAAGGCTTGTGCCAATTGTCAAGTTGGCCCAGAAGTTTCTATGTGTTGCTGCCACTGATATAACAAGCTCCTAATAAGTGGAAAGCTTTTCCTTTTAACAGCAGAATTGAAATGGGACTTTTGTCAGGTGGCCAAGAAATACAGTTTCACAAAATGTTATGTTTTTAGGTGGTATGTTTTTTTTGTTTTTTTTGCAATTTTTCGATTACGAATGCAAATCAGATACATATCCGTGGGAGAATTTCCATGTTCATATATATATTTATATTCAACTGTTTCATTAGGAACAGGTCAAAGTTCTTTAAACTTCATTTACATGAAATTGCGCCTTGCAATTATTCCTGAACTTGACCTATAATAGCTACAGTAGGTGGGTTGTGCTGTGATTGGTGGGGATGTATGCCCAGTTTGTGCATGGCCTCACACCCACCATGCGCCAGCTTTGACACTTAGGATCCATACAGATAAGAGAGCAACCTCGGGAGGAAAGAGATTCAAAAAAAATATTCAGATGCTAAATGCAACCGTGCACACCCACATGCAAACATTTCACTTTGCTGTACACTGCTTCTGATAAAAAGAGGCATCAGACACGGGTAAAGAAGGAGATTGAATCTAGGCGAGTTTGGTTAACATTCTCACACACAGACACACACACACACTTGCACAACGCCCAAAGGGAGCACCAGTCAAACAGCATGTGTTAGTGCAGTCAACATCATTTGCTGGCTGGCTGCTTGTGTGGCAGATCCTACTGGCAGTGGTCCTCACAGGCTGACGCTGGCAGTTATTAGAAACAATTTAGAGGACAGCTCATATTACTGTAGGGGAGAACGGGGTAATTTGTCACATGGGTTGGATGTCACATTCGTTATATCTCGCCACCAGAGCGCGCTAGCTCTGAAATGTTGATATAAAAAAGGTCCAGAATTGGGATCAGAGGTCACATACATAGACTTCCTGGGAGGAAGACAGCTGCATTTCAGGTGAGAGGATGTTTTGTGTTTTTCATGTCAAATTCAAAATATTTTGCTTCTCAGTATTTTTCTTCTAGGCTTTTACACAATGGGTTTATAACAAAACACTTGTTACCCTCAGAAAGTGTGAAGGGTAAACTATAGTTTAGATTGTGGTTAGAAAGCTAATTAGTTGTCAGATGGTTGTTGGCCTTGATGCTAGCAAGAAATTCAAGTTGGGGTTGGTCGTCAAATTTTTTGGGGGGTTGGTTGTCACATGTTATCTCAAGGCTGCAGCCAGAAAAGGAACCCAATAACGAAATAAATTGTCAAGCTGTATCCTCACTGACACCCCAGAGAAGGAAAGAATAGAGCAGGAAAAGGCAGCTAGCAAGCAAAAGAAAAAAGGGCAACAAAATCAAAACAACCCAGTGCATCCCAAACTAGACCAGCTGCCAAGGCTACAGAACGTTATGTAGGCCTATTTGTCAACTTGACAATGCAATTAAACATTCAAATTTGGTTCTGCCTCCTTGCCTTCTTTTTAAGATTTTTCCCATTAAGATAACATTGTGACAAACAACCCCATAGTGTGTGACAACCGACCCCTTGATGGGGTTGGTTGTCACAAAGTGTCAGAGTGTCTTTGATGGTAAATTACTTCTTCATTACAATAAGTTGGAAAAAAAGAGAGACACACATTTCTAGCCAACACCTTAAGCTTCAATTTAATGTAGGAATGGCTATTGACAGATGTTTTGGTGATGAGCAATTCTCACTAGAGTAAAAAGTGTGCCTACTTACCCCGTTCTCCCCTATGTACTGCAAGGAGACTTGTAACTGTGGTACATAATAGCTTCCATAGCAATCTTACTGTATTTGGATGGTAATAATGTATTGTCACATCAAACATATCCAAAATTTAAAGAAACTGATTTTCTAAGAGACTGCTATTTGCTACATTTTCAAACTTATTTAAGTGTGCTTTGTTGCCTATGTTGGTTGTTAATAGCACACATTATGTAATCACACTGTGACAGGAAACTTAATTGTAAGGAAGTGGCAGGCAAGTTTTCTCATTTTTACTGACAAGGAACACCCAACCACAAAGCAGCCTGCTGAAAAATGCAAATTTAACACGGAGAGTCGAGTGAAGCTATAATTTCTCAGAAGAGGGTGCACTGTAAAAACAAAATGTATTCATCGCCAAGGAGGATTTGTTAAAAAACTATTGGCCACCATGTTTTGATACTTAAGTAGCAACATGATTTCTCATGCCTGGGTCATTGTGGTTAAGAAAGATAATGCTGGCACATGCACCAGTGAAAGACTATTTAAATTAGACTTCCTTCATTAACTTTATGATATGTAGAATATGAATTTCAAACCAATAATGCCATCCAAAGAAAGTTATGGACAAAAAGCCTTCCAGGGAAAATGTGAAATGTCAAATGATAATGCAAATTTCTGCCACCTACATGTTGCATGAGCAGGCGGAGCTTGTCGATGTCTCTGAGCTGCTGCAAATCTTTGAGGGTTAGACTCAGCTCGCACGATGTCTCGTACACCAGAGTTTCCATGGTGACCAGGTCGTCGCACAAGAGCTCCAGGCCCGGAATCTCCCGCTCCTTCCCCAGACGCACCAGTGACAGCGCACAGTCCACCTGATGAGAGAAAGAAAACAAAGAACAACATGAAAAAAAAACAATACACAGTCTATGGAAGTAAATCTATTCCATCCATTGAATTTTTCTTAGACTGAATTGCCTTAGGTTCCCAGATGTTTCAACTGACTTTTATACTAAATTTTTGGCCAATCAAATTTGAACAACTTGAATAAATATATTACATTTTTAAACCTGAATTTATTTTATTTTACGTTTGTTTACAATGAAAGATGAAGGTGAAACATACTTGCTCATCATTTCTTAGAGATCTTCTATTTTACTTTAGGGGTAAATTCACCAATGTTACAACTCATAACTTTGATGATGAAATAATGCCATTCAAATTCAACTTCTAACCCGCATGCCTTCTAATGAATCAAACTCCAGAGGGCGTACAAAATAAAACATGGACACCTGTTTCAAAGCAGTACAAAAATACTCTCCGATATGACAGCCATGTTGCTGTTGTATCCCATAACATTCCCATACATCCGTTCTTGCACCTTGTGCTTTGCTACAATCCATTTGACCCAGTAACTTGTTGAAAAGGCGAGTAAAGAGGCTGTGCACAGCAGGGCGCCACGTCATTCAATCAAAAAGAAAAAACTGTTGCTGAGGTCACTGAACGTGGACGTTAACAAAAAACAACAATATCCCAAACTAATCCCAATCCAAATAATACCTTGGTCATTACTAATATCCAATCATTAGTCTTTGGACAATAAAACATGGATGATTCAGGCTTCCTGCCACTACGATCAATAAAATTCCGTCCAGAAGAGCAACCGATCGATTCCCCGACCACCTATACGCTGGCAGCATGCCCGGCCAATCGATACTCAGCCACCTGTGGGCGCAAGCCAATCGATAGGAGATGCCGCTGGGCCCCTGTAGTGATGATTGCTTTCTCCCCACCTTTTAAAAAAGGAGAGAGCCCTCTGGCACTCGCTTGTACACGCGCACACACACACACACACACTGGGTCGGGCAGTCTTGTCATCTTTCGCTTATCTCGACACGTTTCCCGCGGAATAAATAATCGCAGGCCTTTATTTATAAACCGCAAACACGCGTGCAAGACACAGAAGCAGAGACACTCCAAATCACCTTGAGTCAGAGCCTGAGCAATTAGATACAACAAAAGAGAGAAGCCTATTGATCTAACAGTGAGTAAAGATCCTCCGTGTTCACCCTCCCCCTTCCCCCTCTCTCCTTCTCTCTTTCTATGCTCTCTTCAGAGATAGATTCCCCATCCAAGCACAGACAATTCAGATGTTAAACATCTCACACTTTTTAATTACGACCTCGTCCCAATGCCCTCCCCTGATCATCCCCTGCACTGTGACACAACTTGTATCCTTTGTCTCTCTCCCCTCTCTCTCTCTCTCTCTCTCTCTCTCTCTCTCTCTCTCTCTCTTTCTATCTCTCTCTCCCTGTGCTATCTCCCTCTCAGTTTAATTTTCCAACTCAATTTGATCCGCCTTTGTCTCTCCTCCCTTTCTATTTCACACAACGTTTCCACATTTTCTTTTCAAGTCTTTACAGTTTTTTCACGCTCCCCCCTCTCTCTCTCTCTAACACACAGTCTCTCTCTTCCCACTTCTTACAAGAACTCCGTAACCGTCATCACAATTGGCCTCCGTTCGAACTCACAGTCTGGCCCTTTGCCGTCTCTACAGGCCTGTCCCCCCTTTATCTCTCTGCTTCCCGCAGCCACCCCCTCGTTTTGTAGCATTTGAGCCTCATTTCCAGTCCCACTGAGCGATGTGGTTCGCATTCATTTGCGTTTCCACTGTCAAATGTTGGGAAGGGTACCAAAAAAAGCGAGCTGAGCCGCACCTATTTTGTCACCCTTCCGTTGGGGTACCAAGCCATCCCAAAGAATCCCAGAAAGGGTGGAGCTACACAACACAGTCAGTTGATAGGTCGGCAGAATCATTTTATGTGCAAGAGATGAACCGCTGTGTGTTATCACCTCGGCAAGAGAGTCTTGTGTTTAGAGAAAAATGTCGGAGCGCAGTACTTTGTTTGTTATGTCGCAAACTGTGCTGCGAACTGTGGAAACGAGGCATTGTTTGCCAACACAACACCTGTTTTTAATGTATTAATACATTTCTACCCTTCACCCTATGATCTGTTTTCTTCCCGCTATCCATGAGATTGCTTTCCCCTTTTTTTACCTATAACATCTGCTCGTCTTCCTCTCTCTCTGTGTTTGTAATACGCCCCAACCTAACTAAGTACGTTACACTGGCAAAGCATTTATCTCCCATATTTTTTCTTCCTTTTGGTTGTGCTTGTGATTCTGTTTTCTTTTTTTTTTATTCCATCTCCCTCTGTGAGTCATCCTGTCAATCATCCCATTCAAGCGCCTCGCTCCCTGCGGTTCCGTGACTGGTTTAAAACCCGCTGGCGCCCTCCGATGTGCTTTCTTTTAATCAAACCCCATTTTGCTCCATTAAAACGCTCTCCCAAGCATAAACACAGCCAGATGAGGGATGGGAGGAGGGTGCAAACGAGAGAGAACAAATGAGACGAAAAAAAAACTAAGGAGGGCAGGAAGGATAGGGTGGGTGTGTGTGTGTGTGTGTGTGTGTGTGTGTGTGTGTGTGTGTGTGTGTGTGTGTGTGTGTGTGTGTGTGTGTGTGTGTGAAAAAGTTAGAGATGTGAGAGTTAGGGACGGTCCCAAGAGGCTCCTGTAGTAACACGTGAGAGACGGGGAGATGAGCTGAGATGAAAAAAAAATGAAAAAGGGAGACAATGAGAAAAGAGTGAGCTGCTGTGATTCCTAGCGGCTAACAAAGACCTCATTTTAAAGACAAACATTCAGTCCCTCTCTCTCTTTCTCTCTCTCGGTGGTGATGATGATGATGATGAAACGACTGAAAAAGAAAAAGAGCAATGGATCCCCAAATCTCTTTTTCTCCATCCCGCTTACGACCCAGCAAAAAGGGATAGAATGGTGAAACGAAGGGGGGAGGGGAGAGAGATATGACTGTGGCCTCCAGTAAATGCTTTCACAGAGACAAAGAGAGCGCCGTGACAACCTTGATCCATCACGGTGAAGGAGGACCAAGAGGGCGACAGTGTGGAATAGTGTGGGCGGAATGAGTGGGCAGCTCCGCCGGTTACATCCCATTACTCCACTAAACAAGCCCCCCCCCCCCCCCCACCCCCCCCCCATCAAGTCTTATTTCTCAGTTACAGCAACAGACCGCAGATGACAGAAGCCTTGGTTACTCTTCATTACAAGTCCATATGGCCGATATGATAATGACTGTCACAGATAGGATCAAAGTGACCTTCGCTGATGGAGGTTGGCAACATCTCCTCTGCAGTCTTTTTTTATTTTTTTTCCCGGCCCCAATCATCTAAAAATAAGAGTGCGACTGCAATTATCTTCTACCAAATTGCCAGATGTCCATTAATTTCTCTCTGCTTGCTGTCCCGCTGGAAGTTTTTAATCAAGTGGAAGGAACCCCGAAGAGGAACCTGAGCAAGGTGTCAAGAATAAATTGTTCACCTCAGCAGAGCAATCTCTACCTTTTGGAGCTGATTTTGATCACTTACAAGGAGGGGGGGGGGGGGGGGTGCAAAGAAACTTCAAACTGGGAGGTGAAAGTGAAATTCAGACTATTCCCATTGCAATTGGGATCTGTTGAATGAAAAAACTATTCTCAAGTAAAGCCTATCTGTCCCAAATGGCAATCAGCTGTCTGATGCTTTAAACCCTGCTTAAAGGTGGAGTCAGCGATCCTGGAGAACGCTTGTTGTCCAAATCGCTTTTTATCAAAGTCAGTGAATATCTCCTCACGATCCGCTACCTGTCTGTACTGTGTGTGTGCTGAAAAAAAATCTGGTGATAATACACAGCCTTGGCTCTGTAAATGGGTACGTAAACAAAGGGTATGTAAACACAGGGGACCCACTGCAGCTAGCAACATGCCCGTTTACAGAGCCTAGGCTGTGTGTTAACACTGGACAGATATTGACAGAATTCACAGATTTTGACACAAAAAAAAGTGATTTTGACGATAAGCATTCTCCAGAATCGCTGACTCCACCTTTTGAGTGTTTAAAGCCATCACAACGGAGGCTTCATAACGCCATGCGCGCTGGTACCTGTCTGGAGCCGGAGTCGATATCCTTGGCTCTGTTCTGGTACCAGTCGGTCAGCAGCTCGATGGCGGGTGTGGCTGTGCGGAACCTCAGCAGCTCGGGAACCTCCTCGTACAGGAAGCTGTCGTCATCAAACAAGTTCTGCTCCAGCACCGCTCTGAATAACACAGGGGAGGGGGACAGGGGACGGGGGACGGGGGACAGGCAAAAATAAATGTGTTGATATTCTATTTTGTTCGACTTGTCATTGGAAAGCTCTGTCGATCCAGTATGGGATGGTGGTCGCGAAAAAAATTATTCTTAAGGTTTAGAACAAAGAGATAGCCCCCCTGTTTTGACATCTGGCTGGTAGAGTTCCCCAGCCCAGCACTTTATACAGATAAATTCTATATGAAATTTCAGGGAAAGCAAAGAAGTTTTTTAACAAATTTGGAAGTCTTTCCTTGCCTACATAACAGTATTGAAAGGACCTACATGACACCTCATTTTAATTCTCCTTTTAACATTTGACATAGAAACCTGTATAGTAGAGTTTGCCATGTTTGTTGTTCATTTTAAATTTGTCCTTTATTTTTGTATTCCTTTTTTCAGTGTTTTTTCAGTGTGTATGTTCATCTTTTTTTAAGAAGACAAGGAAGGAGAGTGTGGTGTATTTCATCTGTTTATCCACCTTATAGGGATGTAGTACGAGCAGAAAAGGGGGGAAACAGCTAAATAAAAAAGGAAAAATGTGATGATAATTCAATGTTTTTCAACATTTCAGATGATAATTTTAAAAAAAAGTATAACTTAAGTTTGAAAAAGAAAAATTAACCTGTAAAAGTTGCTCTTTAATGGAGCCCCACACTGTCTCACTGGGTGATGTGTTATGTTCCCATGAACATTGGGAACTAGTGGTTTATTTAAAGTCAATGACAAATGTAATGTCATGCTGTTGTTAATAAATATAGTCCATCTAAACAAGAAGGTAAAATTGCCATGATCAGTTTATATGGGCTGCTGTGTTACCATTGGACTTTTTGGGTCTGAAAGCCAACCAACAGGATAGGGAAGCCAGGGAGAATTGCGAGGCAAGACTAACTCTGTGATAATTTTGGTTTTCTTATGGTATTTAGGAGAGAACGACAAAAAATACATACTAACGCCCACCACCGT
Organism: Ammodytes marinus; assembly: GCF_949987685.1. Classification (NCBI taxonomy): domain Eukaryota; kingdom Metazoa; phylum Chordata; class Actinopteri; order Uranoscopiformes; family Ammodytidae; genus Ammodytes; species Ammodytes marinus. The sequence continues at coordinate 14,664,351 of NC_137223.1, forward strand.
TATCCTATCAGGAGGGCTGGAGGTAGAAGGGAAGAGACAGAAACCGAGAAAAAGGAAATATTACGCTAAAAGAAAGAAAAAAAGGAAACGTGGGTGACAGAATTGTGTCATTAACACGAACCTTAAAAAAAAATCTGGCATCACACAATCGGAGTATCACAGAATCACAATTTCACCCTGCAAGCCCTGGCCTCGCACAACAATAGCCGACTGATTTTATGACGACACGAAAGAGCAATAAAAGGAGCTTGCTTAATAAAATTGTAAATGATGCTGGCCTCCCTACAACAGAAGTGGTGGCAAATGGCATGAATTGGCAGTGCAACGAGATTCGGTATTAGTTTGTTATGGTTCTGTTTAACATTTGGATAATAGGATGTCATGTTTCGTATCACATTGCGATGCCAGCGCGAGCATCTGGCCTGGTATGGAGCGTGAATTTTAACAATTGTAGACTGCGAGAGGGCTTTGTAATCATGGGTGTGGGGGAAGATTTTACAATGATGTATTTCAGTTGTTGTAAATTATTGGCTCATTAGTAGAGATGAATACACAATGTGATAATGTTAGGTGCGGTTATTGCCAAAAGGGATGTTTTCGCTGCTTACCTGCACTCCTCTACCTCACACCAGTCCATCTCTCTGTGCCTCTGCTCGTCCCATGGAATCAACGCCAGCTCATCTCTGTCATCCAAGCTGAGAGAGGGAAAGAAAAAAGAGGTAGAAAGAAAGAATGACAGACAGAAAAAGGCAAAGGAGGAGCAAGAGATGGAAGAAGAGAGGAGGAGAGATGGAGATAAAATAAATTAGAGCAGTGGTTCTCAATTATTTTCCGTCATGCCCCCCCCCCCCCCCCCCCCAAGGGACAGAAATGTTTTCGCGCCCCCCCCCCCCTAAATTGAAATACTATTGAGAACCTGCTAATATTTATTATTTATTTATCTGTACAAAACCACTGTTTCTGGCACAACCATTCTGCATACAATCACCTTATTATCAAATTAGATAACAAAAATTAGCTGAGATAACTTCTGCAGCAAAGAAATTCAAAGTTCAGTTTATTAGCTCAATTTGTAACATTTAAACAAGACTGCTCAGTCTGTGTGAATCTCAGGACAGAGAAACAAGAGCAAATGATTCACTGAGGTTTGCATTTCATTCAAAACATTTTTTTAACTGTAAACATAGTTAAGGTGGTGTTTTTTTATTATTATAGGCCAATAGGCCTTCTGTGATGCGATAGCCAATAATTAATTAATGTTATTATTAGTCTACTTGCTTGATTTCTTTTTAAATAGCCTAAAGAGACACTTGGAGACACATGTGGACATTTATTTACTGCAAATCGCGGCCTTTCGCGCGGATATGACCATACACAAGCACACATCGCGCTTGCTAGCACTTAAAAAAAATCAAATAAAAAAATCTATTTATTTTTTATTTATTTTTCAGTTGGAAATCAAGGCAGCCCGCGCCCCCCCTGACAACTCACGGCGCCCCCCCCCCCCTCCCCAGGGGGGCACGCCCCACCATTTGAGAAGCACTGAATTAGAGGAAGGAGGGTCAGGTTTTAGGGAAAACCGTTGTCATGCGCAGATATCAGAAGAAAGACCAGTGAACGCACCACCCCACACCCAACCCCACCCCACCAACCTACCCACCTATAATGGCACCTGGTAAATCAGCAAAGACATTTACTGGCTTAAACTAAACATGGTCATAAACTATAGGGAAAACTCGGGTGGAGAGGTAGCAACCTATTGGAAATTAAAACAGCGGAGTGTAATAAGTCAAAGTCTACTTTATCTACAATTCTGCCACATGTACAGGACATTTTGAGGATTGTAAACGCTGTTTCTCTCAGACCCCAGCGTTGGCATATATACGATAGTGAAACAAAATCACAACAGGGGTTTAAAAAATAATACTCAGATAAAGTAAAATACAAAAAAGGATAACAACACAAGAGCTTAAATATTTACAGGTTAGGCTGAGGGTCGGGGGGAGACAACAACAAGGAGAAGATGGAGAACCAGATAACAAATACAGTTCAAATATATAGGAAAAGATAAAGTGGGAAAGGTAAAGGGGGAAAAAAACAAAAGCACAACAATAAACAAGTCAAAATATCTTTCCAGAAGAGCCTGTGTCGTGCCTCGGTTGTAAATAGCGGGGGGGCTTTTATTTTCTAAATGCTCTGTTGATACTGAGCTTTACTCCTTTCCTGGTCTCCTTGAGTGAGACAGGTCTGGGGAGGATGGATAGGGGAACACACAAGAAAATAAAGCAAAGTGAAGAATGACTCAGTAACCTGACATGTCAGTGCTGACGAGACTCGGGACACATTAGACACATGCTCGCAACAAACACGCGAATTGCATGAGCGCATATACCGATACACCGGGATGAGCAGCAGACGCTGTTTTTATCTTATTCCAAGGATTAATGCATTTTTCTTCCTCTTATCTATTTGTCTGCAGGACAGAAAAATATGTACCGTGGCTGTAAAACTCAAAAGGAGATAGCGCGGGCTACAAATCATCCACAGCTTTGGTGCAGTTAAAGGCCGAGAGCACGCATGCTGCGGCGGGGTTTTCTTAACACGGCCATCAATTCTATCCAATCACAAAATACATAAGAAGTGTCCGAGGAGCGCGTGTGATTGATGACGACGCACAAAAGCCGGGAGACTCTTTTTTTTTCACCAACACTCCAGCACACAAGTTCATCCACCACGACGGTATTTAAAGACAGAGATGACAGAGATGGAGGGATCGAGGAATCTTATTTCTGCCCCACAGAAAGTGGAGCTCTCTCTCCCCTTCTTCCCTAACTCCAGAGGCCCCTCTTTCCTCATTAAAGACAGCCAGGTTATAGGGTGGAGAGTAAATATTGGTGCCAGAGCCTCGGATATCGATGGGGAGGAATGATTTATTCCGCGCTCGCTCTCGCCCCCTAATCTACTTGACGTCAGCCTGAGAGAGGCAGAGAAGAAGCAGGGTGGGGAGGAGAATGGAGATGCAAAGCAAACCTGGAGCCGGCCTTTCACTTTATTTCTTTTTTTTCCCCACTGGGAAAACGCTTTCAAGGTATACGGGGAAAAGTTGGTTACAGAATACCACTATTACATTGCCCGGCCAAAAAAAAAAGTTGGTACCTGGATTTTACTAGGCAAATAGTTAAGAGCCCTCCATCGGTCAACAACTGCAATGATTAATGTGTTTCAATTGGCAACATGTTATTTAACCCTAATATCTTCTTATTTCTTAAACAAGAATGTCAGAAGACATATGTTGTGCTCGTGGAAAAGATGTCACTCTGTTTCATTTGAAGGGACAAATTATTGGCCAGCATCAACCAAAGAAAACAACCAAGGAGATTTCTCAAACTATGTGTTAAGACATGTCCAACGCATTATTAAAACCGATAGATAGTGGTGAACCGTCATCTTTAAGGAAGAAATGTGGTCGGGAAAAAGATTTAATGATCATGATGGGAGATCACTTTAAACATTTGGTCGAATCAAAATGTAAAATATGGACAGCAGAACTCCTGGCTATGTTTAATAGTGATCGTAAGAGCATTTCCACAGGCACAATGTAAAGAGAACGTAAGGGATATGGACTATACAGCTGTGCTAAGAAAACCACCTATCAGTGGGGCTTATCAGGATAAAATGCTTCAATTTGCTAGGGAATATAAAGATTGGACTCATAGAAAAAGGTTGTGTGGTCTGATGGGATCAGATTGACCCTGTTCCAGAGTGATGGGTACATCAGGGTAAGAATAGAGGCAGATAAAAAGATGATCCCATCATGCCTAGTGCATACTGTATAAGCCTGTGGGGACAGTGTGTACAGTTGGATCTGGAGTTGCTTCAGTTGGTCAGTTCTAGGTTCAGCAACCTTATATACCAAAAAGAAACTTATCAGAATGTGCTACGACGAATGGGTTCCGTAATCAAAGCTAAAGATGATCCAACGGAATATTTGAGTGTGTGCCTTTTTTGTTGGCCTGGGCAGTGTATGTAGGGGTGTCCCCAACTAAGAATTATCATAGTAGAATCGGAATCTTGCCTATAGTCAAATTATGGTTGTTTTTTCTTTTCTGCTCATGGATCCATATTCTCGCTTTCGACAATGGCTTCCATTCTTTCAAATGTGTATCTAATGTAGGCTATAATAGGCAGATATGTATGTATATGTCAATAGGCGATGTATCATGATTTATTGGGGGAAACGCAATTCCATATAAAAATCAAGACCTTCATCACCTCCATAGTCAGCCGGCATTCACTGATCCGTCTTTTTCATAACCACATTTTGCGACAACTGAACTATTGAATCATCGAAAAAGTTGACCATTCGGGGTCACCCCTATTATGCATTCTACAACGGCAAACTCACAGAGAATGGTGGTAAGACCTGATCAATACCACAGGAGAGTGTCCCCCCCCCATTCCAGTTAACTAAGTCTTTAGTGTATTAGGATAAAGTGTGTGAGCTGCTACAAACAGATGGCTTGAGTCGACATCCCCGTCTGCTGCAGTGTGGGAGCGAGCGCCGTTGGGAGGAGCGGTTGGTGCTCACAGGCTGGGGAAAATAGGAAAGTGCCCCACAGCGCCAGAGCCATGATGGATGCTCACTGCAGAGCCACAGCTGCCTGACCTCCATACAAACTCGACATCGCTAATAAAAGGGACCAGTGGCAGTGGTGTGAGTGTGAGTGTTTGTGTATGTGTATGTGTATGTGTATGTGTGTATGTGTATGTGTGTGTGTGTGTGTGTGTGTGTGTGTGTGTGTGTGTGTGTGTGTGTGTGTGTGTGTGTGTGCGTGTGCGTGCGTGCGTGTGGACGGAAGCCATACAATCATTTCTTTAGTGTTTCATGTTTTTTAGATCACGACTCCAGGGGACCTTGGCTATGCATATGCATTGTGCTATATGTAGCACAGAGTATGGAAGAGCGCATCAGAGGCACAATGGATGGATGGGCTGCTCTCATTGGTTAATCCGCTCTAGTCACCTGTTTTAGTGAACCATAAAGGCAAAAGGGTGAGGAATGACTTCTTCCCCTCAAAAGTACCTCCTCCATCTTCTCCTTCATAGGTATTGTCTGCTCTCGTGTGAGATGAAAACTAGCATACAATCAAAGTGTGGGCAGTCAGTTGCAATCATCTCACACAGACGTTCCATTATGTTTGTATTGTAGATTTTGAAGATAAAGAGCTAAAGTGATTCCTGATTTTAAGAAGTACACAAAAAGGAAAAGAAGGAACAGTAATAGTTACAAAAACAGAACTTCATGCCCAGTTTCAAGACAGGCGTACGTGATTTTTATTTAAAAAGTGGAGACTTTGCATTTCAGAAAGGTGTAAATGTTGATTTTCAGAGAGGGAAAGTGTCACAAAGTGAATTGTAGTAAAGAGTGATTTTTAAAAAGAGATGAAAATATTCTTGTTTAGGTATAGCGTTGTGTGCGTGTGCGTGTCTGTGTGTTTTTGCTTTTTTTTTCTCACCGGGCTTCGGGCAGCAGCATGGTGTACTCGTGAGGGGAAGTGGTTTCTGGGAAGTTGTGGATGATAGCTAGCCGATGCTGGAGGAGTTCTGCTCCGTGGTACGTGAACAGTATGTCCAGGGCCTGCACATTACTCTCCTGTAGGAAAACAAACACTGTAACTGAATTGATTTTAAACTGTGCACAGCAATTGCACAGTACCAAGATAAAGAGCATAAAATGAACAGTAAACAATAATACAATACAATTCTTTAGAGAAACACTAGGAAAGTCCCGCAGTTGTAAAATGAAAAAAAAAGGTGTTAGTAATATGTTTCCATCGTGACGATAGGCTGAATTAGAGAAACACCTTTCTGTATAATGCAACACAGTTCACCAGTGCCACAAGTTGCAGTCTCACAAAATTCTCACACAGTTGAAACAACACCTTTCTATAAACAGATTCAACAAGAACCTCCGCGAAGGTAGGATTTATTGTATAATCCTGCATTTAGTTTTGTGAACCCTATGAACTGGCAACTGGGTGCATATCACAGTAGTGCTAAATGCGAGATGCGGAGAGCTTAGACAGCTGAATTAAGCGTGATGATGACTAGCGAGAAATCTTGAGAAAAGGGAAGAGTGTGCTCGGCATTACCCTGGCGTAGTTTCTTGCTGACAGAACCATATTTTGACTGCGGAACTTCTTGAAGAACTCGGCATCGTATTTCTGCTCGGCTGCGTGAGGACCGCCGAGTATCTCCTGGGAAGCGAGAGAAAGAGAAAGAGAGAGAAAGAGAGAGAGAGAGCAGAAGAATTGATGAAGACGGAATACATCTTTGGTTCATAAAAAGAGTGTGGAGAGCAGAGGGTTATTTTTTCCTTAACAATCCAAAATGGTGTGAGTGGATAGAAAAAGTCAAAAGATAAGAGAAAAAGAGTGAGCAATGGATGTGACTGCAAATGAATGCGCTGAGACAAAGTCGACAGAGGTGCTATTTAACTTCCAGGCATACAGCAGCCTTGTCCTTTTGGTCAGAACCATCTGAGGAAGGTATGAGGGAGCGTAAGTGCTTGTGTGCACACGCATATGTCAGGAGGGAACATTTGTTGCCCTGGCCTTTGGCTTGGAGTGATTTATGTGCCCCTGTGTGTATAAAATCGCTGTAGAATCCTCCATTCCAGCGTGTCTAGGTGTGTGTGTGTGTGTTTGTGTAGATATTTGTGAGCGTGTGTGTGCGTGCGTGCATGTGTGTGTGTGTGTGTGTGTGTGTGTGTGTGTGTGTGTGTGTGTGTGTGTATGTGTGTGTGTGTGTGTGTTTGTGTGTGTGTGTGTGTGTGTGTGTGTGTGTCTGATGGATAGCCTTTATGCAGACAGAGCCACCCCAAGTCGGGATGATAAAAAACCCTAATATCATATTCATAGACAGCCAGAGAGAACAAATTGGGCCAAAAAGAAATCTGACGAGTGCTGCAGTTACCATGACAATGTCCGAATAAAGAGAGAGAAACGTCACTCTGTCCGAGTTGAATATTTAGAAGGGTGAGATATCATCTCTCCTCTCCTCTTTCCATGGGAGAAAGTGTGGCACTGTTCGATCGGTGATTTATTGTGTATAAGAGGGGTGTGCATGTTAACAATTTTCCTCGTAAATCTTAAATCGAGAGCGTCGGGTACTTCTGAGTGTCAAAGTTCCACATTAAGCATGTATCCATCTATGCTGCGCTGATGCATTTATATACTAGGCCTATCAGTAAAAAGAGCAAAACCATATTTTCTGTCAAAACAGGGCCAATTCATCTCTCAGCTTGCTCTTTAGAAAGCCATTCCTGCTTTTATTTACGTACTTCATATGACTCACGTATATTTCTCCTACAACTTTGCAATATTTCTAGAGTGATTATTGGTGTGAGAGTATCAATAAATAACATGGGAGGAAAGCCTCTGTGCTTTGGAGGGATTGGATATGAAAGGAGAAAGCATTACGTCGGTGATAGGAGAACAAACCAGAGCAATAAAGAATGTTTAACAGCTCCGTTTAATGAGCTTGTGTCTTCTGCAAACACAAATAAAACAGCCCCCTACTGTATAGTGAGCCTAAAAACTTATATGTAGAATTTTTATAATTAATACTACCTCAAATGCTCTCTCCTTACTATGAAGTCTTGAACATTGAAGGGAAATCTCCTGTCCTGAGCCTCACTACTTTCTCTGGTTTTACAGTGTTTACACAGGAGGCTGTTTTCAGTCATCCGTCACACACACTCACAATATGGATTACCACCGTCTCAATAGATGTCTACACACAGGCTGTGTAATGGCTTGTGCTTTCAAGCGGATAACTGTGACCAAAAAGGTGTCTTTTGAGTCTTAAAAGTATATTCTCTTCTATTCTCCATTTGTGATTACAGCGTACATGGAGCACCCCTTGGTTCCCAGTTAAGTGACCCCCAGCAGACTTTTACACTTGTCTGTTGGTCAACTTCTGATCTTTTATCAAATGTAGAACTGAAACAATGTATAGATTTATTAAACAATCAATCAACAGGTAATTAAAGCAAGAATGGATTATTTGTTTAAGTAATTCTTCAAGCAAAAATGGCAAATATTTAACCTCTCCAGCTCCTGAATGATCTATATTTTGTGGTTATCCTTGTCTCCTATGTTATTAAACTGTATATCATTGTAATAGCGCAGGATTACTTCTGGTAATTTATTAAGTATGTGAAGGATTTTCAAAATGTCGAGTTTGGGAGATTGTTGTTACCTCATATGTTTCCAGCCGGTCCAGGTAGGAGAGTAGTTTCAGTCGGCTCCGACACAGCTCCTTCTGCTCCAGAGTCAGCCTAAACATGCAATAACAAAGACACACACAGACACACACACACACACACACAAATTAACAGCTTGCCTGCAAAGACACAAGTTCACAATTAAAATCCAAAAACGCCACCTTGAAAATACAAATTACCGTACAGTAAGATCTGATTTGTGTTTGGGTCTCACTAGTCCAATCAAATGTTTAGCTCTGTCCCCACACTGCACTAACTCACACCCTAGCTTTATATTAACAGTCAATTGCCCTTATACAGTATACCCATAGGGACCTATAACAATGCCTGGGACTGGTGACAACAATACCACATACTGCCCTCTAGACCTAATCATTTTCTAAGGGCAACAAATCAACTCCTTATGACCACCGGAGCCCCTCCGTTGTAATGTATGGGATGCTGGCTGTCACAGAGGTGACTGGTTGCCCTTTGCAAATCAAATCTATTTTCAATGTCATTTAATCAGGGCCATAAATACATTGGATGACCACCAAACACCAAGGCACTGGGCAATAAAGGATCTGCCTACAATTCAATCACTGGAGCTATGCCCAAGGGGGAAAGGAACCGCAGGGCCTGCAAACTACTATACTTAACAGTAAAAAGGATAATTTACACCACATTCTCACACACCTGACCAGGCTAAGCAGTGCCCAAAGCCCCTTAAAAAGAATAGGCTTGGCCTGGATCAACCTCAGTGTGACCACAGGGGAGCTGACCCCCTTCACCGCCGTCTTAATCCCTAATCCCTCATTACAGAGGCGGCTATCAAGCCTTATCAAGGCTCCTCTGCGCAGACTAACAGAGATTAACACTGGCTCAACACACTCTCTGGCACATCAAAGAGTGGCGTCTTAGCAATGGTACCAGTGCTAATTATTGCCTTGCGCCTCTTCAGAGCAAGGGGAAGAGGAAGAGGAAGAGGAAGAGGAAGAGGAAGAGAAGAGGAAGAGGAAGAGGAAGAGGAGAGAAGAGGAAGAGGAAGAGGAAGAGGAAGAAGAAGAGAAGAAGAAGAAGAAGAAGAAGAAGAAGAAGAAGAAGAAGAAGAAGAAGAAGAAGAGAAGAAGAAGAAGAAGAAGAAGAAGAAGAAGAAGAAGAAGAAAGAAGAGAAGAAGAAGAAGAGAAGAAGAAGAAGAAGAAGAAGAAGAAGAAGAAGAAGAAGAAGAAGAAGAAGAAGAAGAAGAAGAAGAAGAAGAGAAGAAGAAGAAGAAGAAGAAGAAGAAGAAGAAGAAGAAGAAAGAAGAAAAGAAGAAGAAGAAGAAGAAGAAGAAGAAGAAGAAGAAGAAGAAGAAGAAAGAAGAAGAAGAAGAAGAAGAAGAAAGAAGAAGAAGAAGAAGAAGAAGAAGAAGAAGAAGAAGAAGAAGAAGAAGAAGAAGAAGAAGAAGAAGAAGAAGAAGAAGAAGAAGAAGAAGAAGAAGAAGAAAGAAGAAGAAGAAGAAGAAGAAGAAGAAGAAGAAGAAGAAGAAGAAGAGAAGAAGAAGAAGAAGAAGAAGAAGAAGAAGAAGAAGAAGAAGAAGAAGAAGAAGAAGAAGAAGAAGAAGAAGAAGAAGAAGAAGAAGAAGAAGAAGAAGAAGAAGAAGAAGAAGAAGAAGAAGAAGAAGAAGAAGAAGAAGAAGAAGAAGAAGAAGAAGAAGAGACAAGATGTCAGAAATGTCTTTTTCGCGGCCTGTTATTCCTCAGAAGATTTTTGTAAGATTACTGTCTCAGTCATGAATTCTAATGTGAACAAAAATGGCATCAGAAGAAGAAATCCACACAGAGTGCATTGCTAATTCTCAATTTGGTTGACTCAATTTTACTGCAAGACTGTCTTTTTTTTTTGTATATATTTTTGGGGCATTTTTGCCTTTAATGATGGTGTACAGCTAGAGAGTAGAGAGTGGACAGGGAATGTGGGGGGGGGGAGAGAGAGAGAGAGAGAGAGAGAGAGAGAGAGAGCGAGAACTGGCATTGTGAGTGTGTGTTAATGTACCAATGTGAGCATCTAGCTCAGAGCCAACACTGTATTCTATAGGTAAAGCCTCACAGAGCAGCTGGCGGGGCTCTATGTAATCTTTGTGTGTCCATTGTTTACCCTGGCCTTTAACATAAACCATTGATTAAAAAAGGTCCCATGTCCCTCAGTGCAATTCATAGACTGACATTGGCGTTGCTGAGTGGCATTTCTGATACGGCCACCAACAGGTTAGAGATGGCTGAAAGTGTAAATGGATTCAGGTCCACGTCGCCTGCTTTAAATTGCTAATCCCATTGCTGGATTCTACTCATGTACAGCATAAACAGTGCGTAGATCACCGATACACATACAGATGGGACGACCGATATACACCAAAAGGGCAGCAGAGTGCGTGTGCCTTTTTGTAAAGGCTTATATTAGCTCTCTACAATTGCCCTTTACAATAAACAGTGACTCAAGGAGAAAAGACCATGAGACATATATGAATGAAGATTGAGGGGTGTTAGGTGTAACATGTAAAGTGCACAACAGAAACCATGCTTTAGACTGTTACTCATCACCGCACATGCTGTGTGCTAATGTAAAGCAACTGGACCCTGATTGCTTCTAGGTGTGTATGTGTGTGTGTATGTGTGTGTTTATGTTTGTGTTTGTGTGTTTGTGTGTATGTGTGTGTATTTGTGTATGTGTGATTGTGTGTGTGTGTGTGTTCACATCTTACATTCCAAAGCTATCAGAACTGCAGGTTATTACAATCACATGATGCCATCGCTCCCCCCTCTCCATCTATATACAAACACCCTGAATATGGCTGTACTGGACAGATATTGAACGATATAAACAGGCTAACACACTCACGCACACACAATCCAAGACACAAAATCACAGAAATGCGGTGTGTGATAAAAGCGATTAGGACACAGTGTGAGGGACAGAATTGGACTGCATAAATAGACCAAAAATCTCCTTCAGCTCGTGCATTCACACACACACGAACCCTCAGGTAAAAGCAGAAATGATCGTCCGTGCACAAACACACACACACACACACACACACGTCCAATGCTGGAGAAAATGAGACTTCTGATTGAGGTCTGAATCAGATCAGATAAGAACATAAACACCTTGCAACCGAATGCACACACTCATCTTCACACTATTTCTCTCTCCCTGTCTCTCCCTCTCTCTCTCTCTCTCTATCTCTCTCTCTCTCTGACACATACACAAGATTCCACTGCAGTATAGTAGATCTTTTGGTTGTATGCAGAGAGTCGGAGCAGCAGTTACAATGGCCCATGGCCAATTCTGAATTATACTTTATAATGCGCACACAGACTGATGAGAAAGAGGCTGAAACACAGAGCGGTCTGCATGCAGCCAAAACAATAGCTTTCAAAACATGAAAGACAAACAACACTGCACTGGTGTACAACAGTTACAAATAAGAACTTAACAATGTCCTAAGGAAATGGGTATTGTATGTGTAAATTACATTTCAGGATTTAACTGAATGCCGTACAAGCACAACACATCGCCTACAGGAGTAAAGCTGGTAGTAATAAAGAGATGGAAGAAAAAAGCGCCAATAGCAAACAATTTCTTTGCTAACAGTTACTTCCAAAAGTTGTTTTTCCCTTCTTTTTTTTTAATCATGAGTTAAGAATAATCACACTTTATTGCATTACACAGACTTGTGAGAGAAGAGAATGTCTTGGGTTATCCATGTCTTTACCACACCACCACATGTACAGTATACACAAAAACACAGACAACCTCGAAATATATTCAGAACAAAAGATACACTCATGAGTACAGCCCTCGTCCACACACACACACACACACACACACACAAAAAGAGAGAAGCTGTGATCGATGCCAGGCCATTTCTGTAATGGTAGTGTAGTTAAAAAGAAATTAAGAGAGTTATTATCTGTCTCAGACCACGACGGTAGGCCTCAAGGCAACATGGTTTGATCCATTAGCGAGGGGCTTCACTGCACCCAAAGGCACACACACATATATATATAAAGGGCCACACATCTAAGCTGCCTTGCAAACACACTCATGCAAAGTTACAGAAAAGGAGTAAAATATGTGTGTTTAAAGAAGGTAATTCACTGTGGATATAATGTTAATGTTTTTTTTTTAATAGTTTGTAAAGTATCAATGTTTTACTCCCTCTTATATCTTTTTCTTATCCTCCAGCTTTTCTCTATCTACCATGGGCTACAGGTACGCCATAAAGCTCAACAGTTTTATTACACAATGAGTTAAACAGAAAGCTCAATATTACGCCATTTCGGCTCTTCCTCATTCATATGTAGCTAGAGGCTCAACGGTTAAGTGTCTGAGGTGAGAGGAACAAAAAGAGACGGCACAATACAGCTACTGAGGCTTGAAATACCTGTGTGTGCACAATAACTTTCTTCAGTAAACACGGTATGGATGGATATGCAAATGACATGTGCCTCATTCATTTCAGTATGTGCCCATGATCTTCTTGTTTACATCCATTTGACCAAATGTGTGTATGACCTGGTGCTAAGCTTACAAGTCTTATTACGTGGTGTGTATAGTGTTTTGCATGCTCGTTTGTGTTCTGTATGTGTGTGTGTGTGTATGTGTGTGTGTGCGCTTCTGTGCTCGTGCGCGCGTTTGTGAGAGGTGATTAGTGATCACTAAAGGGTTTTTCATTAGTCTTTCCCTGGGCACTCGACAACAAAGGCATAAATTACCTCGAGCAGATTACCCACTAATCTCCACCAACGCTCCCTGCCCAACTCTCCCCTTCATCCTCATTAATGTTCCTGCCTTCATGATCCCCCCTCTCTCGGCGTGTGACCTAATCAAACAATCAGTGTCACATTTGGCAGCCTTCGCTCCCATTTTCCTAATGCTTTCCTTAACTAAACAAACATTAAATACCCTCACCACTCTCTCTCTCCCTGTCTTTATTTTCACAGTACTGTATAGCTGTGTGAACAATGATGGGTCAATTGAAGTTCTTCACATCGTACTTCTACCAACCCCACAACCTGCCGACAAGGCGTTTAATGGGGGTCGTGGTCATGTTCCCCTAAAGTGGGATTTTGCCGCCCACATAACAGGTGCTACTCAGAGACGGAAGCTGGGGTTGAACCAATGGTGGTGCAGTCTTAAAGGGTTAAGTGAAAATTTATATAAACTAGGGCTGTCAAATTAACGCGTTAATTTCGATTAATTAATCACAGAAAAATTAACGCGATAAAAAAAATTAACGAAGATTAATCGCACGTCTATATTGCCCTTTGACCCGGTGCAAAAGAGGTGCGCAGCTGCACCAGCTGTAGCTTGCGGACACGGCCCGCACGGGTAAAAGAGAGAAAAGTAAAGAGAGAAGCAGGGGAAAGGGGCCAAGGGCTCTATGGACGGTTTATGGGATGCTTCGGGCAAATAAGCATGAAGGTAGGAAGACATCTTACTTTATTCTCCGCAGTGTCTGTGCATTATTGATTTAGTGGGTGCAACAATGTAGATTCAAAACAGTATCTCTCAATCTTCCTCCGTGTGTCTCAATTTTGTTTGCTAGCTGTCTCGTCTCTCGCATAAACGGACACCCGCCCCGTGTGTGTGTGTGTATATGTGTGTGTGGTGTGTGTGGGCCAATAGTTTTGCCTATTAGTACGACGATGGTGAATTAGTCGGCATAGGCTATGCGCATCTTTTGCAGTGCAGCGCTGTCTGTTGTGGGAGACGGACAGTCGTCATTTAGTCTGCTTGTTTTTTTGAGAAAATCCGGCGCTAGTTCCTAATTTTATTTCATGTAGAAACCTGACTGAGGAGGAGACAGAAGTTACGACAGACGGAGAGCGAGAGCGCGCGCGAGAGAGAGAGAAACAAACTGTAGTAGGCTATACAGCTGTTTATAAACAGGCATAAAAGTGTCATATAAGTATGCGATTAATTTAGATTAATTAATCACAGAGCCTGTAATTAATTAGATTAATTACAATGTGTGACACAGTGGTGCTTTGAGTTAAAGGTCACATCACTTTTCTAACATGCTCACAATGACACTGCTGCTGACATGTTGATGTTGAGCATCAGTATAATGTTTACCATTTGCAGAAACAATGATGAAGTTAATTGAAAACTCAGGGAACACATAAAAAAGGGGAATGAATGTCTCTACCAACTTTCATGGCAATCTATTCCATAGTTGTCCAGAAATTTCACTATGAAGCAAAAATGTGAATGCGCTGGTTGCAGAAGAGAAAAAGACAGGAGGGAATAGTCATTGGGATACATCATTCGGCAATCATGAATATCGGTCCCAAATTCATCAAGTAGATGGTCCCTGAATAAGTCAAAATTGTCCCACTGGTGGTGCTGAAGTAAAAGTCAGAGGATCACAAAAGTCATTCAAATGTGTCCACCAGGGTCCTTGGATATCTGATACAAATGTCAACGGCAATCCATCCAATACTTTTCAAGAGATTTCACTCGGAATCACAAATGTCAACCTCATGGTGGCACAAGATGGAAGGTCAGGTGGATCACTTAAGTCAGCAAGCTTCATTCAATGGAGAACCATTATTATGTGCTTGAAATGTCTTGGTGACCCGTCGACTAGATGTCCAAAGTGCTACTGCTTTACTACTGACCAATAAAAAAGACCAAACCCCATGCAACACGAAAAAATCTGACCGACATCGCCATTCCATTCCATACTGTAATAGGATACTTTTATAGGGACTTCGGTGACTCGCACGAGGGCATTACAGTAAGACAGATGCTTGCCAACCAAGCTCAGTTCCTCCATTTAAAAAGTATAGCCCCTTGGGGCGCCCTTAGCTCAGTTGGTAGGGTGTCCCCCCCCCCGGTCCGGGCCCAACAGCAGGCCCGGGTTCGATTCCCGTCTGCGGTCGTTCTCAGTATATGACTGTCAACCAACAGTATATGACACTATATATATACTATATATGTCACTTTACCTGCTGAAGTCGACCTTGGCCAACAGCTCTCCTCTCTTCCTGCTTTCCTTCTCCGTTTTCAATTCTGGCTCCACTTCATCTGACAGGATGTCCTCGTACGGGAGGTCGTCCAGGTCCATGTCCCCTGGCATGATAAACCTGTGTGGGGCGTGGCAGAGAAATGATTGAACATATACTGAAGATAAAAAAGTGAAATATGGATAAAAGCCATTAAAGCGGGCTATAAAAAACTAATTCTACTCTCCTCTACAGACTAAGCACAGGGTTCTTTATACAGATTTCTTTATAACATTTTAAGATAAAAGTGTGACCAATCACCTAATAACGCTATTGGAAAAAAAACACAGAAAAATTATTAATATAAATAAGACTAATTACTAATTGCAAATTATCAATCAAACTGAGAGCGTGGTACATGAGCTTTTTTTAATGATCATTTATTTATCAATAACATGGCCAAGTCAGCATGTTGTTTATTGACTATCCCTAGTTCAGTGAGTCTGGTCAAAATGGTCCAAAATCCTGAATTTTCCAGTAATTTGTTCAGATTGTGCGCATAATTTAAAACCTTTAAAAATATTAGATTTAAAATATCAAGCCGTTTCCAAACTTTCCAGACTCTGTATAGGCCCTATATGCATGTGCAGGGATTGTGGTTTTTTGGTGTGTGTGTGTGTGTGTGACGTGTGTGTGTGTGTGTGTGCTGCTGTGTTGGTGCATGCCCTTTACCTGCCCCCGTCTTCCCTGTTTCCTATGGCTATGAGGGCCTCCAGGTCGGTTCCTTTCAGGCCGTACTGCAGCAGCTCTTTAGCCGCGTCCACATTCTCCGGCACGCGCTCCACACACTCGTGCAGCACCCACGATCGCTTGCAAATCTTGCTCTGGCGGGTGGGGATGTAGAAGGGGGGGGAAAGGGAGGAAAAGGGAATGAGTTCAGAAGAAAATGATGTGATAAAGTAAGATAGAGAATTTCCGCAAAAAGGGAAAGGGTGTGAAAATATGCTACAAATTGGTAAAAATGATGCGTGAAATAGAGTAAGGGGGTTGGGTGCTGCACTCCCACTTGCTCCCCACACACATTATTTCTAACAAGAAAAATCTAATATACTGTGATAAACACCAGAACTTTGCAACAATTCGCAGTGTCTCCCTCTCGCTCTCTTCTTAACCATCTCTCACCAGATAATCTTGTATGGAGGCGATGCTGACAGTACTCTTCCTCCACTGTCTCTGGTAGACCAGGTCAGAATCCAGATTATACGCCTGGGCAAGAGACAGGGCTTCGCCATATTCTTCATTGTCAATCTGTGAGATGAATATACGACACATGAGCGTTCATTTTTGTCAAACGAAAAGGAACAATGCATTTGATAGAGAGGCTCGACAAGTAATTGGAGCAGACGGCACTCTAATTATGAAACACGGTTGATATTATGATGTAAAATATAGGCCAGGTACAAAAAATAAAAAAATAACAGAAGTGCAAAACATTTTTAATTCATTTCATATTCTGGGAGGTATTTTTTTGCATCATTTGTTTTTAAATGCCCATTATTATCCAAAGAGGTATATTTATGAATCAATCTCCAAGTTCTGTGTTCCTAAAACAGAATTTAATGAAAACGATGCATTAAACAAATTCATCAAATCTAGTCACACAAAAAAAAAAGAATAGAAATAAGACACAGACAGGAGAAAAAGTCCCTGGTGTAATTTTCCATTCCAGTGAAGGACAAAAAAAGCAAGGGTTCTGAAATAACCTGAGCACAAGCTATATGGCACTTCCCAAATCCTGAGTGAGTATGCACTCTGAATGCTAGAGGGCTGGATGGGAACCGCTCTGACATGCAGACTTCACACTGTGTGGCAAATGTTCAATGTGACATAGTCTGAATTGGGTCTGCTACAGATGGATACAAAGGAGAACAGTTGAGGAGGAATGGAATATTTTGGGGGGAAAAATCTAATAGAAAGAGGGAGAACTCCCAAAGAAGGATTTAGGAGCCAGAAATTAGGATCTAATATCACATATACACAGAGCTTCAGTACTGCTTCACTTCACTGCAAGAATAACAACGCTAAGATACGCCTCTAAAGGCGCACTTGCAGCTGTTCTTGGGCACATGCTAACAATGTCTGTGCTAATTAACGTTCACATTTTTAGCAGGTTTCCTATTAGTCACCTTGTAAGAGTTCTGTGTAAGCATGCTAAAATTTGCTAGTAAGCATGCTGAGGTTGCTAGTAATGTCATTAGGTTTGTACAAGTCTTGCACAGCAACCCCTACTGCTAGTATGATGTCTGTAGTAGTGGACTATTTAAACAAGCATGCATTGCTGCATACTCTTGGTCTTTTCACCATATCTTATTCAGTGGCTGTTGTTGTTGTCACTTTTATTTTATTTTTATTTTTACCTTGTTTAGACATTAAACAGAATGATCCGTAAAGAGTTTTTTTGTCATATCGATGTCTACACTTCAGTTTATGCGGCCCACTCGATGTGTGTCAGTGCACATGTGTGCGAGTGTGCTGACACACACACACACACACACACACACACACAGACAGTAGCCATCTCTTTCTGTGTGTAGGAGTACAAAGCAACACATTAAGCCAGACTGTGGTTCCTCGAGGGCAATAAGAACCCCACACAGTAAAACCTCACGTAGGAGGACATCAAAAAAGCCTTCCTTCTCTCCCTGGATTTAGCTAATAAAACTGTTAGCAGCTCTGCCAGCGCGCTACTCACACAGGCAGGGTTATGGCATGAAACCATCATCAAACTCCTGAGCACATGAAGCGATGCTGACTTGAGGATATAACCCAGGAATCGCTTGTTATAGTCTATTCACAGTCAATTTCACTACAGACTGCGAGTGAGGTGATTCTCTGAGGAGAGGTCAAGTTATTCTTATTCTCTGTGTGTGTGTGAGAGTGTGTGTGTGTGTGTGTGTGTGTGTGTAAATAGGACACAAGAAATAAGGTATTGACAAACGCAATAAGCCAAATCTGCATGGATACACGAAGATACACACACGCATTGATTTGATTCAATATATTTCAGACATATCAAAAAAAGAAAAATTAAAAGCATGAAAATACAATAAAAAAATATGTTCAAATGATTTCACAAAAGAAATAAAAATAAACAAAAAATAAACAAATAACATATTGAAATAACATACATATACATGCAGACAATACAGACGACCCTTCACCCTTCACTCACACGCCTACACGTGGTACATGTGAATGGAGCAAAATAAATAATTTCAACAGGACAGTGGTGGCAGCAGCTTGGGTCGTGCCGCAGCAACCAAGTGTTACAAAGAGATAATCATGATATATGACTTTGAAACTCTCCACTGTTAGGATGACGGTAATGACTAATGGCATGTAATGATGATGACAATGATGAAGAAGGAAGTGGATGACGGGTCATAAAAATGACTGATGAATCACGCTCTGACTTGGTACCGTTGAGAGCCGATACTGTGCTTTGTGATGGAGCGTGTTTTTGTCTTTGCGGCAATTTGTAGCGAGTACAGCAACAACAGCCATATTTCTAATGCAGCAATTAGCATTTCAGAGAGACCCCCGGGGGCCGACTGAGAAATAGCCCATAAAGCGCGCCGAAAAACATCTTTCCCCGTTTTTCATTTCTCCTTTTGGAAGGCACGCCGGAGTGGATCCAGCAAAAAATAAATAAAAAATGGCAGCTTCAATGAGTTGGCACCCGATTCATTTAGTCAGAAACCAATTTTTGTAGATCAGCTTGTTATAATTCAGTCAGTGACCAAACAGATTTATGTGACGTCCTTCAGCTGCTGCCAAATTAGGCAGGAGCAAAAGAAATGAAGACTCGCATGGTAAATGTGATATCCGCCATAGCAGACAATTGACAACTGCTCTTAGAAAACGATTACTTGAATTACAGTGAGGCTCATGTGACTCGTGTATCAGTGGGAATATGATAAAGGGCCTCACAAAAGGGGGGTGGTGTAATTACGAACGAAGTATCTTTAAAATATTAAATATGTCATATACATTTTGTGAATTCATAACACTGTGCGAGTCAGGGAGCTACACGCCAGATCGGGAACTGTTTGTGTGTAGATCCGTGAGCTAAAAGAGCATTTATATCCAAACATGAAGGCATTGGGGCATGAACAATGACAAAAGCTTTTCTCGCCTAAGCACATAAGAATTTTGTTGTGTGTGTGCCGCAGTAAATAAGTAAACAGTAACAGAAATCTAAGTCCTCTAGGAAGGCTAAAAACAATTTCATAGGGGAAAAAAAGACAAAAAAAAGTCCCTGGATCAAGGTTGTCCTCTGAATGGCTGGACAATTTCTTTTACTGTATCATTATTCTCCCATCAACTGATCCAGTACTTTTCAACATTTGCTCCTTCAAACCCAAAAAAGTAGCAATTTGGATATAGCCTTTGGGAAAAAAGACAACACCTATTATATGCATCCCTCTTACTGAATTGTGTTCCCACCCTGCTATCAAAAGGTGCCCTATGAGCTTTTACCTTTGGAGCACAACAGCATTCAAAGCTATTACCTTAAGAAATGTTTTTTTCTGCTTCATGTCATGTGCATGCTTGGACATCTGGTTCATAGAGTTCTCCAGTACTTTATATATGGAGAAAATTCGATATGATATTTCAGGGAAAGCGGAGAAGTTTAAACAAATATGGCAGCCTTTCCTTGACTATATAACAGTACTGAAGGGACCTTCATGACACCTCATTGACTTTTTATCTTACGTTTAACATTTGCCTATAGTTTAAACAATATAATTGGAAGTCCATGTTAGTTGTCTATTTTATTTGTGTGTGTGTGTGTGTGTGTGTGTGTGTGTGTGTGTGTGTGTGTGTGTGTGTGTGTGTGTGTGTGTGTGTGTGTGTGTGTGTGTGTGTGTGTGTGTGTGTGTGTGTGTTCTCTTAAAAAATGTACATGCTCAACGCCAACTCCTACCTTCCTCTGGTACAGTTCTTCTGGCGTGGTTGACCTCAGACTGACCAGGCGGTAGTTCTTGATGACAGTGCGCGGGCGCTTGCGCGGCGGGGCGAAGCGCTCCATCTCTGTCACATAGTACAGGCCCTGTTTGACGTAGCCGAAGTAGCGCGCCTTGGCCGAGGACTCCTCGTCAGAGTCAGAGTCCCCGCCGTCATCGCCCTCCTCGTCCTCACTGGCCCCGCCGCTCGTGCTGCTCTCCAGGCGCCCGCGCTTCTGAGCCAGCTTCACCTCGCACTGTGGAGGGGAAATTACAAATGGGACACAAAATATTAAAGCTATAGTGCGTAACTACTGTGGCCACCCCCATGAGGAATGCTGAGTAATTACAACAACACAGAGCTAAAACTGAGAAGTGACAAAATATTAAAGCTAAAGTGTGTAACTACTGCCCCCCCCCCGCCATGAGGAACGCTGAGTAATTACAACAACACAGAGCTAAAACTGAGAAGTGACAAAATATTAAAGCTATGGTGCGTAACTACTGTGGCCCCCCATGAGGAACGCTGAGTAATTGCAACAACACAGAAGGAAAGCTGAGAAGTGTCTACAAGAGGTAAGCCTTCGGTGAACGAGCATGGATTTGATTCCTTCTCTGCTTTTGACTACATTCAGGGTTTTTCTTAGCAGAAAAATCATGAACTGATTTATTTTTCGAGGGCACTACTTGAGCTCTTGCGCCAGCGTCAGGAGGTGACACCAGTTTGTAAACGCTGCCATACTGAGAAATACAGAGAGAGTATTGTGGAGCTGATAGGCTTAATCAGTTATGTGTCAACTCATTCTGCGATGGCTTGAATGTAACCGACATTCATTCGTATGAAAAAGTTACACACTAAAGCTTTGAGGAAGATGGTAGAAGAAGGTATAAAAAAATTAAGGTGCACAAGAGAATTGATGAACAAGTGTAGCATAAAATACACAAGTTAAACAGAGTTAAACACGACTTTGACTTATAACGCTGACATATGCCTCGGCAGTGTTCATAAAGCACACAGTTGTCTTTCGGCATAAAAATACATCTGTTGTGTTGGCACCAAATCATAAAGCGAGGGCTGTAAAAAAAAAAAAAAAAACAGAAGAACGCCTCATTCCAAATGATCGAGGCAGTCAGATTTACAGCCTTTTTGCGCAGAATGACATTTTGATGTTGCCAAGTGTGGACACTTTCTTTGCCAGCAGGAAGTGATCAATGGAAAAAAATAGTGCACGGGAATGCAGTGCGGCACGGTGAACATCTAGTGTTGCTTAAATTGGTAAACATACTCGATTTAAAACGCCCTTGTGCCGGATCAGCACACTGTCTAGACAACAGACAACCAGCGAGGTAAGGCTGCCCAATAAAACATCTCAATCCAAGATGTCCAAAGTGCTCCTTTGAAGTTGTCTTGTTCTTTAGGTTTGTAATTGCCTCAATCAAGTCCTCGATGCCCCACCCCCATTTGTGTTTTATCTCCATAGAGAAAAAAAACATGCTGGAAAGCTTTGCGCCGAGCCAAGGTTTATGAAACATTTAGCACCGGTAAAACATGTTAAGAGTGACCTAATCAATAAGCAGCGGAAGCAACAACAATAGTGCTGCACAGGTACAATGCACTTACACCAACTCATCGCAAACAGGAAGAAGCACACATGCACTAATCTTTATAAACGCCGCAAGGTCACAAGACTTCACATCTGCGGAGGCGTAGACGCAGTACAAGCCCCACGTCCAAGGGGATTTCAACTCACATTTCCATTTCGCACACAAAACCCCTCTGCTGATACAGATACACACATCATCACCCAACCCCCCCACTCCGTGCAGAAGCAGGCTGATGAAACCTTTCCAAAAAGTTGGCAGCTGGTTTGTAAAGAAATTCCCCCTCTCTCTATCTCCCTATGCAATCAGATAACTACAAAAAAAAGAAAGAGAGAAAAGCGAAAAGGCTGAAATAAGCAGAGGGTGATACGAAATCAGGGTCTTTGTTCGGGGATAAAGAAGCGTAGATGTGGGATTTCATCATCACAGGCTTGTGCTGTAACACACACGCTTTTACGAAATGACACAGTCAAACTGAACCATATAATACCATGGGACTTTTGGGATACATTTTATTTTTTGTGAGAAAAAAAAAATTATTTGGGGGAATTACGTTACGTTGTTCGTAACTCATCAATTGATGTATCACCAGTCAATATACACAGTTGCCAAACCTGCCTTTTAAAGCCCTTACGGCCAAGATTGATAAAGTAAGGTTTTCCCAAAAAGATACTTGTAGCGATCTGGCTAGTTCTCCAGTACTTTATATATGGGGAAAATTCGATATGAGATTAAAGAGAAAGCAGAGAAGTTTAAAGAAATATTGCAGCCTTTCCTTGACTATATAACAGTACTGAAGGGACCTACATGACACCTAAACGATGTAATTGGAAGTCCTTAGAAACCTGTAGAGTAGGCCATGTTAGTTGAGTATTTGAATTTGGTCTTTTGTTTTTGTGCTCCTTTTTTCAGTTTCTTTTTGTGTATGTTCTCTAAAGAAAAATACATAAATAAAGTATTTTAAAAAAAAGATGCTTGTAGCGATTTCTCTACAAAAAACTTTTTCTCCTCTCATCTGTTATCTGACATAACCAACCAAACTGCAATAACTCCAACCATCTGGACTTTAGTACCTCCAGGCTGAGGAAGCCTCCGTCGTGTGCCTCGGAGACTCGCGGCGAAGGCTCGAACCATTCGCAGGATTTCCCCAGCAGGTTGCGCAGCGTTCGGACGGACGAGACGGTGACGGAGCCGGAGACGCGAGCCAGAATCAACACGTTGTCACTCCACCAGTTCACGTCAACAAGCGGGTAGTACTGCTCCTTTTCTGGTGAGAGGTGATGGAGAGACGTAATGGGCAAATGGACTACAGGCAGGATAAGACATTTGTATTGTATATATATATATATGTTTCCTTGAACATGCTTTTGGGGGATCATAAACTCTACAATAGAGCGTCACTACTGAACTCAACCCCCCTCCCACACTGATACTCCCCATCTCATACACACATCGCACTACCGACACTTAAGGACTTTGACTTTTTGAAAAAATGTTATTTTTATATTGTTGATTTTTATATAAAATATTTATATTTTATATTTATATAACTGTGCAGCTGGAGGACTGCTCCAACAAAATGTGGTTGTCTTGTGCAATGACAATAAAGATTATTCCATTCTATTCTATTCTATTCTAATGTGTTTCCTTTCTCTGATACACATCGTTTACACATGCGGGCATATCTATCACTCTTCCCTTATGAGATAAAGACTCACACAGATAATTGCCTACACATGCTGTCACAGCCATCATCACTACTAGCCCAACACTTTGTGTACAGCTACATGCATGCACATTGCACACACATATGCACTAACACAAGCACAGAAACACACTCTCGCACGCATGGACCCTGTGGCAGGGAAACATATTTGCTAGCTTTGGCACACACTCTGTGCTTGTATTTATAAATAACTGTATAATTCAGTGAATAAGACGTGTCAAAGATCATTAAATTGTATCCAGTGTCAGCAACAAAGTGGGCTCTCTTTAGCGCTTTAGGCCAAGCTACCTTTTATTTTCTTTCTCTTCTCCAGCGATGTTTTCCACTCCGGATTGATCTCCTCAAATCCTGGCTGCGGGGAGGACCGAAGGATGGAGGGACCAAAGGAAGTAAAGGAAGGAAAAGAAAAAGAAGGGAGGGGAGGCGAGGGGAGGGGAGGGGAGGGGAGGGAGGTAGGGAGGGAGGGAGGAGGGGGAAGAAATTAATCTGCTAACCCTGTTTACACTTACACACACACACAATAGCTCTGCCAGCACAGACCAGCAATGAAGCAGAACACACACAAGCCGCATAAATCTGCAAAACATTCTGCAAATATAAAGCTCTCCCTAGGCCACCTCACTTATATCTAATGGAAGCACACATACACACCTCTCTCTCTCTCTCTCTCTCTCTCTCTCTCTCTCTCTCTCTCTCTCTCTCTCTCTCTCTCTCTCTCTCTCTCTCTCTCTCTCTCTCTCTCTCTCTCTCTCTCTCTCTCTCTCTCTCTCTCTCTCTCTCTCTCTCTCTCTCTCTCTCTCTCTCTCTCTCTCTCTCTCGGCCAGGGAGATATTACATTAATACAGTCAGTCAAGCATCTAATGTACAAAATATTACCACCACACACAACGGCAAATGTGCACAGGTTTTATTCCCGAATAAGCTAAATCAAGAAGCGTGCATACACATAAGCCCCAGCAGCTTGGAAGGTGTACCTACCTGTTGGTCTTGGCTCCAGGAGTTCCTCTGTTTGAGGGAGGGCATGTCCCAGAGAGACAGGCGGCCAGAGAAGTGGATGACAGCCAGCAGGGTGGCATCGGGGCTCAGGCTCATGCGGAAGACACCGTCCTGGACAAACGCACAGGGCCAAAAGTAAATGTCTAAACTCTCGACCATTAAGAGGTGGGCTTAGAAATTCTGGAGAATGCTTTTTGTTAAGATTACCTTCTGTCAAAATAAGTGAATATCTCCTCATGATCTTCTATCTATGCGTACTGTGTATGCGTGAGAAAGAAATCCGGTGTTCAAACAAAGCATAGGGTAGGTGATCTGGTTTGTAAACAAAGGGTCATGTTAATGAAAGGGGCCCACCATAGCAACAACATGCCCGTTTACAGAGTGTGTAAAAACAATTGGATGATTTTTTTCAGCGCGCAAACAGTACGGACAGGGAGCGGATCGTGAGGAGATATTCACTGATTTTGAATAAAAAGTGATAAAAACAGTGGGCCTCTCTTTGCAGACAACAAACATTCTCCACCTTTCAGCTTTTACATTTTAATTGAAGAGAAGTGGAAAGAAGAGCCCCTTTTTTACCTTTTCATCTCCTTGCCGGGAAAATAGTCTCAGACTGGGCATCTTGAAGAAAGCTCTCTTCTGATTCTGTCAGATGTGGGGGGAGGGAGGGAGGGAGGGGGATAGAAGAAAATAATTGTGTGTGTTTGTGTGTGTGTGTAAGATAGGTTCATGAATTAACATGTGCATGGACATCTGTGTGTGGGCGCCTCCTTACCGGATTGACATCGTCCTCATAGCTGGTGACCTGCTTGTAGTGTGGAGAGCCCGACAGAGTCCTCCATGCTGTAAGGCCATAGGAAGAGGCCTTGGACCTGCTGCTGTCATCCCCAGACTCACAGCCCCCCACCAGCAGCAATCTGATCCAAACACACACACACACACACACACACACACACACACACACACACACACACACACACACACACACACACACACACACACACACACACACACACACACACACACACACACACACACACACACACACACACACACACACACACACACACACACACACACACACACACACAATTTCGATGATTATGAGACATCAGTCTTCATTGAGTAACGAGGAGGAGAGAGAATGAATGTGGACCACTGTGAGGTCATCCTCCAGCTTGGGGGATCAAACCAGGCTATCAGTGAGCATCCAGACTACTGAAGTGCCACTCAGCAGTAGCGGGATTGAAAAGTGATTCATCAAAAAGGGACTGTTTGAAGAATGTTGGAATCAATGGTCCAAGCAAAGATAAGACCCAAACTGTGTGGACCTCTCTTTGCAGAGAAACAGGGCAAATCATGCGACAATGGTCATGAAGTCAGGGGGAGGTGAGGAGGAAGAAGACATGCCATCCAGCTCAATACTGCCCCCTGGTGCAAAGGCGGTGAACATTTAAGATCAGAGCCGATTGCACTGAGAGGGAGTTTTGTAAACGGATGAAAAAGCTAATTTGTGTGTGTGTGTGGACATTGCAGCTTATGTCTGATGTCATTAAAAACAGATGCTAGAGTACTTCTAGCATCCCCGATTCACATTCTGCATATTGTGTATGTACGCCTCTATACATTCAGTACATTAACTCTGTCTCTAATTCGGATAATGAGAAGATCACAATGTCTCAGCGCGCATCTGGGAAACATTTCCGTCATCATCTGTAATCCCATCTGTGCACCTCATCACTGGACCTGAGCATGTTCTCTTCAATACCGTACAGTATTGTTAATGGCTATCCCCTTAGATGCTTAATATCCAGCTTCTCACCTTGCCCTTTTTTTCCCTTATCTATCTTATGCTCTCTGTTGCTGACCCACTTTTCACAAAGGGATCATTAAAGTTTCATCTCATCTATCAGTTGGCAAACACTTGACAGTAGCTGCCAAAATTCATTAAGCTGCAAACCACGCTTCACCAGCCCAACTAAATCTACTGTGTGCACACTTGGGAGGGGGAGGGGTGGCAAGAAAAAGAGTAAGGTCATGGGTGTGAGAGTCGTAATTAAGCGAAAACCTTTGAATGCCACGTGATGGGGAAGGCCAAGGACATTTGAGACTGCTATATGCAATTCCTGCAGGTATTGCATTAAAGTGATTGGTTAATTTATTCCTGAGCGAGGCCCCTTGGCCCCATTCCATAATGTAAGATATTTTTGCCTGTGCATCAATGTCTGCAGAAGAACCTACTAGTTGCAATTGCTTTTTTTCCCCACCTCTTGTCAACTGATAATTATGGAACATATTAAATAAATGATCATTCTATGAATGCAAGATAAAAAAATAATAAAAAATGTCTGCAGAAGCCACATCTTTGTGGTAAAATCAAGTTTCAGTTCAAGTTAACTGTAATGCAGTAAAGTTCTAGGGAGAAGATCAATATTATACATATCGACAAGCTTATTGACCTCAGGTTGGGTTATGCTAAAATTGACCCCAGACGTCAAATGATGAAAGCGTTCAAATTCAGATACTCAAGCTTTTCATTGCATCATGTAGTAGCATCATCGCCAAAATGGGTTTATGGATGAAAAAAAAGTATTCAAAAAGGACTTATGAGGATACCTGTAGATGTTTGAATATAAAGATATGGAGCTCACTCTTGATGAAACACAGTTTTTAATTGAAGTAGACTTATAGTGCGGCGGACCCCAGAGAAAATGAAATGTCTAATGTTCGCAAGAGAATGTTACAGGCATTCATGCACAGCAAAATCTGCAGTGTTAAATAGTGTTAATATTTCAGTGTTAATTATTTCGAATTGCTTAGTGTTGATTTTGGTGTTATTTTAACACTTGCAGTGTTAAAATAGCTCTGTGCGTGGTGTTGTTTAAGAGAGTTGATTGTATGCACCCTCAACGGAGTTAATCTCGGAGTTAATTCCATATCCGGTTTTAAGGCGCTCATTTTCTTGAATGCGGCCATTGCAGTCTCGGGAGAGAAAGCCAGAGAAAGCCCACACTGTAAACAATTGCTGTAAATTTACAGCAGGATTTCAACAGCATTTACCTGTTATTTATAAAAACAGCATTTAACTGTTAAAATAAAAGGCAGTCTGTTAAATTACAGTCCTTTGCTGTTATTTTACGGAACGGTAATGTTTTTCAGAAATACTGAACTTTCCTGTTAATTTACCATCAAACTTAGAAGGGACAACTTGACATGAGGTCCCTGCACATGTGAAGCTTGTACCATTTTCTACATTAATCCTCATCCATCCACATCTTAACTAATAAGTGTTGTTTACTGTATATCCTCTGGTTAAGTTTACTTGAAGATGAGTTAAATCTACTTGGAAATGGAAATTGCAGTTAACGTAATTAAACCAAATTAGTCTTACTAAACTGAAGAGTTGTGTTTACTCAGTAGAATGAAGGAAACGGATTGCCTTAGATAAATCAAGTAAGCACAACAAAGTGTATTGTAGGGACGCCCCCTTTCCCACAATGACTTGCACTGGACTAAACGTTTGTTATGTTGCTATTTGCACCCTCAGTAAAGGGGATGTTTCATTCCATTACCTCACTATGCATTTTGTTTAAATAAAACATTTCTGTGTGAACTAACTGTTATTTTTGGTTATAACAAACGGTTTGTGGAAATCTTAAACAAGACCCTTAGTTCAACTCAGGAGACAATTTACAATAGAAATGAATCATTCATTGAACTTGATATATTGTAAAAAGTGTCTTGAAGTAACAAACAGAAGCTGCTCTCTGTGTTTAGCATTTGAACAAATAGCGGACATAGTAAACTTATATAGGGATGAAACACATCTGCCCAATGAAATATAACATCCCCTTCGCTCACGGTGCAAACAGCAACATAACAAACATTTAGTCCAGGTTCATCCCTTTTTTCATTAACAGTATAATCCTGTCAATTTTAGTGACAGTAAAATAATGTTAATTTAACAGTAAGAAAATGGCAACCCTGCTGCCAGTTGATTAATGTTTTTTACAGGGAAATTTCTTACAGTGTAGTGTTAGATATTTAACACTCGTAGTGTTAGTGAGTAACACCATATAGTGTTAACAATACACCTTAAAGTGTTAAAAATCAACACTGTCAGTGTTAAATATTTAACACTATTAAAGAGTTAAAATATTAACACTTTCAAAAGTGTTACTTTAACTCCAACTTGGTGAGCTTTATATAAACACCAAGAAAGTGTTAAATTTGACTCTATGAGAGTTAAATTAACACTTTGGATTTTGCTGTGTGACGCTGCCACTGAATGGATTAAAAAACATAAATGTTGGCAAAAAAAACATATTTGAACAATTTTTTTTACAGGAATTCTGCGACTAACTTACCGGTGTCCAGGGTGGTAAATGGCCGAGGTGATGCCGTGCGAGTAGTGGGCAGAGAAACTGAAGCTGTGATTCTCTTGGAAGTTCTGCTTGGTTCCCACACTGAGAGAGGGATAGGACATAGTCACTTACAAAGTCAACAATAATTGCACTCTGGCACATAAACAATCCAAAAACACTCATGTGCAAAATGTTAATGGTGCGACAAAGCAGTTTCGGGGCGGATAGGATGACAACGCAATTTAAACCCCAGCCGCAATTAAAATGAGACATGGCAAAATATGTAATCTGATCTAAGTGGGCAATCTAAATTAGATTAGGTACAAGAGGAGATGTCGTGTTATTTAGGCGGGGATATCTCACTGGGGAAATATTTCCTCGCTATGTAAACTGTGTGTGGAAGGAGGGAGGGAGAAAGGGAGGTAAAGAAGTGTAAAAAGGAGGACAAGAAAAAGAGCACAGTGAAAACAGCTTAAAGATTTGCTACAGTAAGACAGCTGTGAGTATGTTACAGCACACACACACACATACAGTCAAGTGCGAAAGTTTGTGAACCCCTTGAACATTTTGGAATTTTATTTATTTTTACCATTAATAATTCATTTTTATCAATGCCAGTATTTTTTATATGAAATAACACATGTTTGTTTATCAATTCAACATTTTTCTTTTCCAGAAATCAATTGTTAAAACAGATAAAACAAATTATTTGACGAATGTTGTATGTGCAAAAGTTTGTGAACCCTGAGCTGCATTGCTTAAATCGAGCAGGTTGACACAATCAGGTGGGCCAAATTGGTTGATGAAATAGACCAATGTAATGAGAGATCTTTAGGAAAGAAATTGGGTGGCACTAGATAAAACAGAGATAAAACCAGGTCAGTTTAGGCTCACCAAAGTGAACCCATACAGGTCAGACATGCTAAAAGGGAAACAAATCTCTGAGGATCTCAGGAATAGAGTTGTGATGCTGCACATTTGTCTGGGGACAGCTATAAATTATTTAAAAAAAAGTTTGAGCTCCATCGGTCCACCGTGAGGCAAATCATCTACAAATGGAGAGCTTTAAGAGTGACTGAACATCTGCCTAGAAGTGGACTTCCTTCAAAAATATCCACAAGCGCCACAAGATAAGTGATTTTTCAATTAAAAGCCAACCCAAACATTACATCTAGTGATTTGCAGACCTCTCGTGCAGCATCTGGGACAGATGTGCATGGTTCCACAATAAGAAGAAAACTCAGTCAACATGGCTTTCATGGGATGGTTGCTGAAGAAGCCTCTGCTCTCAAAAAAGAACAAAACTGCTTGTCACAACTTTGCCAGAGAGCACCTGGAGATACCTGAAGTCTTATTCTGTGGACAGATTAGTCCAAAATTGAACTGTTTGGTCATAACCAAAACCGCCATGTTTGGGCAAAAACGCAATTTTGCCTACCACCTAGAGAACCTTCTCCCAAGTGAATAATGGTGGTTTCAAATTGTCTGCAAATCTCCAGATGTAATGTTTGGGTTGGCTTTTACCTGAAAAATCACTTTTCTTGTGGCGCTTGAGGATATTTTTGAAGGAAGTCCACTTCTAGGCAGATGTTAAGTCACTCTTAAAGCTCTCCATTTGTAGATGATTTGCCTCACGGTGGACCGATTGAGCTCAATTTTTTTTTTATGAATTTATAACTGTCCTCAGACAAATGTGCAACATCACAACTCTATTCCTGAGATCCTCTGAGATTTGTTTCCCTTTTAGCATGTCTGACCTGTATGGGTTCACTTTGGTGAGCCTAAACTGACCTGGTTTTATCTCTGTTTTATCTAGTGCCACCCAATTTCTTTCCTAAAGATCTCTCATTACATTGGTCTATTTCATCAACCAATTTGGCCCACCTGATTGTGTCAACCTGCTCGATTTAAGCAATGCAGCTCAGGGTTCACAAACTTTTGCACATACAACATTCGTCAAATAATTTGTTTTATCTGTTTTAACAATTGATTTCTGGAAAAGAAAAATGTTGAATTGATAAACAAACATGTGTTATTTCATATAAAAAATATTGGCATTGATAAAAATGAATTATTAATGGTAAAAATAAATAAAATTCCAAAATGTTCAAGGGGTTCACAAACTTTCGCACTTGACTGTACATACATACACACACACACACACACACACACACACACACACACACACACACACACACACACACACAGAACTGCTAGAAATTAATTGCGATAGAGAGAGTGACAGAGGAAAGAGAGAGTTGACTTACGGTCAAGGCTGAGCTATAATTCTGAAATTCTAATTCAAAGTGTTTGAGCGACAATATGAGAAAGCAGTCATATGAAGGCGAAGAGTGAGTATAAGCTTCATACTGAAAAATTAACCTTTCAAATAAATCCAGCACTTTCGGAGTAAATCTGGTGCAAATGTCTCCCACATCTTAATTACCTCCCCACACAAAAAACACACACACACAGACACACACACACACACACACACACCCCCTAATGGCTTCAAAGGCAGCGAACACCATTTATCTGCCTGTAATAGAAAAATAAATGAGCATTTTGGACCATTCTCCACAGGAATCGGTATGCAAAGAGCTGAAGGGGGGGAGTCATGGAGTGAAGGATTCAACGCACAAACACAATCTCATCCCGTGTCTGGGAAGTGTCAGCGAGACGAGGACTTGGTGTGACCGCAGCAATCATACAGAATTAAGAAGAGAGATCTCTGAAATACTGCCATATTAAATAACGCTAAACTAAAAAAGAGAACGTGTGGGCAGCCATGAGGAAAGCAAATATAAGCGGACTCTTACTGGCGAAGGGGCACACAAAATCAGATGTCATTAATCATACATTCGAAACGTGCGATTGTGTATCAGAGTGGTCTCTTACAACCGTATGTGCTGGTGGTGACAGTGGTGGGGTAGGTTGCATGTGTGTTTGAGAAAGTAGGTGGTCGTGAGAGGGCTGCCACTGATAATGTGCCCCTGTAGTGTTACTACTCTCTGTTTCCACACAGGGAAATTGATGGGTTCCTTATTTATTTTAAACATGGGTTTTTTTTTCTCCAGATAGTAGTCAGAGTTTAAGGAGATAGTCGGAGGTTGGAGGAGTATGTCATTTGCTTTCCACCAGGCAGTGAGAGTGGTATTTAGGGTGTTGAATTTAACAGCCGTGGGTCTTAACAGATTTATCGATGAATGCAGTGTGTTGCATGGAGCGAGTGGCCCTTACAAATGGTCTGTTTAATGTCAAACCAGGCGGATTCAGAGTTATTTGTAGAGTGTTGCACATTCTGAAGCTAGTGGGAAAGTAGTGGCAGAAATGTGTGGTTATTTGGATCCTGCGCCTTTAACCTTTCCAGTATTATGTATTGACTGTTGAATTTATGGGTAACCTGCCCTGGGGTGAGTTCAAAGAGATCATGGCAAATTGATATCTTTACAATGCTGTTTAGATCTGGGCAAATTTTCATTTTGATGGTGAAATGCAGCCAATTGGAGAGTTGGAGTTTATTCCTTATGCCAAGGTCCTTTTTGATTCGATGTAGTAACGGGGTAAAATCGATTTTGAATCATGGATTGTCATCGGCATATAGACTGATATTATGATTTTTTTTAATTGGCCTGAAATCCTTTCTTTCTGTTTTATGGCTGAGGCTTAATCCAATCAGTGACGTAGGAGCCAGGAGAAAAGGTTGCTCTACCTCAAACACACTTACTGCATCAAGTGTTAGAATAATGGCAGGATGATTCATTTCTGTATACAGTTTGGTTTTGTACGGATGACTTATGTTGAATTTGCATGCTTTCTGCGGACTGTCTTTGATAAAAAAAACAGTCTGATCCAGTTGAACAAGTGAGGAGATTACAGATTTCTATTTGAATATTTAATGTATTGCAGAGTGGTCTTGAGTGGGGTTTTCTGAAGATATATTCTATTGATGTGATGTTACATTTTTAAGGTTGTTTGTTCAATTGATTTAGCCAAAAGTTTTATTTCCAAATTCGCAATTTTGTTGACTGAGTCTGAGAAGATTGTATTGTAATATTGTGTTAAAAAGACTGATTCAATTAATGTTTAGTTTTTTTAAATCATTCTTTGCTGATAATGTCTCTAGGCATTTGAGAGCCTCGGGTATTCAGTATTTTGCCTCCTGCAGTGGAAAATGTTATCTAGCTGTTTCTTTTGTTGTTAGTGATTATGATAACACCTTAAAACGGTATGACGGAAAATAACAGCGGTTTTGAAACCTTGACTATTTCAGACCACGGTATACCTTGAAACCGGTTATCTGCCCCTGGCTACTGTTGGCTTCTAGGAAAGATGCCCATTCATGTTAAAAAATACTTGCATGAGAAGTCAAGACGAGTGATTTTTAGGTGCATCAGAGAAGCAGTTCTGTCTCACCTCACTAGGTAACTCTTGAGCCCCCCACCGTATGTGATGACGAGCAGCTCGGCTGACCACTGGGCGCTGGCTGTGTACTCCAGGAAGATCAGGCCCGCTACCGCACAACTGAAATCCCCAGGAAAACTCACCGCCTGGATCAAGACAGAGAGAGAGCACACGGAAGTCAGCAGCGGTGTGAAAGCTATTGATGTCAATGGGAGAAGAAATCAAAAGATGTAGATGAATGTGTATAATTATCTGTCAGTTTGTGCACCCACTAAGCTTTTACAAGAACAAACAATCACACCAGCAGCGTCCTTTAAAGAAAGGCAGGGGGAAAAAAAGATAGCGGGGGTAGGGAAGATGAGAACATTTTAATTTTTTTTCATCCATGCATACTTTCTGTCAAATTCTCTTTTTTTTTTTTCAATCCTTCCCTCCAGAAATAGCAGCATGTCACCAGTGTGTGCACTTAACAGTGACAAACAAGAGAAACAGCAAAGCAGAGCGGTGTGTGCTGGTGTAAGTGTCGCAACTTTGAGAGATGAGTGCAGCTGGGGGGTCCCTGTGCTCATTGTCTCCAACAGGACACAAAGAGAAATGAAAGGAATGATGGATTGAAATTAAGGAATGATAAAATCTAGGCCACAGAGGGCATATTTAAGTAAGGGGGGGGGGGGGGTCGGTGATGGACTTGAAATGGTAGCGCAAGGAGATCTACTGAGAGACAGCCATGCAAGGATGACATAAATGATCAAAGAGAGACAGCGAGGAGGATCCAAGGAGCAGCACGATTGTGAAAAATTAAAAGAGAGGAGTTGTTAAGGTGATGGTAAAGAAAATAAATGGGACACTATGAGAGAAGAAAGATAAAGGAGCAAGAGAAAAATAAAACATCAGACAAGGCATGAGGAAAGCTGGCATGACAGGCAGAGAGAGCACAGAGGTGTGTCTGACAGAGATATATTCATCAAAAAAACTCAAAGAAAATGACAGCCAAGGCAGCTCAAAGTGCCCACTAAATGTGTAAAGACAGCAGAATGTGGCGTAACCAGTCTCTGCAGGTCAATTCTCCTGTAGAAAATGATGTTTGTTAGAAAAGTGACTTTAACAAAATAGATGAAAATTGGTCTGATGAAAAAAAAAAAGTTATACTTACAATTATTTCAGATCCAACATTTTGTCCTTTGAAAAACACATGCAGATCATATTTAAAACTAGCTGGGATTTGGGGGGGCGCTGGTGGTGTAGGGGTTAGAGCGTCCCCCTAGAGGCTTATGCCTCGCAGCAGACCAGAGTTTGTATCCTATTCCGGTCAGTTCTCCCCTCTTTTCCCCTATTCAACTCTCTTTGTCTCTGTTTTAAACAAGCTGGGATTCTAAATGCTTCCCGTGAGCACTTCTGAAGTTTCAATGCATGCACGAGCTAGATAAGAAATAGGGAGAGGGCTTGTTTGATAATGTCAGAGAAGAGGGGGACAGCTTGTTTACCGGCGAGATGACAAAGAGCTCGCTGCCCATGAGGTCGAAGAGGCGCACGGTGCCAGTGCTGTCTGCGTAGGCCAGCAGGGTGCAGTCATGGCTCCACGCCACCCGTCGCCACTGGTGGTTGGGGTCCTTTGGCACTGAAAAAGAAAAAGAGGAAAAGAGGGCTCAATGCAAAACAGAGAGAGAACGACAAAAGTTTGGCGGATTCAAGGATTTCTTATTAAGCCAGACGATAAGACTCTGTGAATAATCCCCGTTTTTTTCCTGTGGTGAGGCGATGATGAATACAGATGGGAAAAAGGAGAACGCTAATGCCATAGATCAACACAGTATGTCTGAGGACCTATCCAATTCATGCGTGAAGAATAGCTAGACTAATGCATCTCAATAATTGTCTCTCAAAATCGAGTGCTTACACACACTGCAACGCTCATGATGATAGGGGGAAGGAAGGGGGAGGGGGTAAGGGGGAGGCAGAGAGAAAGGGGGGGATGAAAACTGAGATCATAAATCCAGCTTTTATTGAAGTATAGGCTACTGTTTTCGCCATTGTGCTGGCTCAGCAGTGCTGTGAGTGTAACCATATCGCGGTTATAAAGCACACCCCTGCCTGCTGGCACTTTCTCAAGGCTTCGCTGTCATACTCTTGATAGAAGAGTCGGGCCAGTCGAGCAAGCCCTCTGATCCTGAATCTGTTTTGAATATCTGATTTTCAAATGACACATTTAAAAAGTACCTTTGTATTGACTGCAAAAAAGCTGAGTAAAACACATGTAGGTATTACATACAACTAAATGGAACCATTAGCGTGGACTAGGACTTCTGAATTGGAGAACAATGTGCAGCATTATAATGTGCCAGCGCTGGTGCTGTGTCTGCTAAGCAATAAAGTCATGAAGAGGAAGTTATGTTTTTGTTGATATCACATAGCAGCGCGCTATAATATTGACATCTATTTTTATTGAACTTCTTGGCTGAGGAATGTGGCTACATCCCCTGGTGGGCAATACAGCGAACGAATGGAGGCGTCGGTTATTGTATGACTAGAATATTAAATGAAGAACGAAAGGGAGGAAGTGGGAGGCGAGCCAGACACAGAGAGAGAGAGAGAGAGAGAGAGAGAGAGAGAGAGAGAGAGAGAGAGAGAGAGAGAGAGAGAGAAAATATCTTGGCACCCACTGAGAGAAATAATAGCTTCCCAAATTTGAAGGCCTAAGTATCAGACAGCACCTCAGGAAGCAAGCGATTTAACACACCTTTAGACTCTCGGCTGAGGTGGAGCAGAGACGAACACGGAGCTATTATTAAAGCTATAGGTACAGAGCGTCTCTCCTCTGATCTCTTCTTGTTTTTTTGCTT
Source organism: Ammodytes marinus (assembly GCF_949987685.1). NCBI lineage: Eukaryota > Metazoa > Chordata > Actinopteri > Uranoscopiformes > Ammodytidae > Ammodytes > Ammodytes marinus. The sequence goes on from NC_137223.1 coordinate 14,700,545, forward strand.
CCTATTTCAATAATTTTTCTATTTCACTCTGACACTGCCTCCGACTCCTATCTCACGCTTCCATTATGAATTGTATACAGTGTGTTGTTCTGCGGCTGAGAGGGTTCTATTTCCACATAGATGGCTTTTTTTTGGGACGAGCTGGGAAATTGGATGCTACTGTCCTGTTTTTCTGTGTTTTTTTTTTGTTCTTTTCTGCTAGCAATCGAGGGGGGTTTAAGCTGGGGAGAATGACACCCCATGACCCAATGGAAGCCTCCTTTCTGAAGCCTCGCAGATGCATTTATCAGATCTCAACACTTATGAATTATGTACGGTTGGGTGTGAGACGACTCCACTGTAACAGCAGCAGACAGAGATGGAGGGGCGGGGGAGAGAGAGACAAGAGAGTGACATGCAGGTGTGGATCGGGCGGACGCGCTCACGCACGGTGACGCATACGCACAAGCTGCTCGCAAGTGCAAAACGTGGGACATGCACGCACACACACACGCACACACACACACACACAGGCACAGGCACGCTCCTCCGCTAAAAGCAAAAGCCATTTGAAGGCAGGATCACAGCAAAATCCATTAGGACAAATCTCTGTGAAATGAAATGAAGTAAGAGTAAAATGAGAAAGATGGAATGAAAAAGAGGAGGGAGGCTGGGGTTTTACACGAGGCCTATGGGCGATCGCGAATCCACACGTTGAAACCATTAGAACAACGGCCCACAATAGCGGCTAGCCAAAGCAGAACAAATGTGTGGTGGGAGAGAATGAGAAATGAGAAATACATGTAAGAATGAAAAGAAAAGGAAAAGGAAGAAGACAGAGATTGAAAATAACCCAAACCGCAAAAAAAAAAGTATCTTTGACCTTTTTCCTGATTTGAGTGTATGCATGTGCAGAAATTGTGAAATAAAAAAAACAGGAAACACCCTTGTATTTTGTCTTTAAAGTGATCCCTTATTTGTGGACTTTTTTTTGCGATCGTAGCTTATTTCGAAAGGTATTGATGGCTTTTTTGGTTTTTGATTTAGACTATTTGGCTGAATATAGCAGCCTGCCACCGCTGGAAACTGGGTTGTCGAGAGCGGTGAGGGCAAACCGACCAATAAGGTTGTGGGCCTAAAAATAAACAAACAATGAGCAGAAAGGAGCTTCAATGCTCAGCAGACCTGGAAGGTAACTGTAGAGCTAGGTGATCATCCTCTGTGGGTTCGTCACTACAAAAAAAAAACACTTTTACATTCAACAGATCCAAAGCGTATATAAAAACCTTGAATTGTGTAGCTAAAAAGAAAAATAAATGAAAAGAGATGAAAAGATGTCAAAGGACACTTTTTAAGGATCATATGTTCAAAACTTCTCAACCTGCAGAGCTGAGAGCAATTCAAACCACACAGCAGGCCATTTTAATTGCTTATCAAACAATCAGGGCCATTTCTTATTTTTTTTCATCATTGCATGAGGGTGATTATCTCTGTTGCTGTTCACAGTCTCTCACACATTCCAATTAGCCACCGGGGTCGATATTTCTCTTTGAAACAAACTCAAAGCAGATGGGTACAGACACGGGCATGTACACTGAGACACAGAAACACACACACACACACACACACAAGTGCAGTTGATGAAAATTAAGATGACAGGCTAGTCAAGACACATGACGAAAAAAGCCTATGAATTTATTAAGTATAAAACCGTCAAATGTGGGCTGGATTTTGGAATCGCAGCAGCAACTGACACCGAAAAAGAAACATGAACTGTAGTCTCTATCCGATGTTTAATCTTTCAATTAGCCATTAATTCGGTTGATTGATCTCTGCAAGTTTAATCTCCATCCGCTATCAATGGAGTTTTCCGATGACAATATGTACACCTTATTTCCAAATAGCTGTTTTTTAAATGAATGATTTGAAGGAACGATCAGTGAGAAACTACATAAAAAAAAGTTTTTAAATTTAAAAAATGTGGATCTTTCTTTTTAATCTGATTTCATGCATGACCTGTCTTGCAATGTCACACGGGCCGAGTCGCTTGAAACTGCAGTGTACCGTACAAGGACACACTCACCATAACTCTCAGATCAACATGAAGGGCCACATGCACACTCACGTTACACTCTAGTAAACAACAGTAAACAGTACATGTTTAAAGCAATAGGATAATGTTTAGTGAGGTCAGCTGTGGTGATTCAGTGACCTACAACATGTGATTGATAAAGGGTGTTTGTGGGGGTCTTACCCTGGCACTTTCCAAGGACCGAGCAAAAGTCATCTCTCACAGACCTGAGAAGCAAACACACACACACACACACACACACACACACACACACACACACACACACACACACACACACACACACACACACACACACACACACACACACACACACACACACACACACACACACACACACACACACACACACACGCACACAAAAATGTGAAGAAGCAGTGGCATTACACAGCATGACAAGGAAACACACACCTGAGGCTGTATATGACCTGGTATATGCTAGGGTTATTAGTGCCAACTTAAGTAGATCAATGGATGGAGTGCACAGATGCCTTGAGAGCAGCCAGTGTTCAGACAGACTCTTCTTAACGGAGCTCAATGGATAAGGCCTTGAGCTGAGTTAACACCCACTCACACCAACCGATGCCGTGAAGCAAGGCTGTAAAACACTCTGTGATTAAACAACAGCGGTGTGAACAAAGGGCAAAGGAAAGGGAAAAAAACAATATCAAGCCGAGGTGTGAGCGGAGAGACTTGATTGCTCTTGATTAATAATACATTGTACATAGAAATTGTTTTTTTTTCTAGCAAGTCAAAGACTCCTTACAACAGGTCACCCACGCCACACAATGGGGCTGAGTGTAGTGAGCTAAGGGCCATCTTATATAATGTATATATAAATAATGATATGTGCATTAGAAATGACTTCTAAATCACACAGGAGATGGTATCATATTGTATGGAATGTAAAGCCCACTGAGGCAAATGTCTATTTGTGATATTGGGCTATACAAATAAAACTAATTTATTTGAACATCTTTGTGCACCTGGTTCACTGCTGTTGATTGTCATTTCAATTTTCGGTCCATTTAAAGCATTACATGGCGTTAATTGAACGCACTGCTGAGTCAGCACATTTCCTGTGTGTAAGGGGGGGGGGGGGAATTGGATTGCATCTGAAGATAATTCTAACTCAGCACAAACATATCAAACAAATCAAATGAAAACGTTTAGGGAGCAGTGGTATTTTCCCCATTGTTAGCTTCCATTTGAAATTAGAATGTGTGGCCTCGACACAAATATTATTTTTGTACTATAACTGATTGTAATGTAACCGATTCTTATATTGATGCTTGAAAAAAAAAGAAATCAAATGCAAGCCAAGACTGCAGCTTTTTCTTTCTTTTTCCTGTCTTCTTTTTTTTAAGGGAAGATATGATAAATCACCCCATTAATTAAAAAGGCTCTCCATCACACACACACACACACAGACACAGACTGAGTGCTTTAAACAGCAGAGTAGAGTTCAATAATTACCTAATCTCCACACACTGGTCCTGAACCGCTGCCAGCAGTTTGCCATTACTGTGGAGAAAAACAGTCAGGAATGAACAAGGGAAAGGAAAGTAATGAGAGAGATTACAGAGGGAGCAGAAGGTGGAGTGGACTAAACGGGGAGAGAGAGAGAGAGAGAGAGAGAGAGAGAGAGAGAGAGAGAGAGAGAGCGAGAGAGAGCGAGAGAGAGAGAGAAGGGAACAAATGGCACTATGATTGATATTTAAAAAAAGTTTGGGAGATTAAACGAAGACCATTTAAGGTGATTAAGGAGCAGATAAGACATTATTTTACTTAGGCGGTAAGGAAAAGAGCGTTGGATTGAGCAGAGATAAAGACTAGAATATAAGAGACCAGGTTGAATGGCTTAAAAGAGAGGAGAAACAATAATAACTGAGCATTAAAAAGAGTGAAGATAGTTCCAGAGGCGAGGGAAATGAGGGAGAACCATTTAAGGCCAGACGGGGATGGAGTGGAGGGATCGAGCACAAGAAACAAATGGACATCCGCAGCATCATTTGACCGCTCCGAACGCTGTCTTACATGGCTGGATCGATAGCCAATTAAAAGCTGCCTTTCTGCTTGATTCGCCTGTTGTAATGTGAATACGATTAAATGATTGGTTGAGAGGATACGCAAAGGGAGAGAAAATCAGGAAAGGGGGGAAGGCTTAGTGCAATTCAGCAACAAAGTAGCAAACATTCAGGTATTGATTCTCATGGAGCGAGTAAGTAAGTGTTAGTTGAAGTGAGTGTGAGTGTGTGTGTGTGTGTGTGTGTGTGTGTGTGTGTGTGTGTGTGTGTTTTTGGGAGGATTTTTTTTACACACTGTTTTTTTACACACTGTTTCCAAAGAATATTTATGTTTTCAATGAGTTCCACTTTTATATTTAAATCATACATTTTACATTTCTTGAATGAAAATCATCTTGGTAAAGTCATATGTCAAGAGCACCATCATACCGACCTATACAGGCCATCGGCTGATGCTCTCACACCCTACTCCCCGCCAATAAGGAGAGAGAGAGAGAGAGAGAGAGAGAGAGAGAGAGAGAGAGAGAGAGAGAGAGAAAGAGAGAGAGAGAGAGAGAGAGAGAGAGAGTTATACCTTGCAAGCACCAGCTGCCAGTTGATTTGCTTGTTTGCAAGGCGGACAAGACCTAGAGGTAGGGATGAGCTGGACGGGCTGAGGAAAAGAAGAAACACATTCAAAACTGTTGATAACGGCTAAAAGTTCCAGGCAAAGAGTCTCCTGTGCATTACGCCGCTCAGAGCTACTTTTACTGAGGGAGTGAGAAAACTGCTGATATGTGAGACGCTGCTGCTAGACCCTGTTGTTGCCATGGATGACATAATACTCATTTACAGTTATTGGTAGACAAGTGGCCAGCCTGTTGTCAATCAATGTGAAAGAAAATATTCATCAATATACAGTGCTGTTTGAAAGTTTGTGAACCCCTTTAGCCTTTTGGAATTGTATTTATTTTAACCATTATTAATTAAAAAAATTCAATACCAGTATTTTTTTATATGAAATAACAGATGTTTGTTTATCAATTCAAAAAATTTATTTTCCAGAAATCAATTATTAAAATAGATAAAACAAATGATTTGACAAATGTTGTATGTGCAAACGTTCGTGAACCCTAAGCTGCATTGCTTAAATCGAGCAAGGTAAACACAATCAGGTGGGCCAAATTGATTGGCCAATGTAATGAGAGATCTTTAGGGAAGAAATTGGGTGCCACTAGATAAAACCAGGTCAGTTTAGGCCCACCAAACTGAACCCATACAGGTCACACATGCTCAAAAGGGAAAAAATCTCATAGGATCTCAATGTTGTTATATAACTGCCATCAAAATATGCTTTTAAAAGTATCATCATATTTTTGCTGGCAAAGTTCACACCTATCGATCCCATATGTGACCGATGCAAGCAAGTGCCGGCTACGCTTTCACACATGTTCTGGTCCTGTCCGAAACTTAATAATTTTTGGCAATTGATATTTAAAACCCTCTCAGATGTTTTAGAAGTACATATAGAACCCTCTGCTATCATCGCAGTATTTGGAGTTACTCCACAGGATATACATCTTACGTCCCAAGCAAGAAAAGTTATAGCTTTTGCATCTCTCTTGGCCAGACGACTTATACTCCTCAAGTGGAAAGAGAAGTTCTCCCCAACCTTTAAAATGTGGATGAAAGATATGATGCATCACTTAGTGTTAGAGAAGATTCGTTACTCCACTAGAGGGTGTGCTCAGAAATTTTATGCTATATGGAAACCTTTTTTGACCTATGTGGAGAGGATAGATTATGCTAGTATGGGAGTTTAGTGCTGCTGACCTCATTTCCTTCTCTATTGTAGCTGATTTACTGAGGTGTAATTTTAATTTCAATCTGTATTTATTTTTTGTATTTTCCCCTTAGACTGTTATTTAACCGTTTGCATATTTCTGGTTTTGTTTTGATTTTGTCTTTTTACTTATGTGCATTTCAAATGTGATCCCTGAATGCTATTGTTATAGAATGGTACAGTGTTACTGTTAAAGGGGTGGGGCTCTGTTGGAGCAAGTTGGGGTGGGGGTGGGGGGGAGGGTTATAATTGTATGAATCTAATTGTATCTGCATTGCATTCTGTAAAACGTCAAAAATACCAATAAATAAACCTTGAGAAAAAAAAGTATCATCATATTTTTTGTATTATACTGTATATAGTTTTATGAGCAGCAACAAAATTGCCGCATGCTTCTGTTCTACCCCCGGTCACCTAATAAAAATGTCACAGTCAGCCTACTCCGATCGGTTTTATATTTAATAAAAATTCCTTATCCTTTTTCTCATCCACAAAAAGAGAGGGAGACCTGGGAGACAAATATGGCTAGAGGAGCGCCCCGAAATATTAAATGAGGTTATTGATGGTGGCAGCAAACCACTTGCTACTGCTGCGAGGCTGAGTAGGCCGGGGTGCTAGAGCATTACAGAATCCACTGCATACTGTACATGGCCGTACCCACCACTGAGGTCGCTGAGGTCTGGTCCTCGCTATTTTTTCTGAGGTGTAACCTATATAAGAAATGTTGCGAAATAGTTGCCCTTGGTGCCACAGAGACACAGTATTTTACAACGTCAAGATCACTGACTTTCTCGTCTGATCATCATTGCTTGTGGGTGACTTTGCGGTTACTTGACCTTACATGGTTTTTCTTTTATTTTTATTTTTTATTTATCCTTTATTTAACCAGGTTAGTCTCATTGAGATTAAAATCTCTTTTACAAGAGAGACCTGGCCAAGATGGACAACAGAACACAGTTACACATAAAACACAATACAACATACAAAAGATAATGTCAACAACTGAAGGAAACCAGACAGGCAGAACCCATGAATAGCGCGATATACAGGTAAGTAATTAGAAAACGTAACTAGTGGACAGCTTGTAGTAGAATAACAAATATACCTATTGCATTATATTATGATTATCAATTGACCCTGTTCACTGAGACATATACAAGTGAAAATACTTTGTTCATCAAAGTTTAGCTTTAAATACAGTGGAAGCTATATAGGACAAATTTAACAACACCAATACTTAGAGAGTGTTAATATAGCATTATTTTCTAAATCAATTATTGTTCATGTAATGTTTGAGATACATTTATATCATTCAAATTGGGTCTGTTTGTCTTTTGAGTTGTTCAATGATAATAGAACTGCTTTCATAGTAAATGCAACGTGACTCGCAAAATATCCAGATAAAAGATAACCATTTTAAACCCTCAAACTGCTTAATGTTTACAGCACAATCTCAGAAATTTGACAGAAAAGGTTTTCAAATAGTAATGTAGTAGTTTTGTAGCATATAGTACCAGTATTACCACTCCTGGAATTTATGAAGTAGCTGATTTAAATGTAAGCTTCACGACAGACCTTAAAAGTCCTAACTGTGTCTTAATGTGACACAGTCAGACATACAATAGATGACAGCTTTGTGTGGTTGGTCAGTCCATAAGACTCGGGAAAGTCATATGTATGTTGGGGCAGACAGCATAATAGTGATGCACTTACCTGTACCACAAGTAGTGGAGTATTAAGCGGAATGGCCCTGTAAGAAATTAAACACCGTTAGTAAGCAAGCAGAACAATGGCAACTGTGTGACAAGGTTATCATTGAGCATGGTAGAAAACTTTGCTTTTCACATTCTGAATTAAAATCAGTACAGTAAACTTAGAGGATTTAGCATTTTGCTCAGGGACACATAGGCCCTGAAAATCCAAAGTCTCAAATTTTGATCGAGGCAAAGGGTTTGTAACTGTAGAAAACAATGCACCTTCAAGGATTTGCAGAAAATGACTCAGCAAACCTGCATACGGATGTATTGTGTGTTGCATATTTTCATATGAAAGTTGTCTACAAAATGGCTGTCAGTGTGTACATATTTTGTTTATTTCAGATTGAGTAAATACAGTATATGTAGAGTATGTCAATGTTTCCTTAACGGACACAGAATGAATGACTCAAAACATGGCTGCTGTGTGATTCCTGCACAGACATTTTCTTAATGTAGTTCTCTGAATAGTTCAGTGTCTGCTTGTTTTTTGTTTTTAAATTTGATACATCCCCATTTTTGTTAAAAATGTTTTAACACTATATTATCTATTTTGTGATGGAGTAAAATGCCCCCCTTTTGGCATGCAAAATATGGGCTAAAGTATGGGCTAAAGTGGGCTAGCAAAAAAAGAGAAAAAATGACTTACCAGTCACTGCTTTTGCAATGAGTGAGGTGTTGTACTCCTTGTTGCATCGCAACTGCAGATGTTAGAAAGTTGCAAATGAAAAATTGAATTAGTCAGATATTCATACGCTGAACAAAGTATAGTAGGCTACCTGCCGGGGTCACCATTACTATTTGGTAACATTTGACTTTAAATGAAAGTACCATGAATTGGCTGTCTTCCTATTGCTATGGTAACTTAAAAAGCGTAGCCTATGGCTGCGTCAGTCTAGCGGACACATACTTTTGGGCTAGCTAAATAATGGGAGCAAAACATGAATATTGCCTTATAAGAGGAACTTAACGTCCCATTTTGTGGTTATGCTGAAAAAATGTAAAGTAGACTATATGCCTGTCATTGTGATGTGAGAATATGAGGATTTAGCTTGCAGTGCATCCGTTTGTTTGTGCTACGTGGCTATGAGTGGCTGACCCCATGCAACTGATAGTTGATTTTCGCGGGACATAATTTACGAATATGATAAAGTAAAGACCCACGCGCCAGACTGAAACGAGCCAAGGTGGGAGACTCACTGACCTGAGTGTCTGTTTCTGGCGGCCATTCAGTAATGACAAGTAAGTCGTACAAAATGTTTTCATCCTCGCCTTCAGTAAGGCTTTCTTCTGCCATATTTACTCGAGCCAGCTGTCAAAAAGTCTACGGCGAATAGCGCAGGACAAAATGTATCCGGAAACCGCGTTTGGAAACTGTGGCCGCTCAGGAAATTGTCATAGCTTGAGTTTTTTTCTGACTATCGTGTGATAACAACATATAATCAGGCCTGTTTGTAGTTTGAAGTGTGTTGTGAAATAAAAACGTTATTTTAAGAAGCTAGTTCACAACCCGGAACCAATGACATAAAGCCGGTCCGTTACACGAGTTGCACCGAGTCGAAATTCCGAACACGTTACATCCGGTTAAGTCGCACTCCTAATAGCAATAATGGCAGCGTTTTCTGGTAAGAATATTTTATCAACTTCTTTATGATGACATGACACACGTATTTAACTTCCACACCAAACGCTTTCATAGGCACCTTATAGAGGACTGAATAATTAAGTATGTCTTGTGTACAACAGAAATGGGGGTTATGCCTGAAATCGCGCAGGCTGTTGAGGAGATGGACTGGCTGTAAGTGCTAAATCATGCCTAATGTTGTGATAGCTGCCCTTAGTTACCTATTCTTACTTCTTCTTGATTGCTGTCACCTAATTGATTTATGTCATTCATTGGATTTCAGGCTGCCCACAGACATCCAGGCAGAGTCCATTCCCCTCATTCTTGGTGGAGGAGACGTGCTTATGGCAAGTCCACCTCTTTGTCTGTGTTTGTCTCTGACACATGTTTGCACACTGCAAGGTTTACATCTAATGTTCTTATTCTATTTTTAGGCAGCAGAAACTGGTAGCGGTAAAACGGGTGTAAGTACTAATACAGCTTTTTGGCAGTTTTGCCTTAACTCTTCATTAAGCTTTGAAACATCAGGTCAAATAGCAATTGAGAAAAAAATATAAAGAAAGCTAAAGTAATACTTGTTGTTCCCAGGCCTTCAGTATCCCAGTCATCCAGATTGTGTATGAGACCATAAAAGATCAGCTGGAGGGCAAGACGGGCAGAGCCTCGGTCAAGACTGGTGGAGCTAGTGAGAGCACTTTGATATTAATGAGTTAAATTGGTTGTGGTCTGTTGGCCCGCTAAAATGTGTTCTCGGCATGCAGAACTCTCTGGTCTGATAAATTTCATCTAAAAGCGGTGGAATGTACTCTGCAAATATTTAACCTTTTGTGTTTCTTTTGCTCAGTTTTCAACAATTGGCAGATGAATCCTTATGACCGCAGCAATGCCTTTGGTGAGAAAAATAAACATAGAATGTCACATAAGACATATATTTTCCCTTTGTCCCCGCTCCTCATTGTCACTTTTTGTTTTTTACCCGCTCAGCAATCGGTCCAGATGGACTGTGCTGCCAGAGCAGGGAGTTTAAAGAATGGCACGGCTGTCGCTCCACAAAAGGCGTCACCAAAGGTACGTAGTGCACACAATCAGTTTTGTTTAAAAAAAAAATGATTTGAGATATAAAACAAGACAAATAGGGGTTTTCAAGACAACATGTGTCCATATATCTGTCATTGACTAACCGCTTGCTCTTTCCATGTCTTTCTGTGTCCAGGGAAGTACTACTTTGAAGTGAGCTGCCATGACCAGGGTCTGTGTCGCATTGGCTGGTCCACCAGTCAGGCAGCCCTGGACTTAGGTATGCTCTCCTCTACTCTTTTTCACCATCTCCTTTTCAACAGCTGAAATAAATCGTCTCACTAAAACAATAATCCAATCCCTAACAAAAAAATGTTTTTCTCATGCCAGGAACTGATAAGTATGGTTTTGGTTTTGGTGGGACTGGAAAGAAATCCAACAACAAGCAGTTTGACAGCTATGGAGAGGTGACGCTTAAAATAAATAAATAAAAATACCACGTTATTATTAAGATATGTAAACAATTAATTTTTTTCAATTTCCAAACCTGTTTTCTCTTTGTCTTTGTTCCTTTGTCACAGGAGTTTACCATGCACGACACCATTGGATGCTACTTGGATCAAGACATGGGCCAGATTTCCTTCTCTAAAAATGGTGCTGATTCTTATTACGATGGTTTTGTAAAACACCTGGAGTTGGTGGTAATTGACGTTCTGGCTAATGCATCTTGCCCCTTTTTCTTTCTCAATGTCCTCCTTCCAGGTACTGACCTGGGTTTGGCTTTCGAGATCCCTCAACATTTGAAGAATCAGCCCTTCTTTGCCTCCTGTGTGCTCAAGGTATTGCATTAAAAGATAGGGAGGGGGGGTGAAACAACAGGCGTTAGTATTGGACCATACAAACTGCTCTTTTTCTTTTCACCTGTCTGGCAGAACGCAGAGCTGAAGTTCAACTTTGGAGGAGAAGAATTAAAAAATCCCCCTAAGAGTGGCTTTGTTGCCCTGGACCAGGCGCCAGAGGCTCACACAGTCAGATCTTCTCATACAGGTGTGTGGATGCAACCTCATTTCATGTGCCAGAGGAATTATCTATTATTGATTGATATATTCATAAAATATACTGAAGAGACTATTAAAAAATTAAAATTAAACGGACATGATGACAGAGATAATTTGATGTTCAGGGTTAGATCATACATTGTTTCTTTCAAAATAAAAGCCTTCTTTTGTTAGACATTTAAACACAACTGCCACATTTTTTTTAAATACACCCTAGAATACATCACAATGTCGCTGGTGCATTCCATTGAATAACTCTCTCTGCTCTGTTCTTGTGTGCAGGCAGCGCCAAAGTGAGTCAGGCGAAGGCAGCGTCCAACGCGCCCAAAGCTCTGATCATCGAGCCGTCTAAAGAACTGGCTGAACAGACGCTCAACGTCGTCAAAAATTTTCAGAAATACGTGGATAACCCCAAACTCAGGTATGGCTATCCAGAGCTGTAAACGGATAGGCAGTGTAAACTGGGGCGGCAGTGGCGAAGTAGGCAGGGAGGTCGCCTCTGGAGTGCACAGTCGGAGGTTTGATCCCCCGCCACATGTCGAAGTGTCCTTAGGCAAGACATTGAACCCTGAATTACTCCCGATAGTTAGCTTGCACCCTGCGTGGTAGCCGCTGCTATTGGTGTATGATTGGGTGTGATTGGGTGAATGTGTACAAAACAAGATAAAGCGCTTTGAGTCTGTGAAAAACGCGGGGAAAAACGCTATATAAGTGGAGTCCATTTACCATTTAAACATCAGTGTGCACAAATGCCATTTAAAAAATGTTTTTAATAAAATGAATTTATCAGGAAATGCAAGCTTTGGTACTACTGAAAACCAGTGATACAGAGAACAATCCAAATAATAATTTCTGCAGCATATTATGTATATTCTATATTTTACCTGTTATTGAGGACTTGCCCTGCATTTTGCCTTTATAGCTGTCATTTCTATTTTTCACCTGCAGATGGAGCCGTTGATCCATTATAAATGTTGACATCAGTATATATTGTATAGTCATTTGTCTATGTGTCATTACAGGGAGCTGCTGGTGATGGGTGGTGTGGCAGCCAAAGAGCAGCTGGTTGCTCTGGAACAGGGGGTAAGTGACGTCATTTCTCAAAACACACTTTTATTAAAGCTTCCTTTTGAACACACAGTTGAAAGTTTTAACCCAAAAATACACATAATTTCCCTCATTTGCCTACTTCCCCCTGTCCTGTTTGTCTTTAAACCAGGTGGACATTGTTGTGGGGACACCCGGCAGACTGGACGACCTCATATCCACCGGGAAACTCAGTCTTTCACAAGTCCGCTTTCTGGTCCTGGATGAGTGTGTATGTTCAACACATCTAACTTATTGTTAAAATTTAAATAAGTTAACGCCAGAAGCATTGATTTATTTTGTCCCTTTATGAATACCATTTTTTAAAGGTTGATTTTATATAGAATAACAATCCCTGAAGTCACTTAACATTGGTCTGCTTTTCTGTGTCCCTCAGGATGGCCTTCTGTCCGCAGGCTACACAGACTTTATCAACAGGATTCACAACCAGATCCCTCAGGTCACCTCTGATGGAAAGCGGCTGCAGGTAACACTTTGGATAAGTTGCATTTGTGATAGTATAAACATTGTAATGACGGATGACACATGTAGCTAATAAGAAAAAACGTGTTATTGCGCTTTAGTACTTCAGTTGTTGATTAACAAAGTTATGTCCATGGTTCCAAATAATTTCTGTCATTGTTTGGCTAAATAAAATGCACATTTTTACACATATCCGAAGCTGATTTCCATGTGTCTGCGTCTATCTCTGCCAGGTGATTGTTTGTTCTGCCACGCTGCACTCGTTTGACGTCAAGAAGTTGTCTGAGCGGATCATGCACTTCCCCACGTGGGTGGACCTGAAGGGGGAGGACTCTGTGCCCGAGACGGTCCACCATGTTGTAGTGCCCGTCAACCCCAAGAACGACCGCAGCTGGGAGCGACTGGGCAAGAACCATGTCCGGGTGGGTTCCAAATTGCATACTCTTTTTTTCTTTTTCTATATTATATATATTATATTTATACTCAAGAGATCAATTGAGGGCTGACCCTCATTTACAATGATGTCGAGTCAAACAAATGCAAAGCAAAAACAACAATACATACACAATATATGATGCAATTACATCAAATACACAACAAGATGATAAAGACACAAAACAATTAAAAAATGTAGGCAGCGATGTAGAATGGCTGCAATTAAAATGAAATGGGTGAAAGTACAATATTGCCTAATTAAAACAGGTACAGGTAGCTTACGGGTCAGGGCTTTATACATATAAAAAAATGCCTATGTGAGTCACATCTTTATTTAAGAGAGTTAGCATGCAGGAGGCCCACAATTGGGATATATTTTTACTTATTTATATCATCATAATTTCCCGCCTTGAACTTGCCTCTTGATTATATATCCGTCCCAACGCTGGTTGTTTTCAAGCAGTTGCTTCTTTCTTTATATAGTTACAATTTAAATAGGATAGATATATAAATATAGTCTCTTTTTTGTATATAGCTTAACAACATTTCCTTATCTTCTGTTCTAAAATGTTTATTTATATTTATATTGCATGCTGATTGCACCAGAGGAGTGGCACTCAAATTTCATTGTACAACATACAATGACAATAAAGGCTATTCTATTCTATTCTATTCTCTGTCGATGGGACGTCACTTCCGGTGCGCATTGGATTGTGGGTCAGAATCACCCAGAAAGAATGCTTCCACACTTCTCGGCCCGATGTAGTATGCATTTATTTTGGTTTACATTAGAATAATGTTTTTTTTTTCTCCCATCATGATCTGTTTACCTCTGGATAGACTGATGAAGTCCATGCCAAAGATAACACCAGACCAGGAGCCAATTCTGCAGGTAAGAGCTGAGAGGTAACACAGTTTTGGGAGCATCTGTTTTTATCCTTTTAGTATGCTTTGGTCATTTAAGGGCTGTTTCAATTTGTTTGTTTTTTTACAATCTCCCATCGATGTACAGTACATACACAACAACACACATGTTCTATTGTCATTTGTCTTCCACGGATAGTCCCTGACAAAATGTTACTGTGCGTTTTTAGAGATGTGGTCTGAAGCCATCAAGGTGCTGAAAGGCGAGTACACAGTGAGGGCCATCAAAGAGCACAAGATGGACCAGGCCATCGTCTTCTGCCGCACCAAGATCGACTGTGACAACATGGAGCAGTACTTCATTCAGCAGGGAGGAGGTAGGAGGGCCTTTCTTTTCAGCCATCACTGCACAGACGTTTTAACAGTGGGGAACCTCCCACTTGGCATTATTTTTAGGATGTAATAATAACGTTTCCCTTCTTTGGTGTTGGTCGCCTCTCTTAAGGTCCAGACAGTAAAAGCCACCAGTTGTCCTGCGTTTGCCTCCATGGCGATCGTAAGCCCCAAGAGCGGAAAGGTAACCTGGATCGCTTTAAGGTAAAATATAAAAAAAAGGACAACCACATCTGCAATTCCAACACTCTTTCCATCTTCAAAACATCCCTCAAAACACACCTTTTGTCTCTGTCTCTATCTGCCCTCTTAAGCGCCGCACTTCCACTCTCTTCGGCGATTCCCAACAGTAGTCCCGTGATTAAACACTCCCTTCGAATTTGGACCCAATTTAGGAAGAATTTTGGAATGCAGAATTTTTCACTTTTCAGTCCAATTGCAGCTAATCATTTGTTTACTCCCTCGACTGTGGATGGTGCATTCAAGATCTGGCATAAAAAAGGCTTAAAATGCATCGGTGATTTATTTATTAATGATCTATTTGTTAGTTTTTCTCAATTGACAAAAAATGTTGGTACAGAAAAGACACATTTTTTCCGATATCTGCAAATCAGGAATTTTACGCAGAAGTTAATTCCCCAATTCCCTCACAAACCGCCAGCCAATCATATCGATTTGTTTTTTTCTGTAAACCCCACATTAAAAGGCTCAATTTCTGTGTTTTTCAACCTTATTTCGAAGTTGCATAGCCCCTCATTAGCAGCTATAAGAACTCTGTGGGAGCAGGACCTTGGTTCTGCCTTCACAGATCACATGTGGGATTCAGTCCTGGATCAGATACATTCTACCTCCATGTGCGCCCGACATGCTCTTGAGCAATTTAAAGTAGTACATCGTATCCACATGTCTAAAACTAAATTAGCTCGTATGTTCCCCGATGTAGACCCGACCTGTGATAGCTGTAAGAACGCACCGGCATCACTCTTTCACATGTACTGGTTGTGTCCCACCTTGACTGAGTTCTGGACATCAGTTTTTCAAACAATTTCTGAAGTACTGCAGTATCAAATAGAGCCGAACCCTTTTACTGCAATTTTTGGCATTGCTCCAAATCCGGGCTTACCTAAAGTGAAGCTGAAGGTACTGGCCTTCACCTCGCTACTTGCTCGTAGGGCTATATTACTCAAGTGGAAAGATCCTGCTCCTCCTTCCCACTCACACTGGATTAAAGACATTATGTCATGTATGAATCTAGAGAAAATACGTTATACTACCCAGGGATCCGAGATTAAATTTGACAAAATTTGGCGCCCCTTCATAAATTATTTTGATAAACCAACTACAATAATACAGGAGTAGCTACCCCCTCCCCTCTTTTTTTATTTATTTATTTAATTTTTTCATCGATTGTTTATTTTTGTTTTTTGTAGCGTGTATTTCGTCTGTGTAATTTTCTAACATTGTGTATTGTTTTTTTTTTTTTTTGTTTTTTTTTTGTTTTTTTTTGTTTTTTTTGTGTGCTGCAGGATTGGTTGTGGGTGGGGGTGAGATGTGGGAGGGGTGTGTTCGGGGGGGGGGAAATTAATCATTGTATTGTATTTGCTTTGCAAATTTTTTTTTGGTGAATAAAAAAACCTTTGAAAGAAAACACACCTTTTCACCCTTGCTTTTAACCGTTAAACTTTTTTTTTTTTTTTTTTTTTTTTCTCGTATGATTTAGCTGCTATTGTGAAGCATCTTTGAGCATTTGGAAAAGCCCTATATAAATTTCAATTATATTCTCGTGTTTTCAGAAAAAAGAAGTGAGACTCCTGATCTGCACAGACGTAGCTGCCAGAGGAATCGACATCCACGGAGTTCCTTTCGGTAAAGACAAGTAGATTTTCATTATGAAAACATTCCCGCATTCCTTTTCTGATGTCTTTTTTTTTTTTTAACAATGTTTTTTTTTTTTCAGTGATAAACGTCACCCTGCCAGATGAGAAGCAGAACTACGTCCATCGTATTGGCAGAGTCGGAAGAGCCGAGAGGTAAGCGCTGACTTACATAATTCTGAGTGTGAATCGTTATCTTATATGGTATCATTTGATCATGTTTTCAAAGTCATAATTAATGTGTGGAATAAATCTTCATTCCAACTTGTAATGTTCACACAATATACTGTACCTTTTTAGAATGTTTAACTAAATGGTAATACATGATGATTACATTGACTGATTAAAATCATGTCCTTAATTTTTTTAACTTGCAGAATGGGACTGGCCATCTCCCTGGTTGCTATGGAGAAGGAGAAGGTAGGGTGCATAATAATTGAATACCAATAACTTCCTGATAATAAATTGCATATAGTTAGTTAAAAAAGGTTGAAGCAAAACATTTTTTTTTAAATATGTGCAGGTGTGGTACCATGTCTGTGCAAACCGAGGCCGCGGCTGCAACAACACACGGCTGAAGGAGGAAGGGGGTTGCACCATCTGGTACAACGAGAAAGAGGTGAATGTGGGCAGAATTCTGCACAACATTACACACCCTGTGTTCCAATGCCCATACGTTCTGCTATCTAGCATGGCAGAAAAAAGATTTAGGGTGTCCCAATTCTTGTGGTCTGATTTTAGTATGCTTAAAAGTACCCGGATGTCTACTACATCCGGCCGAGATTTTTAGGGTTGAAAACAGCATGCTATTTTGGCGATTCTGACACACAATCCAGTGCGCGCCGTATGAAAACAACCGGGGATGCGACAGATATAAAAGCAAGAGGCAAGATCTAGGCGCATTGTTATGATGAAATAAATAAGTACATTTCGGATTTGGAACGCTGGGACAATGTACATTCTCAAGTTTTCCTGTCTTTTTTTTATACACCTTTTCTCCTGAACACAGCTCCTGTCAGACATAGAGGAGCATCTAAAGTGCACCATCACCCAGTGTGAGCCGGACATCAAAATACCTCTGGATGACTTTGATGGAAAGGTCACGTATGGTCAGCGCAAGAAATTGGGAGGTATGTGTTCCATAGAGTGACTAAGGACTAGTATGCTAAGTGTTTCTTTTTTTTAGCCACACTAGTATAATATGGCTTGAGGAATACAATTATTGAGGCTTCATAGCAGGGTTGGGGAACCTTTTTCCTATCAAGGGCCATTTTGGTTTTTACAACATCTTTCAAGGGCCATACTAAATTTTAAAGTGCATAGCCATACAAGGCTGGGAGCTTGACATACACAGATGTATTATATTCACTGTGTATTTTGGTAAGATCACCAGCCAACCCTGTTAATCTTGTCTAGGTGGTAACTACAAAGGTCACGTGGACATTCTGGCCCCAACCGTTGCTGAGCTGGCGAACCTCGAGAGAGAAGCCCAAAGTTCCTTCCTCCACCTGGGCTACTTGACCAACCAGCCCTTCAGAGCCTTCTGAGCACATCACCCCCAGAATACTAGCACAAAACTGTTGCCTGCTGATGTAGAATAAAGAACAACAGGAAAAATGTCACATGCTGCAACTACAGGAGGGTTTTGTCCCCCCGCCTAGACCAACTTCTAACTTAAAACGGGATTCATAATTGACTTACATGAAATGTAAACTTAAAGGTGTCAATACGCCAATATATTTCACTAGGTGTCACCAGACTCAAATTGTTTGTTCAATCCTGTAAAATTCTCATCCAGATGTTTGATTTAGCATTTAAGTACTTTTGGAGCTGAAAGCTTGTCAGCCTTCAGCATGTTGGCCTTATTTTAAAGGAAAACTCCATCTGAGCTAAAAGGCTTTCAGCGCACAGCCTGCACGAATAATGCAGAACATAATCTGTAACATTTAATGCAAAGCCTAACGTGTTAGACTTTGTGTTTGTGTCTTAGTTTTTTTTCCCGTGTTGATATGGTTTAATTAAATATTTAAGTTTCCCTGTGGCGTAATGGGCTACAATGTCAAATGTTTTTAAGTTGCTTGATGTTTATTTTCTGAAATAAACTAGTAGCTTTCTCAGTTTGGGTTCACGGTCTTATATTTATTCTTTAGAAAGGAGGAAAAAAATCTGTCAATTATAAATGGCTGTTTCTCAGTTTCATTCATTTAGTATTTTAATGCCTGGGGAGTGTAGAAGGCTGTAATGAACACACTGGATATTATCTTTATGCTATGAAGACATCAGCATTCAACTCCTCCACAGACCATGACTGAAAACTGCACAGCACAAAATCTGGCAAAGGATACTTCCTCTTATGACCTTCTTAACAACAGAGGAGACAATGATGGACAGTTACCTTTGCTGCAAGGAAATAAGTTTGAACTTGTGTGTGGAAAAAATCCAGCCAAGAGATAAACACAAACTGGACGTGTGTTATGAGGAAGTGGATTAATTCACCAAAAGGTTCTGTTGGAACAAAAAGTAAAAATTTGAATGAGGTCCTTAAATACAACTTCAACATTGATATGCAAGTTTGTTCTTCAGCCATCTTTAGACAATCAGGACATGTAAGCAAATTTGAAGGAGGCATCTGCCATGCAGAAATGGAAAAGGAAGGACACAATCCAAACAGCTGGCATTGGAAACAAAGCCTGAAAAGCCCCGCTGCTAAGGCATATTATAAGTGTCAGATAATCAAAAACAATTTATTCGAGAAAAGGAAACGTATTTGTCAGGAGATATGTTTGGATGTAGATGTGAAGTCAAAGTCAGGAGAGAAAGGAAGAGCCGGGCTTCAATGTGTTGACCACACAACTGTAGTGTCAGATACAGTATCTCACAAAAGTGAGTACACCCCTAACATTTCTTCAAATATTTCATTATATCTTTCCATGCGACAACACTGAATAAATGACACTTTGATACAATGTTAAGTAGTCAGTGTACAGCTTGTATAACAGTGTAAATTTACTGTCCCCTCAAAATAACTCGACACACAGCCATTAATGTCTAAACTGTTGGCAACAAAAGTGAGTACACCCCTAAGAAAAAATGTCCAAATTGGGCCCAAAGTGTCAATATTTTGTTTTGCCATCATTATTTTCTAGCACTGCCTTAACCCTCTTGGGCATGTAGTTCACTAGAGCTTCACAGGTTGCAACTGGAACCCTCTTCTACCCATTCATGACGACATCAAGGAGCTGGTGGATATTAGAGTCCTTGCGCTCCTCCATCTCCCGTTTGAGGATGCCCCAAAGATGCTCAATAGGGTTTAAGACTGGAGACATGCTTGGCCAGTCCATAACCTTTACCCTCAGCTTCTTTAGCAAGCCAGTGGTCGTTCGGAGGGGTGTTTAGGGTCGTTATCATGTTGCAGTACTGCCCTGCGGCCCAGTTTATGAAGGGAGGGGATCATGCTCTGCTTCAGTATGTCACAGTACATGTTAGAATTCAATGAACTGTAGATCCCCAGTGCTGGCAGCACTCATGCAGCCCCAGACCATGACACTCAAACCACCATGCTTGACTCTAGGCAAGACACACTTGTCTTTGTACTCCTCACCTGGTTGCCGCTCCACACTCTTAACACCATCTGAACCAAATAAATGTATTTTGGTCTCATCAGACCACAGGACATGGTTGCAGTAATCCATGTCCGTAGTCTGTTTGTCTTCAGCAAACTTTTTGTGGGGTTTCTTGTGCATCATCTTTAGAATAGGCTTCCTTCTGGGATGACAGCCATGCAGACCAGTATGATGCAGAGTGTGGCGTATGGTCTGAGCACTGACAGGTTGACCCCCCACCCCTTCAAGCCCTTCAGCAATGCTGGCAGTATTCATAGGCCTATTTTCCAAAGCCAACCTCTGTGTACGACGCTGACCACGTGCACTCAACCTTCGTAAACTGGGCCGCAGGGTGGTATTGCAACATGATAACGACCCCAAACACACCTCCAAGACGACCAGAGGCTTGCTAAAAAAGCTGAGGGTAAAGGTTATGGCCTGGCCAAGCCTGTCTCCAGACCTAAACCCTATTGAGCATCTTTGGGGCATCCTCAAACAGAAGGTGGAGGAGCGCAAGGTCTTTAATATCCACCAGCTCTGTGATGCTGTCATAAATGGGTGGAAGAGGGTTCCAGTTGCAACCTGTGAAGCTCTAGTGAACTACATGCCCAAGAGGGTTAAGGCAGTGCTGGAAAATAATGGTGGCCACACAAAATATTTACACTTTGGGCCCAATTTGTAAATTTTTTCTAAGGGGTGTACTCACTTTTGTTGCCAGCAGTTTAGACATGAATGGCTGTGTGTCGAGTTATTTTGAGGGGACAGTAAATTTACACTGTTATACAAGCTGTACACTGACTACTTTACATTGTATCAAAGTGTCATTTATTCAATGTTGTCCCATGGAAAGATATAAAGAAAAATGTGAAGAAATGTGAGGGGTGTACTCACTTTTGTGCAGGGGCGGATCTACCGGGGTGGCATGGGGTGGCAACTGCCACCCTAAAAAAAAGCCTTGCCACCCCAGCTGCCACCCCAGTTGGCAGCGCCAAATTAAACATTTATTTGTGTTAAGAGACATTTACGAGCGCGAGTTTCAAATGTCCGACTGCAAGTGAATGTAGCCAGGTAATATTGCCCCACCCCGATCCCCCGCGACCCACTCCCGAGACTCCTAACCGCTCCTAACGGCACTGATTTTGAATACAAGGAAGGCGTGCGAGAGACGGATCCAAACCTCTCTAGACTAACGAAGCAAGCAGCACAGGAGAGACTACACTCTCCAGGTATTAATTATCAACTGTCTATCTATGAAAAAATTACAATAATTAGAAAAGAGCAGGGCTAATGGAGTTGTAGTTTTCCTATAAAGTTATTATGCTGCTGTGTTGTGACAATGACTAGAGGTTAATAATAACTTAGGAACTCGTGAATGCCTCGGAAAAACTACAATAACGTTCACATCAGCGAAGATTGTGCACTACTGTAGGCTACTGATCCAAATTCCACAACTCATTACTTGTGTTACAGTTTAGTAGGCTACAATATTTATTCATTTATATTTGGTTGCTCCACCTTAAGTCAGCCCAGGCACGACAGGATAGTTAAGTTTCAGTTTCGTTTTTCATCTCCGTGTTGGACAGCTGTTCGCTCAGCTGAAGGGCTCGAGCCTCACGGAGCAGACAGCGCGAGTCAGTCTAAAAGTCAGCGAGGATTACGCTCACAAATCAAAAAGCTAAATTATAAAATAAAGCTATCTCTTCCTCCTTTTGTCCACTGCACACTTAGTCACTAGTAGCTTAAAGGAAGTACATGAGGATTAAAACCTCATTTTGCACTTTATTATTTTTGAATATTTGAAGATTGCATGCAAGTAAAATACCACCAGCCACTACATTCTCAATGATAGACGTGAATAATCACTTCTTCTTTTTTTCTAAACCAATTTGTTTTTAACAATAGAGGAGAATAAATATTTGAAAGCAATACAGAATGCATGATATTACTGCATTGTATTCTATTCTATTGTTGTCACTGGGAACCTAAATTTTGTCAATTACTTTACATAAACTTGATGCAAACAAATTCACCAGAATGCAGGAAATGAAGTGATGAATGCTCAAAAATTTCTGGGGGGGCATCCCCAGACCCCCCATTTAAAAGGTGTCCTAAACCAAGGTTTAATCATAACCTATACTCTTGAAATTCATTAATTATTTTGTTTAATTTTATCTATAGGCCTTTGTATAAGGATATACTTCCTAATTCTTATCACACTATTTTAAATTAAAGTCTTAGGTTGTGCTTATCAATTGCTCATAATAACCAGTAGGCCTATTTCTGTGTTGGACATTACTGAACCTCTTCCCATTTATAGTGTGTTTAACAGGTCACTGTTTGTGACCAAACATAGGAAAATGCCACACAATATTTTTATGAATGATTTTATCTGTATAGTATGTAAATTACTAGAATATTTGAATAACTTGATATTTGCACTCAAGTTAGACTGATGATTGACATCTGATGGGAGTATCTCATATTAACACAGACAAATACCAAAGACTCACTGTTAACTAAGTACTTATTGCAGCCCTATTTGCATAGCTTTTGAGCCCCATGCTGGTGTATTAGTGCAGGTGTTTGTTGTGAGGCAGGTAATGTAGTAATTATTCAGTAATAATAATCTTTAAAATTCTCTGACACCTTTTATGTTTAAATGTAAGGCTTCACTCGTGCTACAATACATTAAGTATTATGTTATTTAGTCAACATATCTAAATGTGGGGGCTTTCCCAAGTACATATTTATTTATATGGCTTTAATTAAATCGGCATACTGTATATACATCCGCCACAGGTTGCCACCCCTTAAAATCTCCTGCCACCCTCTTGCCACCCCATGAATATTTTTCTAGATCCGCCCCTGCTTTTGTGAGATACTGTATATACACTCAACAAAAATATAAACGCAACACTTTTGTTTTTGCTCCCATTTTTCATGAGATGGACTTAAAGAGTCATTCCAGATACACAATATTACCATTTCTCTCAAACATTGTTCACAAATCTGTCTAAATGTGTGATAGTGAGCACTTCTGCTTTCCATCCCACCTCACAGGTGTGCCACATCAAGATGCTGATCTGACATCATGATTAGTGCACAGGTGTGCCTTAGACTGTCCACAATAAAAGGCCACTCTGAAATGTGCATTTTTTTGCTTTATTGGGGGTCTGGGGACTCAGAACCAGTCAGTATCTGGTATGACCACCATTTGCCTCATGCAGTGCAACACATCTTTTTCGCATAGAGTTTATCAGATTGTCAATTGTGGCCTGTGGAATGTTGGTCCACTCCTCTTCAATGGCTGTGCGAAGTTGCTGGATATTAGTGGGAAGTGGTGCACGCTGTCGTATACGCCGGTCAAGCACATCCCAAACATGCTCAATGGGTGACATGTCCGGTGAGTATGCTGGCCATGCAAGAACTGGGACATTTTCAGCTTCCAAGAATTGTGTACAGATCCTTGCAACATGGGGCCGTGCATTATCTTGCTGAAACGTGAGGTGATGTTCATGGATGTATGGCACAACAATGGGCCTCAGGATCTCATCACGGTATCTCTGTGCATTCAAAATGCCATCAATAAAATGCACCTGTGTTCTTCGTCCATAACAGATGCCTGCCCATACCATAACCCCACCACCACCATGGGCCACTCGATCCACAACATTGACATCAGCAAAGCGCTCACCCACACGACACCACACACGCTGTCTGCCATCTGCCCTGAACAATGTAAACCGAGATTCATCCGTGAAGAGAACACCTCTCCAACGTGCCAGACGCCATCGAATGTGAGCATTTGCCCACTCAAGTCTGTTACGGCGACGAGCTGGAGTCAGGTCAAGACCCCGATGAGGACGACGAACATGCAGTTGAGCTTCCCTGAGACGGTTTCTGACAGTTTGTGCAGAAATTGTTTGGTCATGCAAACCAATTGTTTCAGCAGCTGTCTCAGTGGCGGGTCTCAGACGATCTTGGAGGTGAACCTGCTGGATGTGGAGGTCCTGGGCTGGTGTGGTTGCACGTGGTCTGCGGTTGTGAGGCCGGTTGGATGTACTGCCATATTCTCTGAAACGCCTTTGGAGACGGCTTATGGTGGAGAAATGAACATTCAATGCACGAGCAACAGATCTGGTTGACATTCCTGCTGTCAGCATGCCAATTGCACGATCCCTCAATGCTTGTGGCATCTGTGGCATTTTGCTGTGAGACAAAACTGCACATTTCAGGGTGGCCTTTTATTGTGGACAGTCTTAAGGCCAGGACACACCGGCCCGATAATGGCCGTCGTAGAGTTTCGAGGGGACGGAGACACAAATCTTGTTTGGTGTGTGCCGTGAAATCGGTCGTATGTCGTCGGGCTTCTTTTGAGCCGATTGAACATGTTCAATCTTCTGCTTTGGTGAGATAATCCATCCCACCTCACAGGTGTGCCACATCAAGATGCTGATCTGACATCATGATTAGTGCACAGGTGTGCCTTAAGGCCAGGACACACCAGTCTGACTACCCGAAAAAGCCTGTAGACATAGGCAGACATAAATCAGACATGTGCCGTTTTTAGGGTAGGACGAAATTCTGCTGCAGTATTGTAAAGAAATCATATGGTTAATACGCTACACTGCCTCGCCTTATAAATGTAGGCTAGTATTCTAATAAAGCAGGACTCACCTTCCAAGAAAAAAATAGACAAGAAAAACAAGGTCAACCAAGAGACATTGTCCGGTATGTGTTATGTTTTATTTCCCCCCTCTAGATTAATACAATAATTTCTTGATTACCTGTTGCGGGTAAATAGCGGCAGTGATCCAACATCCAACCTGGCAAATACAATACAGCTCCTGAAGAGGGAGAAACCTATCCGGGAGCCGAGCCGGGTACGGACTGGAAATGGGCGTCTTCAGAGAGTCAAGTCACACGGAGTGACACACGTGGGGGTTCCGGTTATTCTTTTCATAATAAAATGCAATGCACTTTTCCTCGAACACATTGTATGCATCTTCAGTTTCCAGTAGGCTAATGTTCCACACAGACAGTGATGTAGTCAAGGGCATCTCTGTTGACTTCTGAAGGACACACACTGAGCCTATCATTTATGTGTATGTAACAGTGTTTATTTATTTAAATCTAAAAAGCTATTGGATTTATTCCTTCAACAATATAGGCTATATATTTTTTTTTTAGCAATTGCCACCCCATATCGGGTTGTTATATTTTATTTGTCTTTATTAAAATCGTGTGTTAATTAAGTCTTTGTTTGAATGCTATGGGAATGTATCAGTGTATATGTTATACATTTTACTTTGATACATCTCTACATCTATTTATATTTTATATTTTATTTTAAAAATACGGAAGCCGGAAATGATGGGACGGCTCTCTAGACCATAAACATAGACAGAAATACGTATTTATATTTATGGACCATAAAGAGCACAATTTTTAGCAAAGAGTGTCGAGCATGGTGTCGAGCAGTCAACAAGGGTTGATGCATGTAAGTACTCGCTGAACGAAACAAACAAACACATTTAACGATGGCTAACTGTTGTTAGATGTTTGTGCTACCCGCCTCACTTCCGGGCTTCACTGATTCGCTAGCCCTCCACAAATCAAATTGCTCAAACTGAAAGACTCTCCGCCGCCGATTGAACATGTTCAATTCTGAGAAATTCATAGTGGCAAAATAGGCTAAATAAACAATAAAGTGATGCAAAGCTGGCTTGATATAGCTTTTCTATAGTTACAGCCTGCGTAGGGTGCAACACTCATGATTGTACACGTGTATGTACTTGTGTATCTCAGTTATCTGTGCAGGTCCAAGCTTAACGATAAAGACGAGGACTAGCCTATATTGTTGAAGGAATAAATCCAATAGCTTTTTAGATTTAAATAAATAAACACTGTTACATACACATAAATGATAGGCTCAGTGTGTGTCCTTCAGAAGTCAACAGAGATGCCCTTGACTACATCACTGTCTGTGTGGAACATTAGCCTACTGGAAACTGAAGATGCATACAATGTGTTCGAGGAAAAGTGCATTGCATTTTATTATGAAAAGAATAACCGGAACCCCCACGTGTGTCACTCCGTGTGACTTGACTCTCTGAAGACGCCCATTTCCAGTCCGCACCCGGCTCGGCTCCCGGATAGGTTTCTCCCTCTTCAGGAGCTGTATTGTATTTGCCAGGTTGGATGTTGGATCACCGCCGCTATTTACCCGCAACAGGTAATCAAGAAATTATTGTATTAATCTAGAGGGGGGAAATAAAACATAACACATACCGGACAATGTCTCTTGGTTGACCTTGTTTTTCTTGTCTATTTTTTTCTTGGAAGGTGAGTCCTGCTTTATTAGAATACTAGCCTACATTTATAAGGCGAGGCAGTGTAGCGTATTAACCATATGATTTCTTTACAATACTGCAGCAAAATTTCGTTCTACCCTAAAAACGGCACATGTCTGATTTATGTCTGCCTATGTCTACAGGCTATGGGGGAAAAATAGTCTCAACAGACGTTTATATTGCTTTCTAAATATGCCTTTGTTTTGATGCACTTTTAACAAATAGCTGACATGTAAATGTATTTTATTTGACCAATGTCAGGGCTGTCGGCAACTAATTGCATGTTTGTTGTCAAGATAATCCCTTAAGTGACACAATGTATGGTGTGGTGAAGGCTGAAAACATATGCTTCTCGGCGGTTTTATTCACAAGCATTTACAACCTCGGCACATATAAAGCAATAGAAAGTCGCTTTATCATTTTATACCAGAAAAAAAAATCTCCAGAGGTTATGCACCCTTTTTTGCTTAACCTGAATTACATTTACCATTCACAGAGAAGGTGCGTTCACTGGCCAATATGTAGTGCCCAGAAAATGTCAGTCCGTCTAATGATATGGTCCTCGTTACCTGGGGGAAAAAAAGATGATCCTTGTGATATTTCTGGAACTCAGGGAAGTGTAGCCATATTAGACCCAGCACAAAGTGACCTTAATGCTGTTTGTAGTATTTCATCAGGTCTGTGTGTGATAGCTTTATTATATATATATATATATATATATATATATATATATATATATATATATATATATATATATATATATTTAATAATAGGTTGGAAAAAATTCCTCTTGTTTGAAGGCTGTCTAGTCAGTTTATTATCCCACTGACTGTACACGGCTTTAAAGGTGTATTCAGATGTTTCGATCATCTTAACATCAGGGCAGGTTTAGCAGTTTATCCATGCATCCTTGTGTTCATTCCCTGCAGTATAAAATAATTATAGAAATTGCTTTATGTGTGTGTGTGTGTGTGTGTGTGTGTGTGTGTGTGTGTGTGTGTGTGTGTGTGTGTGTGTGTGTGTGTGTGTGTGTGTGTGTGTGTGTGTGTGTGTGTGTGTGTGTGTGTGTGTGTGTGTGTGTGTGTGTGTGTGTGTGTGTGTGTGTGTGTGTGTGTGTGTTTGTGGGTGTGTGTGTGTGTGTGTGTGTGTAATTTGCTGCTCTCTGTGAAAACAGAAAGAGCAGGCTTTTCTTTGCTGAAGAGGCAAAGTCCATCCAAACTGCAGTTCCTGTGACACCTGGCCTTATCCCAGCAAGGGACTGTTGTGAATCCACCTGCCAAGAACCAAGGCATTGCATAAGACACGCATGCACTATAACTACACGCATCTATTGGTGTGCTGATAGTGGAAACCGAGAGACTGTCAAGGTGCGTATGACACATGACTTTCATGGTGGTGTGAATGTGAATGCTTTATTGGGTGCAATTTGGCATTATCATTAAAGTAAACCATAAAACATTTTTGGTAAGAAGCTGAGGTAGGACGTGTTGTTAGGTGTTTGTGGTGGGGAGTATAAAGGAAGTAATCAGAGCCTTGGTCAATCATTGCTTCGACTGACCCACAAACATATCAAAGGATAAATATAGGACTGAATTCTTCAGGTGGAAGTGTCCCAGATATTTTACTTCCAGCACAACAAGTGTGTGGGGGTCTTTCTGTCTGTGTTTTTATGCACTTGTGAATAGGCAGAACATACGCACATACGCACACACACACACACACACACACACACACACACACACACACACACACACACACACACACACACAGGCTTCTTTCTTCCCCTCGCTCGGCAAAGCTTCCTGGGCTGTGTCTGCTAGAACAGGGTCCCCCTCTGTGCGTGGGGTGTGTGTCAGACACACTCCTGCACACAGGCCAACGCATTGATACGCACATCCGACGGAGGCCAGTGTGGCGCACACAGGTGTCAATCAGCATGCAGGGGCAGAGTCAAGGCTTCTTTGATTCATTTTCGCCCTCTGTGCGTGTGCGGTGGCTCAGCGAAGCGCTGGCCCTTTAACCGTCTTTTGACTGTTCCCCCGAATCAAAAACTTTCAAAGTGCTACATGTACCATTTATTTAAGAGCATATGCCTTCAAGGCTGGAGTGCAAAGGTTACCTGGGCCATTTGAATAATAATTATAATGGATTAAAACACCTATTAGTGATCCCTGTAAGCACTGTAGACAAATGAAACGGAGAGTGTGAAAGTTGACCATGGAATAGTATGTTGACAAAGTAATCTTAAGTCAATGTTTACATATCTTTTTTCATTTGTCATATACAGTAGTTGGCTCAGTTGTTATCACGTGCATGTCCCCAGGGCAAACATTTGATGTGGACTCCTCCTAAATGCATTGTGTATGTAACCTGTCACCTTAAGTTTCTCAGAGCAAACAATAGAGAACCGATGGTACTCCCATTACAGCCCGGCTGCAGCCTGTAGACATAAATGTATATTGTGCTTGTTTGTTCATAAGGGTCGTTGAGCAGTTTGCTAGCAACTGGCATGCCAATAAGTGGCAATTTAAACCGGCACTGGAGCTGTCCATACTGTGGGATAATGTATTTCTGCACCATAACATTGGTCACATCAACAGGGCCTGAATGAGCTATAAGGTCAAATAACAAGTGTGTACAATTCTTTCACCTACTCAAGTGGAATTTAGGAACCCCAATGAACTGAGTGAAACATGTTGTACTGCTGTCATTGTTGATACAGAGGCAGTCCTTATCCAGGATGTGTACTGTCTAAACAGAGGAGGATCTCTAACTTAGCCAATAGCAGATACCATCATGTATTTCTAACCACACACACCTCAGGGTTCAAAAGTGTTTGTGTATGAGGGCGGACGAGAGTCTGCTAAATACCTCCATCCAAAGTGTTTGCATAAGGCAGTCTAAGGAGAACACATGCAGTGTATGAACACACACACATACACCCGGATAGCTCAGCGGGCTATTAAGAGGAGCATTTTCTACTTGGTTGGTGTCATGTCATCTTATAACACTGGTTAAGCTTTAAAACAATGTTTCCGTCTCAGAATGATGACGTTATTGTAGAATGTTGGTTGCATTCAGTTGATCAAATCCCAGTTCATCATGCAGTGGGAAATACAAAGTGACCTAAGGCGATAGTGCGTAACTTCTGTTGCCCCCATAAGGAATTCTGAGTAATTACATCAACACTGTAGGCACATCTACATGAGGTAAGCCTTCAGTGATTGCAAATGGATTGAATACCTTCTGCTGTACGTCCAGGTTTTTTCTTAGCAGTAGAAGCTTACGTTGGCCAGCTGAAATGTCACCCTTAAGAGGTGAAATGGACTACAGTCAACTAGACTGACAAACTAGCTTTTTTGAAACTAGCTTTTACAAAGAACTTGGATTTACAGAAATTCCTAAATTCTCAT
Organism: Ammodytes marinus; assembly: GCF_949987685.1. Lineage (NCBI taxonomy): Eukaryota > Metazoa > Chordata > Actinopteri > Uranoscopiformes > Ammodytidae > Ammodytes > Ammodytes marinus. Next base: position 14,730,418 of record NC_137223.1, read on the forward strand.
CACACAACATATGACAAATGACATGAACTAAGATAATAACTTGGATAGCTGCATTAGTAGCTAGCTTGAAACTAGCTATTCGTTAAGAACTTAGGTTGGATACAGTTTATAAAATCCTGGGTCATGAATCATGATGCAGTGTTAAATATACAGTGAGACATCGTTAACAGTGTGACATTATTATGATTAACCAGACTTTCTCTCACTCGCCGCTTCCTTTTTATTTTATTTTCATTTGTAATGATATTGAGAGAGAGAGGGCTTGTACACACATACCAGCACATACCGATATTCAAGTTCACGCAGTGGCTTATACGCCACACTGAGCGGTCCATTGCTCTTAAGTAATTGGCAGTGTCGGCATTAGCGGAGAATGATTTATACCGCAACAACCACAGTCCCCCTCCAGGAGTTCACACACGGAGAGAGGGGAAGCCGGTGATGGAGCAATGGTTTAACAAGAACCGAAATAGAAAGCAATGGATGAAAGAAGTTGGGGTGGGAGTCGTTTTAAGAAGGGATGCTTGTTGGAGTGTTGGATGGATGAATAAGAAATAGGGGAGGCTGAAAGGGGTTGAAGATGGAGCAGAGAGGGGAGTGAGGTTGAAATAAAAAAAAGTGTGAAGTAATGATTTTGAGAGCAGAGAGGAGATTGCAATAGGACCTGACACAGGAATCACAGCTGATAGAGAAGCCCTGCTTGTTAGTCACTAGCTTGTGGCTAGATAGATGAAACAAGATAGAAATAAAGGGGTATAGTGGAGGGACTAAAATAATGTGAAGAGTTGCTGCTAGAATAGTGGAATGAGACACTGCAAGTAGTACAGGAAACTTAGCTTATAGGGTGAAAATTGGATTTGAGGATAGTAGCAAGGGCGAATAATCAACGCTAAGGCAGGAGTATAAATTGCCGGAGCAATTGAACTAAAATGATTTTGAAAAAGCGGCCAAGCATATTAAGAGGATGAATTGCAAAAACCAAAAAATGGAGGAGAGGAACCAGCTAGAAAGGATTTTCCTACGTGACAGGGTTTTCTGTGATCCTAATAAATAAAAGCCCGTACACACAGCAGGGCACATATTCCAATTTAAGAGTATTCCCTGCATGGGCTCATCATCAATGGCTACCTGTCGATTGGAGTGGACGCAGACTGCACACAATACAAAATGCAAAAGTCCTTGTTTATTTTGTGTGTGTGTGTGTGTGTGTGTGTGTGTGTGTGTGTGTGTGTGTGTGTGTGTGTGTGTGTGTGTGTGTGTGTGTGTGTGTGTGTGTGTGTGTGTGTGTGTGTGTGTGTGTGTGTGTGTGTGTGTGTGTGTGTGTGTGTGTGTGTGTGTGTGTGTGTGTGTGTGTGTGTGTGTGTGTGTGTGTGTGTGTGTGTGTGTGTGTGTGTGTGTGTGTGTGTGTGTGTGTGTGTGTGTGTGTGTGTGTGTGTGTGTGTGTGTGTGTGTGGTTAGTGCCAGGCAGCACTGAACGGCCAATGACAGACAAGACAACAAAGCCTACAAAGATGCACTAAGATTTGACAGCCATCTCGAGCCACCCTCTGTGATCCGAGAGCGGACAGTGATAAATGCTCCCTTCCTCCCAGACCAACATCATTTCCCTCAGCTGTCCATCCTCCTCTCTCTCTCTCTCTCTCTCTCTCTCTCTCTCTCTTGTCCACTTCTCCCTGTCTTGGCACTGTCTGTATCTCTGCCTTTACTCATTCCCCCCCCCTTCATTCTCTCTCGTCCTTTCTTTTTCATTTTGTCCCCATTCTATCTCTTTACCCCCCCTCCACAGACACACACACACACACTCGCTCTGTCATCCCTTGCCGTGTTAGCCAGTGTTGTTCAGTGTGCCTTCCTTGCATTGTCAACAAGGAGATGAGATTGTTTGTATGTCTTCATTTATCTTTTTGGTCTTACGTGTTTTTTACATCCTTTCTGTGCATTCTGGCCTCCCTCACTTACCCACCACGACACACGCACAACAATCGCACTCACATCTTTCTCTCTCTCTTCCCACTCTCCGTCTCTATCTCTCTCTCTGTCTGCAGATGTCTGAGAGCTAGCCAGCTGAGTAGAGGACTCCCCTCTCTGCCAGTGCTATCCACCTGCAGCCATGAATGGTAAGAGCACTTTGTTTTTGTCGTGTGTGTGTGTGTGTGTGTGCGTGTGTGCGTGTGTGCGCGTGTGTGCGTGCGTGCGTGTGAGGCCAATATGCTCTCTGGGGAGAGTGATCAAGAGGGAAATTAACTTGAAGGGGACAGGTCGATAAGGAAGAAGGAAGCAGAAAGCAGAGCGAGAGGAGCCAGCCAATGAGCAGCAGTTATTGTCGTTCCCCCTTTCTTCTTTAAACTTTAATCTTGTCCCTCTGGCCATGTTCCTGCCAAGACTGAAATATGCATTTTGTTTCAGCCTGCCCCATAATGATGTTTGCATGTTTTGTAATGTGTGACCGTTTTTCCCCAACTCTAAGCTGTAAACTGATGCCTAAGATTGTGTTAACGGGATGCTGATCTGGCACTGGATTGAGGTGACCAGATTTATCAACATTCTGAAAGAAATGATAGGCACGTTGCATGCTGGAAGGAATATTCGATAACCGTGTTTAATGAGCTTTTCTGGTGTAGCCTTTGTTTTTGTAAAATGGGGGGGACTGCCTCTGTTTTTCTCTTGTGCTCACTATGCAATCTCTTTTGTCCTTGGTGTGGACAGAATTGCTCAGTAGTTTGTGTGTGTGTGTGTGTGTGTGTGTGTGTGTGTGTGTGTGTGTGTGTGTGTGTGTGTGTGTGTGTGTGTGTGTGTGTGTGTGTGTGTGTGTGTGTGTGTGTGTGTGTGTGTGTGTGTGTGTGTGTGTGTGTGTGTGTGTGTGTGTGCTTGCACGCTAATCCTCTTGTTTCCACCCTTTCATCATGGAACAGTAGCTGACGTTCCTTAAGGGGCTCCTACGGGAAAATGAGTGTCATTGTGTGTGTGTGTGTGTGTGTGTGTGTGCGCGTGCGTGAGTGTCGTTTGCATCTTGTCCACATGGCTATCTGCAGTTTGACAACGTGCCAATCCCCCGCAATTTACCCTCTCCGCTTTAATCCCATCCTGTTGATAGACACTGGGAGAACGTAATTCAGATAACATGACGTCCGTTATGTGGTGAGTTTCTCCACAGCAAATGTTATAGATGAGGCATTTAAAGCCACTAGTCTGTGAATTTCCAAAACAGGTGGACAATGTGCAAAACCGCTATATCGGAAGCAGGAGAGCAGTGCTTGTGTGTGTGCTGCTGACTGACTGAAATGGTGCAGCGTGGAGAGACTGTTGATCCATTTGAAACAGCTCATCCTCCCCAGGAGAAGCCATTTGATATGTAAATACTCGTGAAAGCGGTGTTGTGGTTTCACCCAGTGGACCAGCGCTGGGTGTCTGGTGGTTTGACTTCAGGGTCTCCTAAGGGACTGTGTAGCGCCTAGACAACAGCACACTGACAAAGGGAAGGGGAAAAACCCACACAAAGCAAAAGGCTCTTTGTGCTGAGGAGGTGAACTGTGGTAACTTCACTTTGAAATCTGCACAGGTGTTGTTGCTGACTGTGGTATTTCACACGTTTTGGCTGATGACTTGGCTGAAGTAATGTTGTTGTTTTTATCTCGCAAAACAAAGTGATGAACAACACCAGTGATCGCATGGAAGAGTGTGGGCAAAAACAATAATTTGGGGAAATAGGTTTATTCTCTTCTTTTTTTGCCGAGAGTAAGATGAAAAGATTGATACTTTTCTCAACATAGAGATGACCCCGAACAGGGCTAGCTTTTCCCCATAGATAGTATATAATCTAGCTATCCCTATCCTTTAAGTTATTATGCTAAGCTAAGCTAATCGTCTCGCTGGCTGTAGCTTCATGTAGACCTACAGCACATACTGAGATGCTGTATGGACCTTCTCATCTAACTTTTGGCTGGCTAGAAAGCAAACAAGGCAAATTGTTGAAAGGGTTTACCACTAACACTTTTTTAAGTAGGCCTTTGCAACAACAAAAAAATTGCTTAAAATATTCACTATTATTAGCTTTCATGCTACCTATTCTGTGGCACTTTTTTGTCTGGTCTCACATTGAGTGGCCATAAGTTTCTAAGTGTCAAGCCTCAAAAGAGTCAAGACCCCTATTGATTGTGCCATTTCTGTGTAGGAAGGTTCCCAGTGCCCCACTTATTCACAGCGTATTCAGTCTTTGCTGATATACACACACACTAAATCAACTGACAGGCCTCTGGATGTGGCCATGCTAGTGACATGTCCCAGAGGCTCTGTGCTAAATATGGCCTCCCCCTTTTTCTCACTTACAATAGCTTCTAAAATTGGGTCTGTCGAAGCCTGCGATGCAATGTGAAGAATACTCACATCTCTTGTGCGAGATTAATTACCTTCTCCTTTTTATGTCTGGAATATGCTGACAATGCCAAAAAGTAGGTTAGGTGCTGTGAGTCTGTTCAAGTCAGCTTCGTCTGGGAAAAAGCGAACACCTGAGCAGGTGGTGCTGTGGTGGTTTGGAGGTAGAGTGAGTTTGTTTAGACATTCAAGGCTGTCGGCAAGTGTGTTTGCTAAAAAAAACAGGCTTCTCTCAGTGAGACATATTTGGTTACAGCTGGCAGTTTCTGATTATATCATCTCACACAGTTTGGTAAGTTTTGCATTCTCCTCCCTTTTTAACATTTCATCTGGCTGCATACAAGAGACTGTGCTGTAACTCTGTGTAATTCCTGTGTGTGTGTGTGTGTGTGTGTTTGTTTGTTTGGGCTGCGATCAACTAGAAGGCTGTTTGGGTTAGCATTTGGGAGGAAGTTCCATCATGGGCAGGCTGGTATTTCCTGAAGCTGGTGTCTAAATTACATCCTATGCAAAGTCTAAAAAGACATCCACTCATAGTAGCACAAAGAATTGTATTTTTTCTTCTTTGGCGTATAACAATATTACACATTCTCTATAAAAACTATAGTTTTTGTCCCAAAACTGTCATTTCCTGAATATGTTGCATATTGTCGAGATCAGGAAGAAAATGGGTCCCTTGTTGGAAATGTTTAGAGACAACTTCCCGTGTGAGATATTCCCCTTTTGCCAACATCCTAAGATAACAATCTGAATAGCTTTGTAAGTATCCCAAGTGTATTCAGTTGCTGGCAGAGGAAATATGACACCATTATACATAAAAGCAGTGATATATTTGCATAGATCACAAAAAAACAGCTGCAGTGTTTTCCTACATATGACCAAGATTTTGTCAAAAAGAATTTCACATTTGTCCAAAAAGGGTGCAAGAATTAACAAAAACTGAGAGTTCCTCAGATAACATTTAAGCAAGTTATTTCTATTCCCAATGTGATCAGCACTGAACTCCTGTTATAGGGTGAATACATTGACGGGCAAATTCTCAACAGACTAGACATGTCATTTTGGATCAAATTGGCATTAAATATTTTGTTCAAGGTTCGTTATGGTTACAGCCACCGGCATCAGGGAGGCCCATCTGTTTCTGTGGACTGTGAAGCAGCAAGACGAGCTGTTTGGGAAGTGAGCCTCATAGGAGTTGATGGACAATGTTTGCTCTGTTTGCTCATTTGATGTCCGTGTTCAACATAGGCATTGGGGTGTTTTCTAACATCAAACCATTTGTCCCTACTGTCTGCATGTAGTTTACGGCCACTCAGCTAATCTACTTTGAATTCATCTTTCGTGCATCACTCTCCTTCTCTGTCTGGACTCATTATGCCTTTGTCCCCTTATCTGAATCTTGGTCAGACTGTTGCTACCATATGGTGAGATCCACCTGTGCACAATGAACATGCAGTCATTTGTTATTTCTGGAAAAATAGCCTCAAGGTATGGGGACATTTCAATGACGGCAACATAACCTGATTGTATTATGATTTGATTCATTTCAGATGTCCTTTATATATAATTGCTTATCAACCTCTCTGATGTCAATCTTCCATCCCCATCTATTACGTAAAGAGGTCTTATGAAATTGATGAAGAATTGAGTTTCATACTCCTCACGCAGCGCATCCGACTTCATATTTTATTCATGGCCAGCCCTCAACTTACCTTGAGATATGCACGAGTTGAGCGGAGTGAAACAAAGCTGACCGGGCATTTTTAAACATTAAACACTGTCAAAAGCGGGTTAAGAGTGGTTTCATCTCTGGGTTGAGATTTCCATTTGCAACGGCAATAATGAATAAAATAATAAAGTTGTATAAGACTCTGAATAAGGTGTTAGGGTTGCTGCTTTGTTGGAGCATAGCCTGCACGTTATGTTTTAAAATGTCTAAGCTTTCATCTTGTTGGTATACGAACATGCGAAGATTGTGTTCATGGTAAACATTAAGCCTACACCTGCGTTATGCGACTTTACCAGTGCATCCCTGTGGCTAATATTTTTAAATGATCATTTATCCAGGATTTGATCTCAAAACATTCATTTTCATTGTCATTTTTAATGACCTTCTTAAAAGCAGGATTGTGTCTTGGTTGTGTCCAGGCGGAGCCAGTGTGTGGGCCATCGCTCCAGAGGAGAGGGGGAAACACGACAAACAGTTTGACAGCCTCGCCCCTGTCCTCGGATATGTCTCAGGTACTTGTTTATGAAGAAAAAAACCTTGAAGTGTCATCATCTTGAAGGTTCCGCTGGCTGAATCTCAAACTGTGATTTGTATCTGTCTTCACTCAGGAGAACAAGCCAGGAAATTCTTCCTCCAGTCTGGCCTTCCTCCCTCTGTCCTGGCTGAGATCTGGTAAGCACCGACTAACCACTTAGTGAAGTTCTGTCATCAATCCTGTGTTGTGAAGCCAGTAGGTCACTCAGTCCAAGACTTAATTGTTTCTTGGTCAGAGTTTGGTCCTCTCAGGCCTGCTTTGGACTTCCTGTTGAGCTCCCACTTCCTTCACAACCTGCCCCACCCTGTCAACTGTGTGTGAGGAGAAGAATGTGTCTGTGCATACTGTATTTAGAACTGTGTGTGTGTGTGTGTGTGTGTGTGTGTGTGTGTGTGTGTGTGTGTGTGTGTGTGTGTGTGTGTGTGTGTGTGTGTGTGTGTGTGTGTGTGTGCGTGCGTGCGTGCGCGCGCATAACACTACACTGGAATTCAATCCCAGTGGACCCTTGACTTTTCTTCCATCTCAGTGAAGACAAAAAAGTGTTATGGAATGCAATGCACACTGTGTCATAGAAGGATATTATACCTTTGAATGCGCTCTCTCTCTCTCTCTCTCTTCTTCCTACAGGAACCTAGCTGACATGGACAGCGATGGGAAGATGGACCGACTGGAGTTCTCCATTGCTATGAAGCTCATTAAGCTCAAGCTTCAGGGGCTGAACTTGCCTTCTTCTCTGCCATTCGTCATGAAGCAACCTCAAGTCTCCAATTCTGCCTCAAACATTCCTTCATCAGCACGTTTTGGTAAAAAAAAAAAAATTAAAATTAAAGAATCTATCATCATTTTAACAAAGGTTTAACACCACTACATTTGAACTCCTCCTATTGCAGCTTAACCTCTTAAAAAGTTATTTCATGAGTGGCCTAGGAAAAAGAATCATTACTTTCAAGTCAGTCCGTTTTCGGGGGGAACGGTGTACTTGATCTTTTTCGTGTTCACCTGTGTGTTTCCTCTTTATAGGAATGGGTTCCATGCCAAACCTGTCCGTTGGTGTGTCATCCATGTCAGCTATGTCAGCCATGCCCATCCTAACACCCTTCATGGCTAACCCCTCCATGCTCTCTGTGCAACCCCTGGTGCCAATGACTCTGCCCCTCATCCCCTGCATGGGAAACCCTGGACTCCACAACGGCAACCTCCTCACCCCACCTCTTGTTCCCAACAATGCAGGTTGGTTCTGCATTGGAACCATTGTCTGATTACACCGTAGATGTTTGGATTATGCTCCAGAGCCGTTTGGTTCAACTCATTTTCATTTAAAGTAACAAGGGATATTCCCTGGCACGCCCTCACTTTGAGATTAAATGCAAAAGAGGAGAACACAGTGTTAGAAAAAAAACACTGAACAGCATAGGTAAGAAAATTGTGCTTTGTGGCTATTAAAATATACTATCAGATACAGGAATAATACGGAGAAGAAGGAGTGTGACTGCATGTTTTGGTGCTACCTTAGACCTGCATGCATCAACTCTTTAGAATTTCGAAGTAGTATAATTATTTGTAATTCTTAACTTTGTATCATTAAAATACATACATAAACATTGGGTAGAGTTAAGGTGCCACAAACTACTCAAACCTTGTAACTGCCTAGTGTAACTGGCACTGACACATTGTAGTTTAATAAGTAAATTGGAAATACTTTAAATATATTTCCCAACCACATGGCTTAAATTGCAGAAGTTGTACTAATAGCATTAGCCTGTCAATTAGGGTTGGCTAGGTTAGCATAACTGAAAATGTGCTAACTTAATACAAAGTCATGCCTCAATTTGCCAAATATTAGCAGTAAAATGCCAAATTTGGCTTATAGTCTGCTGAAAGTGTTTTTTTCTTTTCCTGTTTGGCATTTTTTGACACAACTGACTTCCTGTTCACATACCGTTAGCCGATAACTACGCATATAGAATTGTAGCATTGCTGTAGTTTTGTCTGGCTGTGCGACTATAGCATTGACACTTTTGCTTACGGAGGTCTTAACCAGCCAAAACATTTCAATGCTAATTAAGTTAATCACTAATACCAGATATAGTTATTGAGAGCTAAGGAGGCACTTAATGCAAAAAAAAACTTTGCATTTGACTCGTGAATATTTAGTGTATCGGGGTCAGTTCCTCAGGTTTTGCACGGTTATGGTGCAGTGTTAATACGGTGTGGATTAGGCTTACAACATGAAAGGTCTGAACCTACTCCCTGAGGTCTTATATCTGTGCTGAGGTGTCAGGCATACTATATATGTATATGTATGCAGTAAGAGCTGCCTTTTAATCACCAAGGAGTCAAGTCACGAATGCTACAGTTACTGTCACTTTTTGATAATACTCACTGAAATCAGATCTAATACAATATATCATTTACGGTAGTCATTTTTTTTCTTTTTGAATTTCCCTGCCTCTGCTCTCTTCATGTCCCACCTCCTCCGTCTGTCCTTTAGCTGCTCTCTTTAATCTCACTCTGTCTGTTCAAATACAATTTGTGGCTGTGAAATGAGCAGTCTAATGAGAGTGAGTGTGAAATTTCTCTATTATATGGTGTTCCCTCCATTCTTATCCCCCCTTACTCTCCGCTAATAGGAATATATCAGTGCAACAGCTCTCTAGACTAACCCTCTTTAGCGCAGGGTCGTAGACATCTGCGGTTGCTTTCTATTTAGCCAGATGTCAACAACATTGCTGCTGGAGCTATGTGTGCTGTGACTATAAAGTTAAGATAAGATAAGATAAGATAAGGTGTACACACATTCAAGGGCAACTGCACCCTGCACGTCTAGGTTGCATTAGTAAGGCACATGCATACTCTGTTATTAAATGCATGCACTAAAGCTACCACTGCATTGTTTTCGCATATAACCTTGAATTTGTCGAAATGATAGTGAACTATTAACCATGTGCCTACAACCCTATCTGCAGCGCTCCCTCTTTCTGGCTTCTCCTCTCCTATGGGGTTCTCTCCATCAACCGGCATGTCCAAGGCCAACTCACTCCTGGACCTTGGATCCAGCAGGTGAGACCCAGAGTACACAAAAAAAACTGTACATACTGCATATGATGATAATAGTGTGGGCTCCCACAAGTAAGCTAAAGAGAATGTATGATAATTTTGAATTGCTGCTGTTGCACTTAACATGTAGATCCATGTGTATTTTCATGCTACATCACATCGGGAGATTAAGAGAAAAGCTTGTCAAAGTAGAAAAATTACTAGCCCATTAGTCTAGTGATTACAGTGAACTAGGTTTCTCCCCCCCCCCCCCCCAGGGGAGAGTTGAGGATTCAAATGCAGGCAGAGATTAAATACTTATATAATAAAGAGAGCAGGAAGGGCATTTTCTAAATCAGATGCTCAGTTGATAACAGTAGGAAGGGGCTTGTGGAAGCCACAAATATTAGAGGAGAGCTGGAGTCAAATGGCATTCTTCACTATTATTGTTAAGTTTCAAGCTATATTTAGTTCACATGCTAGCTAGGTCCACATTTTTTTTAACTGCTGTTTGATTGCTATTAATGTTTTTATACATACTTGTGATTCCTTCCCAGAGGCCTACTGACTTTTGTGATCCCTTGAATTTTCCTCACACCATTTTTTGGGGAATTGAGTGAAATGTCTTTCTGTGCAGACATTAATGTACCTCCTTAGGATACATTTTATGACTTTGGTTAAAGCCCTGACCTCCCTGCTAGTGCCACTGTTAGGTCAATTTTGTTATTAGTCCAATATTTTTCTCACTAAATACTTCAGCCATTAACACTAAAGCTGTTTGTGTTTTAGTTGCAAATAAGCAAATGTGAACAAGATTATTATAGGGAAGGGGAGAAGTTTGTTGTCTTAAATCCAGGACAGTACTTAAAAAAAAACTACTTTGTCTCTGCCTGTAATAGCCACAGCAGTAAACAAAGAAGAACCCAGAGTCTGGAAGGTTTTGTTCACTTTCAGCAGCAGCCAGATTGACCTCACCAAAAAGACAATAGCAGTATCTAATGTCCTTGAACGTTCTCATGGTGTTTTGTGTGGTTTGGGAAAAGGATAGGAGTAGTGTCTGATTTCATTTTGAATGTATTGTTCAGAGTGTCCTCATTCAAATAGTCCTGACCTGAAGTGTGGGTGTGGAAATGCAACCAACAATAAGGGCAGCCGCGTGTGAGTGTTAGGTCAAACACTAGTATTGGTTTGTTCTTATTTCTTTTGTTTTTTTGCTTTCAGTCCCATAAGAACTTTTAATACTAGGGAATTTTAAAGTCCCACTTAATTCACATATTCATACATGTACACACACTCATAGACACACACAAACAAAAAGGCCATTGGGCGGGGAAGTGGAGGATTCCACAGTGCATCACACGTTGTATTCCTGAAACCTCTTCTGTGTATCTGAGAGGAGTGTTACATGTTTCCACCCAGCAACTAACCGGTGAAAAAAAAAACATTCTTCTCAAATGATCACCATGGACCCGGCCTCTCCTTTTTTGCTGTTTTTGCAGAGGCATTGTTTATAATGAAAACAAAAAGGGCTGATTAGCCATGCCTGAGGGTGCAGCGCTGTCTTGTTTCTCAGACTCTTTGTTTACGTGGGCCACTGCACCGGCTTCCTCCACTGCTAATTAAGAGCGGAGAGATAACACGGGAGTCCCGAGGCAATTAGCGGTTCTAAAAGGCAGGCCTTGAATACAAGGGGAGGAAAGAAGAACATTGACCACATAATATTATTGGGTAATTTCCCCTTTTAGGTGATGGCGCAGCATATCAACATACCTCTCTCTCTCTCTCTCTCTCTCTCTCTCTCTCTCTGTTTTTGTAGTTCGAATTCTTCCTCCACCACATCATTGGCCAGTAACTCTCCAAAGACGGGCACATTGGATTGGGCCGTTCCACAGGCCACAAGACTCAAGTACCGCCAGCAGTTCAACACGCTGGACAAGCTTATGAGTGGCTACTTGTCAGGTAGGTCCCACACACACACACACACACACACACACAAACACACATTCCAACCTAAATATACAAGAGGTCCCCTTGAGCGCACTCTGGTTCAGTTTCACTTAGCACACATGCTCTTAACCCCACTTGACAAATTCTGACACGGCAGTCAGAAGTACACAAACACACTCATGCTGAATTTCTGATGTATTCCTTTGCAGGGCCTCAGGTTAGAAACGCGCTGATAGCCTCAAACCTGACCCAGACTCAGCTAGCTACAATCTGGTAAGTATAAAGTGTGTGTGTGTGTGTGTGTGTGTGTGTGTGTGTGTGTGTGTGTGTGTGTGTGTGTGTGTGTGTGTGTGTGTGTGTGTGTGTGTGTGTGTGTGTGTGTGTGTGTGTGTGTGTGTGTGTGTGTGTGTGTGTGTGTTTTGATTCTTTACTTTATTTTGGAAATGATTTACATGATTTATGGCCCAAAACCTCTTTATGAATATGATTTAATCTAAATCAGTGAGTCGTTTAGAATTTCTCGTTGCTCTCCAGTTTTAAACAGCTGTAAATTGCATGAGCTGGAATACAAAAGGGGGAACATCAAAACTAAACTTCTGAATATAATGGAGTTCTCTGACAGTGTTGATGCTGAACACCAAAAAAAAAAGCTCTTACTGTACACACCTACTGTACTGTTCTGTACTTGCCCAGCACCAAATGGCAAACAGGCAAAACTAGCGACTAGTTGGTGAACACAGTGGAGTATTTAGCTGCCAGAGCACAAGCCACACGTTCCCCTCAAGAGTTGGTGGGAACCAAAACGGAGTTACAAGGAAGAGTGAATGTTGGACCGTATAAGCCAGGTGGTTAGGAGCATGACTGCAAAGGAATGTGAATGTTGCTCCGTGTCTCCCGGGTGTATAAATGGGCAAATGCCTGCCAACACAACTTTACGGGGTGATAATTTGTCACTGTTTACAACTTGTTGACAGCTTGCCTCCAAAGACTACAATTATGCTGCTCTGAAATCATTATATATTCTCACTAAAATAGCAACAGATTTCAACTTTATTGCTTCATTTTGTGTGTGTGTGTGTGTGTGTGTGTGTGTGTGTGTGTGTGTGTGTGTACACAGGACCTTGGCTGATGTGGACAGGGACGGTCAGCTACAAGGGGACGAGTTCATTCTAGCCATGCACCTGGTGGACATGGCTAAAACAGGCCGACCTCTTCCGCTCTCACTGCCTCAAGACCTTGTACCTCCGTCTCTCAGGTAACACACAGTGACACACTCACTCACCGGATTAATTTAAATAATTTTATCAATGATACATTTTTTACATCCAAAGCCATTCTATTTATTTTAATTTTTTTTTCCAGAGGAGGAGTCAAACCCAGTGAGCTTGTTAATGGAACGGGGCCCTACATAACTCACAGTTTAATAGACACGACAGAGATAGAGGCTGTGCAAAAGACCAAGAGCAGTGGTATGGCATGTCCAGCTGCACACTGTAAGTTTTCATTATAATGTGTGTATGTCTGTCTGATACATAGCCCCCTCTTTTTCCTCCTCTCTCCCAGTGTCCTACGAGGACAGGCTGAAGGAGAACTTTGCTCGGGGCAGTGCAGAGCTGGAGAAGAGACGGCTGGCCCTGGAAGAGGCGCAGAGGAAAGAGAGAGAGAAGAGAGAGAGGGAGGAGAGAGAGGCCCAGGAGAGGAGGGAGAGAGAAGCCAGAGAGCAGGAGAACCGCAGGAGGCTGGAGGAGGAGAGGAGGAGAGAGATGGAGAGACAGAGGGAGGAAGAGAGGCTCAGGGAGCTGGAGAGGAAGGAGGTGAGCCGGACGAAAAGTCAAAGTCAAAAAAAACAAAAGTCAGTTTTATTGTCAGTTTCTTCGATATGTGCCAGACGTATAGAGGAATCGAAATTGCGTTTCTCTCCGACCAACGGTGCAATAAGTACAAAAGGATGAAGTTAGATAAGATGAAATAAGTAATATGTACAATAAAATACATTGTAAATACATAGTGCAAAGGTAAGGCAAAACAAAATGGTATAAAAAAAGTAAATAAATTGAAATGAGGTAGGGAAGGGTACAAAGGTGGGGGGGGGGGCTCACCCGTAGGGCAGGGTATCGAAATTTGATTAATTTTTTTGGCACCAGCCGAAATACCATCGAGTATCGAGAAATGTAAATTGTGTTCCTTTTTGCCCGTATATTTTGTTGGAGCTGGAGTGGCTCAGGAGATGGGGCATTAGTGGTAATCGGAAGGCAGTTATATTGCTTTCAGCTTCTTTCAAGTTGTATCTAATTATATTATGTCAAATTGCCATAGACTTGAAAAATAAAGTAAAGTTTTTTTTTTCTACCATAATGTGTGATGATATCTTGTTAAAACGGATTGATTAAAATTACTATCGTAAAGAGTATCGCTCAGTAACCGGTATCGAAGTCAAGGTATTGGTATCTGTATCGATATTAAAAAACAACAACATTTCACTCGTTTTCAGGCGGCGAAGCAGGAAGTGGAGCGCCAGCAGAGGGAGGAGTGGGAGAGAGGGAAGAGAGAGGAGCTGGGCAGGAGGAGAGAGGGCGAGCACGAGGAGATCTCCAGACTCAGGGCCAAAAAGAAGAGTCTACAGTTGGAGCTGGAGGCTGTGGTGAGATTGCGCTCACATTCATAAGCGTGTGCTGCATACTCACAATGCAAGTGCTATGTCGATATGGGGCATGGGCACACAGTAATATCAATGGGTCCGGTGTTTCTCACAGGGCAACAAGCACAAGCAGATCTCCGACTGTCTCCGTGACGCTCAAAGCAAGAGGCGCATCCTGAAGGGAGAGGTGGACCTTGTCAATCAGAAGAGAGACGTGCGCATCACCGAGATCAACACACTGCAGCTTCAGTTTGAGGTTTCAGAAAAATGTGTTTGCTTTCACTTCTTTGCATTGAAATGATTCCCATGATGGGTTTTTCTCTTCATTCCCTTTATGTGTGTGTATGCCTCTGTGTTTGGTTGTAGGAATGGCAGAGAAAGCTTTCACAGCTGGTCCCAGAGCAACAGAGGCTCACTGAGAAGCTGCGAAACATCAGCCTCAACAAACTCCCCTGTAGGTGACACTATAGATGCACCGATCCACTACTTTTCAATCAGATCCGATACCGATATCTGGGTTTTGGATATCGGTCGGTACCGATACTGTCCGATATCATAATTATTATACATTTCTTTGTTGGTGGTGATGTTATGTGTAAGGTTAGGAAGGCTTAAGCCACACAGCAATTCTAATTTAAAGAGCAACAAACATACACAAATGCATTTAGGTTTATCTGAACTGCTTTGAACTGTTTTGAATGCAGAAGAACATCAGAACTCAACTTTTGAATTGTTAAATTCCAATTTTAATGTGTGCTATATCACATAGCTTTGGTCTGAAACATTTAAATGTATTTCATAGTTTAATTAATTTAGATAAATAAATAAAAAAGGCAGATATCCGATACGTAGATTGCAGCCATATCGTACCCGTGACACACGCACAAATAGCACGAAATGCAGTCATGAGGTCATATTGGGGACTAGGGGTGTGAACGTTTACAAAAATGCCTAACCGTGTACACAACAAATTTTTTTTCGTGTACACGGTTAACCGTGACGTTATTCTCCTCGTGCCCCCGCCGTCTTGTAGGCGCGCGCGCGCACACACACACACACACATACGCGTTCGTTCGCCTGTAAATACACAATTGACATGAACTACGCTCGTTTACACACCTCTTATAATAGGTCCATGGTACACACACACACACACACACACACACACACACGTTCGCCGTCATAATCGCGCTTCATTCATTTCTTGATTAATATAGCCTATCGCTTTCTACATGTCCACGTTAAATGCATGTTGAACAGGTGTTATAAAGTTCGGGCTACTTACGAGCGTAGTTCACTTCAACCGGGTAACTTTAATCTTTAGGTTATCTTTCATCACTCTTCCGTAGCTGTGAGTCGAGCACCGGCACGGCGACTCCCCGTGTGTGTGTGTGCGCCGATACACACACTCACTCACACACACTCGCCGAGGGACAGACAGATTCTCGGCAGACTAGCTTGTATCCTCCCCAATTAGTTTATTAGTGATGTAAAATCAATAAACGCGTGTCTCCAGAACATATTTAAAAACTTTGAAATTTGAAAAAAAAAACGGTTTTCGTTTATTGATTTTTCCTAAACGGTTATGATTTACTAAACGGTTACACGTGTACACGTGCACACCCCTATTGGGGACACCGAATTCTCTGACTTGCCTCTGACCCGTTGACCTTTTGCCCCCCGTTAGCGTCGACTTTGACCTCTGTGACGGAGGGTGTGACGGAGAAAGGTGTGCACTGCCGGAGACTGAAGGACCAGCTTGATACGCTGGAGAGAGAGACCACAGACAAGCTGTCCCACATGGATCAGTACACCAAGGAACTTAAGGTCAGTGCTCACTCAGAACATCCTAACCTATATAATCCTTTAGGAAACACTTTTTGAGATATTAATGAATGATGTCTTCCCTACTCCCAAATACATCTTTAACCTGATACTAATATTCGCAGCATTGAGCAACTTTCCCCTTTGGTCTGTTTGATTGTTTTCTTGTTCTGAATTGCTCTTTCAAAGCTTTTTTTAACCCCTCTCTTTCTCTTTTCTCTTCTGCTTCCCGCTGCCTGGACCTTTCTCTTGCAAATTCACTTTATTCTCATCTCTGGTTTTCTTTTTTCCTTCCCATATCTCTTGCTTTCCTTGCACTCACCTTCCTCTTTCTTTATCCTCTCTTGATAACCCTTATTATATTTCTTCACCTTCTGTCCACCCTGTCCTCTCTCCTCCTCCCCTATCATCACACTCTGTGTTTCTCTAATAGCTGGGGGATATGGATGACTGTGTCCTGCGGGGCCTTCTGTCTCTGCTGGCCTGCCTCAGCCAGCTCTTCCTTCTCATCAAGGTTATCTTTCTTTCCCTCTCTCTCTCTCACACCCTCTCTCTCTCCCTCTCTGTCTCTCTCTATCTCCCTCTACCTCCCACCGTGTAATCTTTTTCACTCCTTCATTATGTTTTTTGTTTCATCTCACCGCTCGTTTTCCCTACAAACCACATTCTTCAATTTTCTTTTCCTTTTCATCCTGCGATTTTGACTCATTATTAAATGGAGCTCTGCTCTGGTACCATGTCTTCCCTTTTTCTATGTATTTCTCCTCATGGGGTTGCTTCTAGCCTTGTGTTTACTGTGTCAAAAGGATTTAACCTGAGGGTAACAGACACAAACACACACATACACACACGCACACACACACACACACACACACACACACACACACACGCACACAATGCTTAACCTGCACAAATTGTGTGTTAATATAAGATACACTTGTGCATTCTGTATGTATACACATCTTGCATGTTTTGTGTACAGCTGCCAGTTCGTTAGCTGGCTCATTTTCTAGTTTAGTCATCAGTTTTGCATGTTGGAAATGATTGTTTGTGTACCACCACATACAGTATGAAAGGATGAGTTTTGAGTACAAATGAACTGTAGATAGTATACTGCATGTCATTGGCTGCTTTGTGATTGGAGCAGTATTGAAGCTTGCGGACAGTAATGTGTTGTTTGCTTTGTGGCTGACTGTAACACTGTGTTTTTTTTGTTGCATCTTTTAAACTAGTTGATGCTTGTGTCTTTTGTGTATTTGAATTTATTTATTTATTTAATACAGGGACAGTGCATATTATCAAACATTTCTGTCAATATGCCAGAATTAGCCAGAAGGCTATTTTTCATCTGCGGTCTCTCTAATTGCATTGCGTATTCTGTTGACGTGCGTCAGGAGCTGAGGGAGAAGCAGGTTCGGCAGCAGACTGTCCTGGACGAGCTGTACAGAGTCAAAGAGGAGAAGCTGAGGGCGCTGCAGAAACTCAGGGAGGAAGAGATGGAGAGGAGGAGGAGGGAGGAGGAAGAGGAGGCAGCCAGGTGAGTGTGAAGGGGAATATGTGACTCATCTTTGTTTGGGTCAAATTATTCATGATGTTTAAAGGAGAAGTAAGTGATATGGTCCTTTTAGCTAACTTCCTGTCAGTGACTGCAGTTAGCAGTCCCCTCCCTCGTCCCTACGTCACCACCACATGAACACACAGCCTTCTATGCCAGATAGTTCTATGCCTCTTTATAGCGCTCTGTCTCCCGATTGGATCGAAACGAGCGGGATACTCAAAATTGTATCTGCCAATTACTGCAAAGCTGAATGCCTAGGAGTCCTGTGTTATGAACTGTGTATACTGTTCAATTGATTTCTGTATGAATATAGAGTGATTTAACCCGTGTATTAACAAAAAAAATATCACGGACTGCTCCTTTAAAGAAGGGTTTCAAAATGTTGCAATCTACTCCATACACAGACAGACCCAGCTAGAGCAGGAGAGAAGAGAGCGGGAGAAGAGGGAGAGGGAGGAAGAGGAGGCGCGTCAACGGAGGCTGGTGGATGAACAGAGGGCCCGACAGAGGGAAGAGGAGGAGAGGGAGGCCCAAGCCCGTCTCCGCGCAGCGCAGGAGAAAGCACAGGAGGAGGAGAGGAGACGCAGACAGGAGCAGGAAGAGGAAGAGAGGGAGAGAAAGAGGAGAGCGGAGGAAGAAGAAGAGAGGAAACAGAAAGAGAAGGAAGAGAAGGAGGAAGAGGAGAGGAGGAAGAAGAATGAAGAACAGCAAAGAGGAGGAAGACGACAGCATCCGGGGCTGGTGGCGGCTCCGCTGTCCTCCAAGCTGACCACATATCGAGCACTGTACTCCTTTGTGGCCCGAAACACAGACGAGCTGAGTATAGACGCGGAGGGCCTTATAGAGGTAACGGGACACACACACTATTATTTACCTAAATTTGCTTTCTTTTAATGTATTTTTTTTTAAAGCCAAGAAAATGATACAGTTGATAGTTACATCTAAGAAGAACTATAAATTATATCACTAAACACATTGTAAAGCCTATTATAAGGTGAAAGAGGACATGCTTTTATAATCATATTATTCTGCTTTATAGCTGGCTAATTAGCTCATTAACTATAAAGTAAATTGAAAAGAAGGAGTAAGTAGAAATGAAATTGAAGCAAACAGTTGTAACAGTATAAACTGCAATAGGTCAGTGTGAAATAATCATAATACGTGCACACACACAGGCCTATTCACAACCCATTACTAAGGCGTGTTTGTGTAATTGTGTCTGATTTGCTTTGTGATGGTGATTGCTCCTGATTGGTCCAAAATACGTCTGCAGTAGGGAGTCCAACATGATTGTCGACATCATCATGTTGTTATGTCTGACTGCTCTCTCTTAATCTGTTTCTTGTTTGTTTTGGTCTCCCCCCCCCCCATTCTGCAGGTGGATGAGCAAACCGTCGGTGAGCCTGGCTGGTTTTGCGGGAGTTACTGTGGCAACAGGGGCTGGTTCCCCCAGAGTTATGCAGAGAAATGTCCTACTACTACCCCCTCTACGACTGACCCTGCCCCCCCTTCTTCACCTGGGAAAACGACCTGTCCGCCAGCACCACTGCACTCAGGGTAACACACAGTCTCAAAGACATACTCTCACTTCTAAAGATAGTACAGTTTTTCTTGTTTTCTGCCAAGAGCAACTTTGGGCTTTATAATTCATGCCACACTAGAGTAAGGTTGTTGTTTTATTTTGCCCAGAGTCCCAGATGGAGAGGCAGCGAGTGACATCAATGTTCCTGTCCAATCAGACGCTTCACCGGTAAGGAGGGAAAAAAAGCGTATGTTTACTTATGACTTCAAGGTTGCAGTAAATTAGGTCTGACTTAGTTTTTTTAGTGACCTATTCCTGAATCAGATTGAATGCCTGCTTTGTTGCTGTGTCCGTTCAGAGATTATTTCTTGGATAGAGTAGCCATTTTTATTCAGGGTCAACATGGGAATAATCAGTTTTTATAGTATCTGCATTTACTTTCTGTTGTTGGGCATCACAAGGTCTAAACGTTCTCATAATGTCTTTTCAGACATTTCTTTCATTTGAGATCTACTGTGGGAAAATGAAATAAAAATGTCATGAGCTTTATAGTGTATACGGGGCTGCCTGTTTATCAAGATTATTGCTGCTTTAATCAATATTTGTAATGTGAAATGACAAACCCAAAGAGGATTATCATTCAATTATGCGGATCCACTGAGCTTTTTAACCTCTTTCAGTCATTTCCAGCTGCAACAAGCAGCAGTTTTCAGCAATAAAAAGCTATGATCGATAATCCTGTATCCTATATATGTTGTTTATTTATATATATTTATTTATAAATATCCTATATAATAATTTTCGTCCTCAATCACACAATGTTCAAGCAAACATTTGCGAACAAAAGTGTTAGCCAAAATGGGTTGTGGCGTATACCAAAAAATTATTAATATTGCACAAGTTGCAAAAATATTTTTGTGCCAGTGCCATATGAAGCTATAATCAGACGACAGTAATGACGGTATCAAAACATCTGTTTGATGCAGATGCACGTAAATGCCACTAAAGGCGGTTCCTAGTTTATTCTGCACAATCACACATCTGAGCTATAAACTGACTTTGGCAAGCACGAAAACTGGCTGGAGTACAGGTACGGCTGCTGACTGCAACACACACATATACACACTTCAACAGAAGCATGGCTGTATATTTATAGATTTTCTATATCGGGAGTTCCTCTCTCTCTCTTTGTGGGTCACCCAGACATTTACAGATCTCCATCTCCCTATAGATCCGTGTCAGTAAGTCTACAGGTTGTTTCTAGGTTATGTTTTCAAATAAAAAAAAAATCAAAGTCAGTTGATCGGCGACATTCTACTTTGCGAGGCTGATTTAATGGTGTACTTGGTTTTTAGAGATAAAGAATCCACTGGGCCCTAATGTGACATTCTGCTGCTCTTCTACAGTCCTCGGTCCCCCTGCTGGCTAGAGCAGTGTCCTCATGGTCAGCCACCTCAGAAACTCACCTCAACCTCTCCTCCTCCGGCGCGGGCGACCTCATCAATGCAGCGCTGCTTAGCTTCTCTCAGGGTGACATCATCAGTGTGCTGCAGCAGAGGGAAGACTGGTGGATGGGGCAGCTCAACGGGACTCAGGGATGGTTCCCAAAAAGCTATGTCACTCTAGAGACGGGCGGCAATACAGAGTATGAGGACAGAAACACAGACACACACACACATTTTGAAATCAAATTAATGTTGAGCGTAGGACTAAATTCACAATGTGTTGTTTCTATTCTAGTGTGGATGCATTTGACACATTCGACTCTGTCCAGCTAGAGGGTAAGTGTGGTTTATCTGTAGTAAACAAAGGTCTTTGCTGTTTTTCGAACCATGAGTGAAAAAGAGACTCTCGGTTGATGAACTATTTGATCCTAACCCAGAGTATGTGGCCTTGTACACGTACGAGAGCCCGGAGACGGGGGACCTGACGTTCGTTGAGGGAGATGTTGTCATGGTGACTGAGAGAGAAGGAGAGTGGTGGAGAGGATGCATTGGGGATCAGACTGGGGTTTTCCCTTCCAACTACGTCCGCCCTGTAGAACCAGAGGTGAGTGAAAAGTTGTGCTTAAAGGTCAATAAAATGATTCTTAGAACCAAAGCTTATGTTGTTTCTGACATTATGCGGTGTCATTTTGGAAAAAGACAAATTAGTGTGTATAATTATTAATTTTTCATAATTATTGTACTATCTATCTATCTATCTATCTATCTATCTATCTATCTATCTATCTATCTATCTATCTATCTACTGTATATTAATATTAATGTTTTTGTATACATTAATATTCTTATTCATCCATCATACTTTTTTTTGTTGCAAACCCTTGATGAGCATTTCTCATAACTTGACATCCTATTCTACAAAGAAAATGAATCCAATGTTAAAAATAGTCAATATATGAATGTGTATGATGACAATCATCGTTAGTAACATGTCTATTAATCAAACTACACGTATTTTTTATTTTGTATTTCTTTACTCATTAATTGTATCCTACTTGATTTATTAAGGCAACACGACCGGGAGCTCC
Source organism: Ammodytes marinus (assembly GCF_949987685.1). Taxonomy (NCBI): domain Eukaryota; kingdom Metazoa; phylum Chordata; class Actinopteri; order Uranoscopiformes; family Ammodytidae; genus Ammodytes; species Ammodytes marinus. The sequence goes on from NC_137223.1 coordinate 14,752,111, forward strand.
AACCAAAAAGCCTGGTGAGAATGTGCACAGCAGTTCACTAGTGCTACACACACATACACCATATACACACACACACACACTCTCTCTATTGTCTTATATCACATTTGGGGTCTATACATAGTTACATTTCCCTGGAAATTTTCCATAAAATGCATTCCTGCTTACGTACTTGCCTTGGGGACACCGTTTTTGTCCCCAATTGCAAGCCGTCCCCAATTAAAGGTCTTAAGTCTAGTGTCCCCAAAAGTGACTTAAGTCAGACACACACACACACACACACACACACAAAGACGTTCACCTTATCGAAGTTAATCTTTCTCCTATTTCTGTTTGGTCAACAGAGATTGCGCAGGCAGTCACCACAGCTGTAGCCCCTACTATGTATCAGCTGCAACTGTCACCAGGGCAACTGATTGTGGTCATTGCCAAGAACTCCACCGGCTGGTGGCTGGGGGAACTGCAGGTCAGCCATTAGAGCTGTAGGGGTCCGACAGGAGTTATAGTAGCCTTTTTGTCAGTAACAAGGTTTTACTTCAGTAATTAATTTGGCTTTAGATGTAAAAACCATATGCAGGTCAATTACACCTTGGAGCACTGTATTGGCATAATTAATCCTGCCCATTTCAGGACACTTTTTCTGCCTCAGTTTGAATAAAACAGAAAATGTTTAATAAAATATTATTAATAATATGAAAGGTATTTATTGATTTCTCAACAGATTGTGAAGAAAATGTGGTGCAACGCAAGAGACTTAGTCAGGTTTAATGTATCATGTGTGTCAGGCTAAAATGAGGCAATGTAAGTTTCTTTTACCACCCGTACACAGCTCGACTGTAAATGTTTTAGTATCTGCTGACTTGTCAGATCAAGCTAGCTTGTAAGAGGTGGACAGCAGGGCAAAGGAGTAATGACATGGTTGTCTATAGGTCTCACAGCTACAGTAGTGAGAAGTCAATCCTCACTACTGTCTATTTTGTGCTGAGGCTGCTACTATAGCTCTGGCTAAGCTCTCAGTGAACGCTTGGGCACAGTAATGAGACAGCTGGGTCTAGATAGATACCAGCAAGAGGGTGAAGAGTTTAGAAAAGGCAGTCAAAGTACCACAGCATTGTCAAATTGTGCAATGCCTTGTATACAATTCATCTGTATAAAGCTTGGGCACGTAGGATGAGGCAATGTTAAGGTCATTACACAGGCTCAAGGCTGAGCGTTGGCTTGATTCATGAATCAGGCAGTGAATATAAATTCCCAATTAAAGACCTATCAGGATGGAATCAGTATAGATGGTGGTATCCGCTGCCAAGATTCTGGAGGGTCCAGCTCCGTCCAGCCGACAAAATCAATTTATCAAGTCCTCCTCCGATTGAAAAATTCCGAGCTGTACCAGCAGGAGATTGATTTACTCTCGCTGGCGCCTTTCCCTTCCAGGCTCGAGGCAAGAAGCGGCAGAGAGGCTGGTTTCATTCCTCTCACGTCAAGCTCCTGGGCCCCTCCAGCACCAAGTCCTCCCCCTCCCCTCTGCCAGGTGAAGGCTACTGATACACTCAGTCTCATGACATCATGTTCGTGATCACTGTGCATGATCCGTGACTGTCTTACAAGCTCATGGTTGACTGTGTTTCACCTTTTTCTCATTTGGATTGTATTGTTGCTGTAGGAAAAAAGCATTGAGCCACATGCTAATGTCTGCATGTTAACATCCATGCTCATGTTCAGCTGCTATAATGTTTACCACGATCACCATCTTAGTTTATTGTCCTTAGCACTAATGTCACAGTACAGTGGAGATTGATGGGGATGTCTTATAGTTTTTAAGGTATTTGGTTAAGAACCATCATTGTAAAAAATTTCATATTGACCTGATGATGTTCTAGATGAGAATTTGATTTGAACATTTAGAAGTGTTACTCAAATGTATCCTAAAGGGATGTATGATAGCCATGAATGTATGTACCAAATTTCAAGACAATCCATTCTTTAAATTCGGAGACCACAAATGTCATCCTCATGGTGGCACTAGTTGAAAAATCAGGGGATCTTATCCTCTGGGGACCATGAGTGTCTAATCTAATATTTCCATTCAGACAAAAGTGGTGGACTTACACTCACTTTGCTAGCATGACTTATAAATTGCAACATGCATTCCTTATAAAAAACCTAATTTTGTGACTCTGGTCCCTCAGTGTGCCAAGTAATTGCAATGTATGACTACACTGCTGCCAATCGGGACGAGCTGAGCTTCTCCAAGGGACAGCTGATCAGCGTCCTGGACAAGACCAACCCTGACTGGTGGAAAGGAGACGCCAATGGAGTCATAGGCCTGCTGCCCACCAACTATGTCACCATGACAACAGAATCTGACCCCAGCCAGCAATGTGAGTAAATCTCAAGCTTTTCTTCATGGGGGAAATATTTTTCTGTCATGCCAATTGAAAGAAAGTCAATAACTTGCACATGTAGTTGGAAGTATTGTGAAAGTGCTATTGATGGGGGAACAAACTTCGCTCTTGTTGCTGCAAAATCTGATTGGTTGACTTGGCTCACTCCAGGTACAGTAGATTCCTTACCCATGTCAGAGCATGGACAGACTGATGGTAAGCTTAAACTGGTCAGTTAATGTCAATCACTGATGGATCATGGTGAACATGAACCCACTGCACTTAAAAGGCTCAATCCTCCCTGCACTATTCCGGGCACGATACTTGAATTCAAATGAAAGGTGTCTCACACCTTCTTAAATTAACAATAAATGTTCAATTTCCCTATGTCCAAGAAAGCTTAAAGGATCAGGCCTGTTAAGTGTCCCTGAACTGACTGCACCAACTATTTCAAATCATCCCAAGGAATAGTTTTTTCGGAACTACGCTTATGCGCTTTCTTGCCTAGATGAGAAAGTTATTACCACTCTCATATCTGTCCATTAAATTAAGGTAGAGCTAGCAGGAAGTTAGCTTAGCATAAGGACTGGAAGAAGTGGGTTGAAGTAAGCATGGCCTTCTGAAAGTAAAGCCAACGTGAACATCTGCCTGCCAGGACTTCTAAAGATCACTAAACGACACGTTGTGTCTCAACAAAAACTAACAAAATAGCTAAATAAGCTAACTGTTTTTGCAGATTTTATGTTCAGCAAAGCCGTCTCCTAGCTTATATATCTCGCCAACAAAGTAAGTAAGCGTAGTTTCCCAAAATGTCATACTATTCTTTTAACACGTCTTGCAAACAAATCATTGAATCACAGAACGAAATGGAACAACCACTTTAATTTTAACAGGCAAACTTTTTTCATCCTAATCAGTCACATTTGTGGACATTTCACATTTCACTGGGAGGTTGAAGATGTAGAGATGATGCACAATGCACTCGTCCACTATGCATACTGCTGTGTGTAAACTGATCACTGGTGTGTTGGTGAGGGTGTGATCCTGCTCATGTATATTCACTGCTCATAGCTGGTCTGATGGTATTAAAAAAAAAGCAGGAGGTGTTTGTTTGAATTAGTATTAATAGTTCGCGGCAGCGAATCTCTGTTAACAAGAGTGAAACACACTGGACGCTTAATTGGGATGAACTCGTTAAAGCCGCAGACACGAAACATGATGAAATTTGAATTCCAATTAGCATGTTCCGACTTGTACCGCAACCCCGCTGTTCACAAGGCCCGGGCCTCATCAAAGAGAAACAACTTAATAAATTACCATCATGCTCCAGCTGATGTGATTAGAAACAACATTTACATTCCCAGAAAATACACAATTAATGCACCTGCATGTGTGAGTCTAGCATTAATATTAAAAACTCTGTTAATGTCTGCTGTCTCTCCTTCATCTCACTCACCTCCCCTTCCCCGCTCCCCCCCACTTCATCTCTTTTGTTTTTCTTCTGTTTCCTCTGTAGGACAGTAATGCTGGCTTTTCTCTCTTATCCTCTTTATCTCCCTTTGCCTCCTCTTCCTCTCGCTCTTCCTCACCCCTCCTGTCTGAGCCAATCCCAATGGGCCTGTCGCAACAGGAAGCCCATCAGCCACCGCCGAGAACAGGCCAACTCCGCGTTTCCCACCTCACTCGTTTAGGACTGTGGTGTTCTGTCCTCCTCCTCCTTTTTATTTTTTTTATTTCTTAATGTACTTAACTTTTAACTTTTAAATGTTATCCTGTGTCTCCTTGGTTAAGGCATTTAGTTATCCTCCTTATCCCCCTCGCTCTTTCTATTCTCCTGTTTCCCTCAATGTTTCTTTAACCTACTAATTAACCAAGGGAGCGAGGCAGAGGCAGCTAGCTGTATTGAGGCTTTTGTCCCTCTAAATACAAAGGCATGAAATGTGTAGTTTTTCTAAGATAAAAGGAAATATGGATTATATGAATTTGGTGACAGAGTATGATGAAAATATGTAAATGGCATTAGACTAAAGTAATTTAGTTTTCTAAATTTAAGGCTATGAATCAGTACGATAACAGGGTCACACATTCTTGCACTAACATCATTAAAACCTTGCTAAAAAATGGACCAACGTAAAGATTCACCGACTCGTACATTTAACAGTAACCTGGATTGTTGCTTGCTGACCTGACGCATCGCTTGTACTAAAACTAATTTTGTTGTGATTTATTATTATTCAACTCTTATGCACCTTTCCATTTATTAACGCTTCCAAGTGATTAAAGGTTGAGGCTCGTACTGTACTGAACTGTGATATATCACCAGCAAAAAAAAAAACCTCCACGCAGATATAAGCATACCAGTTGAAGGTAGATTCCGATGTAATGACACCACACTGCTGATATTAACGTCTTGCCAAGTTTGTACCTCCAAAGACTTGAACTAGCAACTGAGTCTTCCACTGCTCATTTCGCTATAGCATTTGCTACTTTACTCATTCACACCTATGCAATCATATAGACCATGAAAGGTGCTTTGTTTCTCTTTAATTCAGTGTCCTTGGTAGCAGTGTTGTTAGCGTTAGCATTGCTTGGTATGTTCCCCTCCGTTCATGTACCGCAACTACAATGTGCCTCACTCTTGTCTTGTGCGATTAAATGTAAATAAAATATCACATAACTTATAATAAAGGGAGATTTTAACATGCCGATGCGTGTAGCCTTTTATTTTTTTTGTGGTGGCTTGCTGTGTTTTTTTCTCACACTGTATCAGTGATTGATGGAAAAAGTGTTTGTGCGTGCACACATCCCCCGCATGTTTGCATGTGCGCGCGATGCAGGGTGTGCTGACCTGATGACGTTGGACACCATGACCCCACAGGAGAGGAAAAGACAGGGTTACATCCATGAGCTCATCCAGACCGAGGAGACCTATGTAGAAGACCTGGAGCTGGTTCTGGAGGTACAAAGACACACCGACACACACACCGACACACACACACACACACACACAGAGGCATTTTAAGAAGTCAGTAAGACACTTTCTCTGTAATTTGACATTATACTTGTGTTTAATTCTTCCTCATCGGCTTACTCAGGTCTTCCACAAGCCCATGTCTGAGTCAGGCCGTCTCACAGAAGACGAGATGGGAATGATCTTTGTTAACTGGAGGGAGCTGATTATGTGTAACACCAAACTGCTCAAGTAGGTGCCACACACACCACCACCTTTTATAAAACCATTTTGGCAGCTGTTCTACTCTACACTGACATGGATGGTTAAGGCTACAATGTACTGAAGGGAAAAACTGCACACTGGAAACAAAGAGAAGGATTTAAAGGGGTCTGCAGCTCTGTAGAACGCTTGTTGTCAAAATCACTTTTATATCAACTCACAACCCACTTACCTGTACGTACTGTGTGTGCGTGCTGAAAATAAAATCTAGTGTTACACAGCATAGGGTATGTAAACAAAGGGGCTGAGACTAACCCACCTTAGCTATCAATATAAGCCAAGCTACTGATCGGCTTATACTTTGGCTTTGATAAGTATTCGGCCTTCAACACCTATTTAAATATTGAGCGGTGTGTTTTTTTCCCCATAGGGCACTGCGAGTGCGTAAAAAGACTGGAGGAGAGAACATGCCCGTTCAGCTCATAGGGGACCTGTTGGCGTCGGAGCTGGCGCACATGCAGCCCTACATCCGCTTCTGCTCCTGCCAGCTCAACGCCGCCGCCCTGCTGCAGAGCAAAACCAACAACCAGCCCGACTTCAAAGACTTCCTCAGGGTACGAAAGCTGTGTGTGTTGCTCAAGGGAAAAATGAATGGGGGAGAGAGAGGACAAAAATACGCGTCTGTGAGATTGCTATAATAAGATATACATTATTTCCTCCTTTGAGCAGAAAATAGCCACAAACTACCGCTGCAAAGGAATGCCGCTGTCCAGCTTCCTCCTCAAGCCCATGCAGAGGATCACACGCTACCCCCTGCTCATAAAGAATGTATGTGGGGAAAGAAAGGCGCATTCCACACTTCTCAATACAATATTCTCCGTTGGTTTTTTTTTTTGCTATCCTATTTCATTTTGGGATTTCATGTCTCTCTCTCTAATTGCTTTGGTCAGATCCTGGAGCACACCATGGAGAGCCATGCAGACCGCAGCCCGCTGAGAGAGGCTCTGGAGCGGGCAGAGGAGCTGTGTTCTCAGGTCAACGAGGGAGTCAGGGAGAAGGAGAACTCGGACAGGCTGGAGTGGATACAGAGCCACGTACAGTGTGAGGGGACTATAGAGGTAAAAAAGGAATCAATTTGGGATGCCAATGTTGTTGGATGAATTTTCCAACAAAGCACTTTCTGTGCCCGACAGTTTTTCCCCTCCTTTTCCTGCATCTCTCCTCAGCCCTTAAAGCCTCTGATATCCTGGGCTAAAATAGTGAAAAATCAATATATGACACCAAAGATGGGTCTCCTGATGAGCTTTTACAAAAATCTGATTGAAAATAAATGTTCATAAATATCATAAAACTATACTTTTTTAATTTGGTTAAAAATACTTAATGAGACATGAGAACCGTTGAAAACTGAATTTCTGTAAAGTTTATCAAACTTAAATGACAATATCTTTAATTTGGATTGATAAAGATGCCTGACTCTTTTCAAATGCTAACTATCATGCAACTAACTCCTACAAATTACATCTTTTGAATGATATTGTGGATTTTGGATTTACATGGAATTTAACCAAATCTCTCTTTCAGCACTTGGTCTTCAACTCGCTGACTAATTGCCTCGGGCCTCGCAAGCTTCTCCACAGCGGTCGGCTTCACAAAACCAAGAGCAGCCGCGAGCTGTGGGCTTTCCTCTTCAGTGATTTCCTCCTCCTCACACACTGCGCCAAACCCTTCTCCTCCTCAGGAACCGACAGGCTCTTCAGCCTAAAGACCAACATCCAGCTGAAGATGTACAAAACGGTAAGCAAGGGGCATGGCCTGGCATTGCACTGTGAAAGGAAGATATACTCCCTGTGTTGTTCTGATTATTTAAAGCTAGAGTGCGTAACTTTTTCATAAACGGAATGTCGGTTACATTCAAGCCATCGTCAAATGAGTCGACACAAAGTTGATTAAGATCAGTTCCTCAAAATTCTCTGAATGCATTTACAAACTGGTGTTGCCCCCTGACACTGGTGCAGGAGCTCTAGAAGCACCCATAAAATCTTTCAATTCTAGATAATACTGCCAAGAAAAAAAAACGTACAGCAGAAGGAATAAAATCCATGCGCAATCACCGGAAAGGCTTACCTCAAGTAGATGCGCCGACAGTATTGTTGCAATTTCTCATGGAGGCATCAGGAATTACGCACTATAGCTTTAAGAAACACGTGCCTAGGTAAAGACTATGAAAAGTGTTTCTCATTGTTTCCTTATGTCATTCACTACTTTGCCCTCTTCTCCAGCCACTCTTTCTAAATGAGGTCTTGGTTAAATTGCCGCCCGACCCGTCCAGTGACGAGCCGCTCTTCCACGTCTCGCACATCGACCGTGTCTACACACTCAGAACTGAGACCTTGAATGAGAGGTGGGTGTGCACACATACTTGTTCCAACACAGCATCAATGATGTTATCTTACCATGTGGAGGACTTATGCTTGTTTCTGTTTTTTTACGTTTATAGGACGACGTGGGTCCAGAAAATCAAAGCAGCATCAGAACATTTTATAGAGACGGAGAAGAAAAAGAGAGAGAAGGCTTACCAGGGTAAACACAGGCACAACTCTCCTTGAGAGAGAGAGAGAGAGAGAGAGAGAGAGAGAGAGAGAGAGAGAGAGAGAGAGAGAGAGAGAGAGAGAGAGAGAGAGAGAGAGAGAGAGAGAGAGAGAGAGAGAGAGAGAGAGAGAGAGAGAGAGAGAGAGAGAGAGAGAGAGAGAGAGAGAGAGAGAGAGAGAGAGAGAGAGAGAGAGAGAGAGAGAGAGAGAGAGTCTTTGAATTATTTTTTAGATAAAATAAAAATGTTTTAAAGCACCCTCCATCATTAATACATGTATGTGAATATTGTCTGCACTATTTTTTTTTAAAGTTGCAGCTGTTCCTTCAACTGGCAAAATGTTTAATTGATGGTTTTAGGCCTGCATCTAATGACTGTGGGTTCATTTCAGCTCGTTCCCTAAAGAGCAGCGGTATTGGTCGACTGCTGGTAACTGTCACTGACGCCCAGGAGCTCAAAGCCTGTAAACCCAACGGTAAGGCTTCCCTTCTATATTCTTATTGCTTCATAATTGAACTTATTTGAAAAAATAAACAAACATCAAATGTATATATCCTTTCTCTCCAGGTAAGAGTAATCCGTATTGCGAGCTGACGATGGGGGCTCAGTGCTACACCTCCCGACCAGTCAATGACACGCTCAACCCAAAGTGGAACTTCAACTGCCAGTTCTTCATCAAAGACCTCTACCAGGATGTCCTGTGTATCACTGTGTTCGAGAAGGACCAGTTCTGTCCAGATGGTCAGTGGACAAGGCAAAGATGCACGCACATACATATTTGAATAATAAGGTTGTTTGTCCAATTTGTCCTGCCTTTATAAGATGAAGGGAACACAGCATACTGACTGTCTGCGTGCCAGGCTCCTCCGACTGTGTCTTGATTTAAATGTTTCCCCTTTCCGACCCCTAATCTGACAGGCAACATTTGTCTCCATTTCTCTGTGAACTGTTTTAGGTGTGCTGACTGTTATCGTGTTAGCTGCCCTGAGACAAGCATTGCCTGTCAGATTAGGGGATGTAGTGCCGTGGTACAAATAGTTAGATGCAGTATGCAGTCTGTTTGTTTGTATCTCCATCGGCACTGTCCACAAAAATCCACTATCAGTCAGACTCTAACCAATTTAAAATCCCTTGATGAAGTTTGCTTCTTTGTGTAAAACAGTAAAACAGTTATTTGTTTTAGCAGTCTCCCTAAATTGCTGTTTTCTGCCTCCTCAGATTTCCTGGGTCGCACTGAAGTTCCTGTAGCGACCATAAAGAAAGACATGGAGAGCAAAGGTGCTGCGAACCGTCGCCTGCTGCTACATGAGGTCCCCACCGGAGAGGTTTGGGTCAAGTTAGACCTACAGCTTTATGAGCCAACCAAATGAGGGGGTGCCAGAAACGCAACCTTGGGCACACACCACTAGATTTTATGGCGATGAAGAAAAGACGTTTTGCATTATCATAAGCAAATACACACACACACACACACACCTTCAAGTGCCTTTTTCATGGCAGTGCAAGAGCTGCCATGAAAAGCTCTTTTTTAGCATCACTGCTTTGTTCCGACCCAATACCAGGAACAGAAAGGGAAGGAGACTTTGCCACAAACAATGAATTTCTAACTGATGAATTTTCCTGAGAAATAGTCGTGTACATAGGAATCATGGTGTTCTTGTTACCAATAGACCAGCTAAAAATGTGAATTTTATTTCCAATATTTTTCATGACCATCACTTGTAAATGCAGTTATAGAAAAACGTGCCTTTTAAATGTAACCAGTTAGATTTGCTTAACGGACAAGTTTTGTACACAACCATTTTACTCTTAATGGAGGAATACAGCCTTTGATTTCCATTAATCTTTATAAAGACATTTCAATGCAACGTTGCACACTGCCACTCTTATGCTTGCTATACTATTCATTTCAAATGTTGCACACTACTGTACAATGACAAAGATTAACCCTATGGTGTAACTATGGGGCTTCACTTTATATATCATTTACTCCTGGAAACGGAATGAATAAAATTTAAATATTTTGTGTGTACTGAAAGATATTTTTCTATTTTTGCGATTGAAGGTTTCACTACTTTCTCAACACATTCCTTTATTCCTACACAATGACCTTTTCGAGAATAGTGGAAAAACGTGTGAGGGAGTTAGAGAGGGAATAAAGGCTAGGCGTTATGATGAATCTGGATTTTATTCCGATGTAGGCAGGGACTGATGTGAACTTGCGCGTTGTTGCCGACATCCACATCTGGAGAGCCTGCAGCTGCTCTGTTGGCACCTTCCGTCTGGCGTGGATGATGCACTGATGTGGTATGGTATGCTGTCCCGCCTGGATGAGACACATTTGCAGGACGTTACTCCTCAACATCATACTTATTTTCATCAGCTGTGATCCATAATAAGAGAAAATAGAGAGAAAAAAAACAACAAAAAAACTTGAATTATCATACTAATATTTGTACCTGCTGTCCTTCCTTCTGTCAGTGTCATCTTCAACTAGGGGTTTTCTTGATGCAGAGTCTGGACAATGAAATGGGACCTGTAGCGGTGTGTTGGCCCAAGAGGCCAAAGAGTCACTTAGAAGACGATACCTCTGAGGTAGCTTGTATTTACGTCCTAAAACAGGAGGGAAATTTAGATTATAGTTGAATTTTAAAACCCATGTTGAACTTCACATGTAATTCGGTCATTTCCACATGAATAACCTGAAATTAAAAGGCAAAGCATTCACATTGACAAGAACTTACATTTCCTTTTAGTTAATAATGGGAAAAATACTCTACGCTACCTGCTTCAAAAGTACAGGCTGTTCTCTTACCCTTCAGTCTTTCATGTACCTGAAGGCCCAATGGGTCCTTTAAGTCAGCTGTACTGAGCTAGGGATAGAGCAAAGCCATTCTGTTACTTACAGACACATTTGGAAGTCTTCAATATGTCCCCAAGTGTTTTCTTGATAATGAATCAGGTGAAATATTTAAGTCTACATTTTTTTTAGATCACCTTGCAATGGTGTGGCTTTTTGACGTTGAGAAGAAAAGGATTGTATTCCTTCAGATCGTAGGTATCTAGAAAAACACATCCCTGAAGATTAAGACATCACAGCAGTTAGAGTAAGTTAAATAATTACACATCTCTTGTGTTTATTCCATTGTGTAGTAATAACCAAAGCACAAAAGAAACATTCTTGTGTGACAAATTGCAATGCTGCAGGCATAAGCAGACTAAATGCTGGGCTTAGTATGACCTTGTTGTTGCAGTGATGGAGGAAGTGACTGTATAAGCCCTGGCGTCTCTTGGTGTCCGCGGCGCCACAGCTGGACACATGTTCTAGTTTGTTCTGGAAGGGAAACCACACACGCTCAGTCCAGCGCTTGTGCAGCAGCTCCCTCTTCCTCAACTCGTTCACATCACGTTGGCTCAGAAAGCTCTCCAACCTCTCCATGAAGACGCATTGCAACCAAACAAAGGAGAAACAGACACAGAGGTCAATATGTTACCTTGGGATTATAAGCCTTTTTTATTTTTTAGATAATGTAAGTGCAAACAAACACAACAATTGTGCTGTCATCCTCTAGAAAAAGAAACAACAAACGACACAGTGCCCGAAATGATCTTACCTTCACAAAACCGTTTTCTGTATCCAGTAAAGGTTGGAGCATTTCTTTCGCCTGTTGGTTTTCGGCTTCCATCTTTGCCTAAATAGCAAAACATAGCTGTTTCAAAAAACGTACAGTCTTCTATATGCAGCTTGCTTTGGTGGGAGAAAGTGCCATACCTGCAGTCGTCTGAGGGAGGGGTGAGAGAGCCAGCTGCGTCTGGCCCCAGGCTGTAAGGCCTCGTCCCTCTTCCTCGCTCTCACACTCGTCATCTTCACACTGGGCTGCTGAGACGGGCTCCTTTGGCTCTCTGCGGCCTCCTTCACATCCGCCACACAATCCTGAAACACCAGCAGGTTCAATTCTGTGCTCCGTCTCTATTACCAGTCAGAAATGAACACATGCTGTAGCTATTTGGTCATTTTTATAAATATATTTCAAAGCTCTCTCGCTCTTTTTATTTTTATTTTAAATCATACTGCAAATTCGCCAGAGCCACCATGTCTGGTTGGTTACATGTCACAGTAAATTGCAACCTAAATTGAAAAATAAATTGCAGAGCTTCATATTGGCTGTGACCTCTCTAACCTCTTTGGAAATCCCAGCTGGAGTCCACAGACAGAGCAGACACAAACATGTAGGTGAACAGAAGGCAACAGGGGCCAACACAACAGGCAGTGACAGATCATGTCGCCGCCTGGAAACCTGAACTGTGTCTCACATGGCGGTACATGTACAGTATGTCAGTGCACTTAATATGCTATGTTTTTTTGGGTGACTTCAGCACTAGCACAAAGACGACAGCTTCCTTCCTTGCTGTGTTTTTTCTTGCGTTTGTCTGAAATAACACCAACATCTTAAACGTGCGTTTAATAGATTTTGATGCTCGGCCATGTTTGCTCATCTGCATCTTGTCATCCGATCCTGCACCGCACCAGGCATTTCTTTCTTTCTATTGCCCTGCCCTGGATTAGGAGAGGACTATTGCAGCTACCGTATATCCGTCTGTCAAGAACCTGAAACCTTTCCATTCATCTTTCCAAAGACACTGAGATTCCAGCGGTGTGCGCTTAGATATGACACTGTACAGGCAGAAGACCGAAGAAGAGGAGCAGCCATGCGTTTCAGGGTGAACATTGTCAAGTCTGCCAAGCCGTCTGGGGCCTATCACAGGTTACTAGGACTCTCCCTGACATTAACAGGCCGGTGATAAATTATTAGTTGGCATGAGTACAGAGTTTCACCGTCGCTGTGAAGAGGGAAAGGCAATGGAGTAAGTGAGTGTGCACATACAGTAAAAGACTAAACGGCAGCACCTATTGTTCTTTAATGGCTTAAAGTTAATGATTAGTTTGGCAGCATCCAGCTGCAGTAAATGCATCTTTGTGATGTACTGTAGGTATACTGAAAAAGTATGTGGGTATAAAGGAGAAATATGCTTCTTTTTTAAGGCAGTTCTTATACAGTCTGTTGTTTTGTATGAATATTTTTGTTCCAAGTTGTCATCCCAGTTTAATAATGATTGTGTTTGTTTATTTGTTTGTTTGTTTACCCCTGATTTCAGGCTGTCAGGAAGAGGGATGTGGAAGGTTATCACACCACTGGATATGTTTTTCTTCATCCCTGAATCATGAGGGGAGAAAAATAGTTTTTAGCCGTCAGGGACTTGCTTAGGCTAGTAGCCACTGGGGCCAAAACACCTGAATGTGGTTAGCCTATAAACACATTTTATATCACTCATATTGCATGCAAATTAGTTGAATCGAATCTAAATAATGTAGAATGTGACAGCCCCGTGTTGCCATAGCAATGTTGTGGTTTCTTACCTGTGTTGACTCGAGGACGTTTCTTCGTAGGAAAAAGCTGAAAAAGGAAATAAAACACTAGCCAAATTCAGCAAAACTCCCTCGGGTTTAGGGTCAGAAGTTCGTCACATAAACGCACGTCGTGACATTTTACTAAAAGTGCATGCTCTCCCCTCGGACCGGCTGCACCAGATGCTGGAGCTCGGGGGAGATAAAATAAAAAAGGGGGGAGAGAGGGAGAGGCCTCCTCCAGGTGTCCTGCCGTCTGAAGGTTTTCTCGTTGCCATGACACCAGCGGACAAGCTAGCAGAGACGTTCTCGGGAAGCGCGCGGGATGAGCGCGAGACGAGGACCTCAGATAGGCCTACGCTTTGTTGTCTGTATCAATCATGGTATCAATGTGTATCAAGCCGGTAATGAAACTAGAGTGTGACATATTATCAAATTCAGAAATGTTTCCTCTAGCCTATGTCCTAAAAGTTAGGGTGAGTTGCCCTAATGTTGGACACTTTTTGCAATTTCAAATTATGTACAATATTAACAAATGAAGCCAATACATTTGACCCATACATGATACCATTCTGAAATCCCCAAGATGTTGGCTAATCAAAAGAGAAGAAATAATTCAGATATCATAGGCTACTCAGAGAAGTAATGGCACGTATATTAGTGGTCCATGTGCAAAATTGCTCAAGAAAATGGGTTTGCTCTAATCTGGGACAGTGTGTCGCTCTAATCTGGGACAGTCTGTATTGTGCAGAAAAAAAACAATATCCCCTTAACTAATTCAAGTCAAATTTATCTGCTCATTAACACTCATGGTCTTAGGTACATTACTGAGGTTTGATGGTTTCAATTTGAACAATAATTTTCTTGCCCTGGCTTCATATCCCAACTCTGCGTTTTGCCATTATAGCCTGACCTGTAATACATTACATTGAGTTAACATAGGACATGAGAAAATGACTATTTCCTAGGCACAGGATTGAGTTAATTTCTATTTGCTTCAGGGTTGCTTTCTTTATAAGAGTATTGGACCTGTAAACCTTGAATAAAATTAATATCGCACATTTGATTTTCCTACATGTGTATTCCTCCACTATAAATGACTGTCCCAGATTAGGAAAATCATGCTGTCCCACTTTTGGAAACACCTTTCCGAATGTGGGACAACTAAAGATTGATTGAAGAAGAAAACAACTTAAAACATTTTCCCAATATTATTGCATACTTTGATGCATAATTGTATCATAAACATAATCTGATAACAAATGGCAACATGGTTTTGTTAACGAAAAATGTATAGCCTTAGCATTGAGTTCCTCTCAAACCTATGTCACTGTCCTTTGTCTGGACTTTACATGGTTTACTTCCTTTTTGACTGTTTCCCCTCCCTTATCTTTATAATCAAAATTGTGAATTCATGTGATTTCAATCGGAACCCCTGCTTGGAACATTTCTGAAACATTTACATGTTTCAGAAATAAGAGATAAATGCTCTAGACCAGGGCTATTCAATTAGTTTTGAATGTGGGCCGGTTGGTGGAAATGATCCAAAATGAGGGGCCAGAAAAAAATGCCTAAAATTGATGAGCATCACATCAATAGCTACATATACTGTAAAACACTACAACGACATAGGAGTGCATATATTGTCTTTATTTTATCAAATAGAGTTCACCAGCTTATCAAAACAAATCCCTATTTGATTAACATAGGCTGCCTGTTGTTTAAGTGTTTAACAATCTTATCAGTTCAGGAAAACACAATAGGTTAACTCTTCAACAGCTTATCAAAATACATAGAAATAAATGTACTCTAAGTGCAACAGCTTATCAAAATACAGGTAGGACTAGGTTTACTAAGAGTGCAACAGCTAATCAAAAAACATAGAAATAAATGTAGGCTACTCTAAGTGCAACACCTTACAGTGTTTCCCCCCCCAAAATATGTTTGTCAAGGGGTCACTGTCCACGGTCATGTTTCAAAACTTTGGCTGAATTTTGCTCAAAGATGCCAATGCACAGACAGTACAGTACATTAATTGTGCACCACTAAAAAAAATAAAAAATGTTGGGGGGGGGGGGGGGGGGGGGGGGGGGTCGGTCGGTAGTCAAGGCGGGGGCCAGTAAATATTCCTTCGCGGCCTATTGAATAGCCCTGCTCTAGACCTTAGGTGTCCCACATTAGGCAGTGTCCCACATTAGGGCAACTCACCCCTATAATTTACCAATATCCTTAGTGTAGCAATAACGCCCGTATTGATTTTCTTGACTTGTAGGCCTATGTTGTTTTTTACATAACATAGCCTATATTTCAGGCAATTAAGGTCACTATGTCTGGCACCAAGTGTGTCTAGACAAACGTGGTCACAGATTTACTTTATCCAACCTTGATAGTAGGCTATAAACAGGCCTATATGCACCCTGTAGCAACAATCAATTCTAAGGCAGGGCACGTGTTATTTGAAAAAGTTATCCAGTCAATTATATTGAAATATCGGGAGTGATAAAGATAAACGATTAAATAATTGCCATAGTAGGCCTACGCAAGGGGGAAACATTTAGCCTACTTACATTTTATTAGGCCTGGGCCTATCTGTAGTAGGCCTACCCTTAATTTGTTTTTAAATAAACTGTTAAAAACTTGACCTTGCAGCCGTTTTGTTCCTTTACTAAAGCGATGCAGTGTCTACTTTGTTTTGTCCTCGAGGCTTCTTCTCTCGTCAGTGTGTGACAGTCTTGTCTTAATGCGCTTGTTGACTCCATAGGTTGACACCCGAGGTGCACTTTCAAGGTGTTGTGCGGACACCTGTGGAGAATGCGGCTACTTAATGTGTGGGTATTAACTGCTTGCAGACAGGGCAGGGCTTGGCCACAGCAGAACTTAGGGATTTCCACAGCTTCCTTTCTTTTTCGCTGCCGCAGAGTCCAGGACAGGGGGGAGACCACATGGATTGGTGGACTTCACTGGCAGCGAGTATTGCCCTGCTATGGATATTCTGCTTCATAGATGGTAAGAGAGATACAGCTATGGAGGTTACTCAGGATATTTGTAGCATCGGTCTGTCACAGATTCACAGCATAAGAAATTAGATTATCTCTCTGCAGAAAGTGTAAAGTATAGGAATATTGTTTATTATGCTGGGTAAAAATTATCTTGTAAATATTAATTTAAGAAGGTCTTATTTAAAGGTGCACTGTGTAACTATGTCAGATAATTGAACAGTCCAAGCTATATTCTCATAAAAAAAACCTTCCTCACAGTAAAATTGGATTCCTGGAACACTATTTGAAGTGAGAAAGCTACCTGGTCTTTGGTTCCAGGTGCCTCAAATAATTTATTTATTTATTTATGATGATATCATTATTCAAAACTAAGAATTACATGTAGAGTATGTTTTGCAAACATACTGCTGGCTCTACCAATGTAAACAAATCCCCCTCCCCTGAAACTGCATAGTACACCTCTAATTTTTAGGTTTTCAAAAAGTGTGGCTGTTGTAATTAGACAATTCAAACATTTTAAAGGTTTCCTTTTTTGACATTTCGAAATGAATCCAAAAGTCCTTATGCCTCTCCTTAGCCTCAAGTATCTGTGATACCGGTCATTTTGTTAGATTATGGGTCCCAGGCTGAGGGCCGACGTAATGAGGCGCCATGCTCCCCGCTTTGCGTGCTCTGGTGATAACTGCTGCCCTGCACGGCTGGAGAACATACTTTAATCCAGTGGCAGACGCTGTATGTAATGGATGCTGACATTAGCCACAGGGTTAAATTAGGCTCCAACTAACCCTGTTAACCTCCTTATCTCCAGGCAATGCCGTGCTTGAGCTTCGGCTGCTCTTCCATGCCCTGACCAAAGCTGCTTGCCACCTGTACCTGGCCTTGCTCCCGCTGCGCCGAGCAGCTACCCACTTCGCCGACTGCGTGAGATACCTGGTCAACCATGCCCAGCAGAGCCCCTCTCCACAGGGCTACAGCCACCACGGCCAGCCCCTGGCAAGGAAAGGCACACTGCACTTCATTGAGGGCATGTGTGTGGTGTGCGAGACGGTGCCCAACCTGTTCGGCGCAGCGCTCAGTGTGGGCACCGCCTTCTGCCACATGATCCAGGGAGGCTTTTACGTCCTGGCAGCCACACTGCGCACCATCCAGGTCAACCTCTTCACCCAAATGAACGGAGAGAAGGATCGATGGGACAAAGAGCGACACAGAGCCAAAGAGAGTGAAAAAAAGCTAAATTCTAAAGTGGTGGAATACATCTCGGTGTTTTGTCAAGACCCTGTCAGCGCTTTGCGCATCAAAGTTGACGTACCACCTGTGTATAGATAGTCTTTGTCCATGTTAAAGTATATACTGGCTAATTGGCACATAAGAGGCCTTCTTCTAACTGCTGAGGCATTACAGGTGCAGGCAGCATGTTGATAGGTTTGCAGAGATGACAGGAGGTTGAACTTTGTCTCCTGGTTGTCACTCACTGCTGGTGAGGGAATTGTATCAACAGAATCCAGGATGAAATGATATTCAAATGGGGGAAACAATTAAATAAAGAATCTGTTGCATTTTCTTACATTTGTTTTACATTTATTGAGATGTAAAGATGTTAAAAAATAAATGTCTCAAACGACTGAAGCCTCACATCTTTGATGGGTTATGGTTTTTAACAATGTTACAGTATTTTGGTCTATTTTATGTACATAAAATACAATCATGTGTCATAATTCAGAGTTTGTTATCTAATTGCACTTACTGGACCAGCAATTAAAGTTTATTTTAAAGTGTTCTATTTCTCACTAACTCAGTTGGACATGCCAGCCATGTCAATCAAGTAATATCAGACAATAATATATTAAAACAATACCCATTGAAATACTGTCCTGGTGCTGCATCATTCATTCAGACACACACACACACCGTCTCTCTTCCATTATCAACTAATAATTCTTCAAAAGGCTTAATTCTTCAAAAGGCACAGAAGAAAGAAGAGGACAGGGAAAGGAAGCATGGGTCAGAAAGGGATAAAAGGACTTTAGGCTGATACCGGAGCTGGATCTGTTCCAATGGAGACTAAAGTCTTGCGTCAGGTAAAGTGTGGAGCATCTGGGGAGGGATTTTCCCCGCTACAGGGAGAGATGAAAAGCAAAAGACTATTGTGAGACTATTTTAAAGGCTGCATGCTAAATGTCACCAGAAATGTTATCAGAAAAAACTAAAACAGTTTTATCAAAATATCGCAACTTACAGAGCATGTCTCCAATTCTTCTGACGGCTTCTTTGTTCACTCTGTATTCGTTCTGCCCAGACCTGGCGATGAGGAAACGGGTAGAACAATCTTTAACGAGTTGTAATTGAGGTGTCGCAAATATACCAACAACAATGAGCTTAAAAGCAAACAGATTTGCCGGTGGGGTTAATCTTGTTACTCACGGCCTCGACTTTGTCACAGCGTCCAGCCGCCGCAGAGCCAACAAAACGTTCTTTTGCGTGTCGGATGAGAGGGCCTCATAGGTGTGAAGCTCACCTGTGAAAACACATGAGCATAAAACGAGGGCTGGGGAGGAATGATAGAATGATAGAATGATAAAGTGGATGTGATTCTAGAGGCCGGGGTGTAATTCACGCTTTCACCTGAGAGGATGAGCTTTGTAGCAAAGTTTCGCACAGCGGGCAGGACCCGTTGCTCTTGGAACACGTGCTCTCCATTTTCACAGAGGTACCTGAACATCACCTAGACATAAAAACACACTTGGTCAAATAGAAGAATGTAAAATCGCCTGTTCAGAATACAAAATAGTTATTACAGTTAGAGCCTTAGAAAGTAGTATTAGTAGTTTATTCATTAAAAACAATCATTTAAAAACAGATCATTGTACACTCATTCAACCACAGATAGTGACCGAAAAGGCTTAGGCCTAAGCAGAAGCTTATTAGTGCCTATTCTATATCTTTATCAGTTAAATCTAGCCACCATAGAAAAGGTGACTCCAGTCGCCCTCTGCAGGGATGAGATTGAATCCTAACCCATTCATTCTTTTAGACCAGGAAAAAAACTGAAGCACCTATTTGTTTATCAATTAGTTTTTTGACTTTAAGTACTGAAATTGAATTATACTTTGTCTACGAAATACTGAAATCAGCTTAATAATAAGTAAGTAAAAAAAAAAGTGTTTTCAAATGTGTGATGTGATTACTGACAGGAAATGTTCATTTGAACTTTAGAAGGAGAAATCTGGCCTCTAGGTGCTGACTGAACCACAAGATAACAACAGCATTTGTTGAAACGAACCGTGCACTTCTCACAATCAGTGGAGGTAAAAAGTCAAAAGGACCTGATAAGAGTCTATGAAGGGTTGTAGAAGTGCCCGCAGGAAGGACAACACCTCAAGCCCCGCCTCTGACACGGTCACTTCCTGTTGACTGACGTGGACTGCTCCACACTTCTTCAGGAGTAAACACGCCTCCTCGAAGTCCTGATTAATGGAACAAACACATATCAACAGACACATGAGCACATGATCAGTCCAAAAATACTTTTTTGAAACTCAATTTCCTTTTTACCATTTTTTAAGGCTACAAAATGACTGCTGATGTTGCCTACATACTTGCAAATGCACACTCATCTTCCTTATAATTTGACTTTAAACATTAGGGCCTGGACATGCCCAATTTGTCAGATGCACTTCATCACGAAGATTTCTTGCATAATAAAACCGAACAGCAATGCCCCTTTTGTGATCTTTGTCTGGAGATGCTGGCAAGACGGCCAGCCCTAAAAGATGGTGCTTGTTACCTGGGACGACTCTTCTGTGATGAAGATGAATTCGTGGGAGAAGACGTCCTGAAGGAAGCGGAAGACGGTGAAAAGCTCGTCTGTGAACAGAAACAGCAGATCACAATGAAGCCAGAGCAACATACAATCACATACCAAAAAAATCTTGCAAAGTTTGAACCCCTCACCTCTTTGTGTGGTCTTTGCGACTTGAATGGCTGTCGCGAGCATGGCAGGGCGCGCAAAAACGTGCACGCACTGATTCCGATAGGAGGCCAGCATCAGCACTGGCGCCGCCACCCTGAGCGCACCCTCCTCTGGGCTGACTGGACTTTTCCTTGCAGGCTCTTGGTCCAGCACAAGGTAAAGACGCTCCGCCTTAAGGTGAACCATGGATCTATGGAGGGCCACGGTGGACGACATCACGTCACAGTCAGGGACTTGTCCTGCGGGGGAAAAACAGTCTCCACATTATCACTGTGCAAGGAGGATATTTTGGGAGTTCAAGAGGGTTGGATCAGCCTGGGAATAGATTGGAACATATGTGTGCAAGAAACACCAGACCTGTAAAGTGAGACAGGTCGGTTGGGGTTCTCTTAGGAGATCTTCGGTGGATTAATGAACTGTAAGTAACTTATCCTAAGTGAATCTGAATGCCTGTGCCAACTCACATCGGTCTAATCTGTCTGATCTACCTCACAGCGAGCGGGGTCGGAAGAGCCTTGAGTGTTCCAAAGTGAGACACTGCTGGTTTTAACTGGAGTGAATCCACTCGCTTACTGTTTGGCTGTATTGCAAGATTCAAACGCCACCTAGTGGTCATTTAAGGGATGTAAAAAATATATAAAAAAATGTAATTAATGGAAAGGACGGAGAGAGCACTTCTCCCAATTATGTGCTACAGCTTTACTCTAAAAACGTACTATGTAAGGTTTAAAATATATTAGTTATTTTATTTCATTTAATAACATTTTATTCACAATAACCATTTCACTGTGACTAGACTAGACTTCTTCTCTAAAAACTATTTTGAGTCTCTACTGTCATTCGCACCAGAATCACGCGGGCACAAAGTGACTTGAAATCTGAAAATGCATTACTAGTCACAAATAGAAACAAAAACACGCTAGTTATTTAGGCATGGCATTGTTACATAGTTATGTAGTACAGCTTTAAACTAAAAAATATATATAATAACATTTCCAGCAAATTTATAAAATCCCTCCATCTTGTCACCCACCAGGCCAGTTGAGACGAGCGCCAAAGTCCAGTGCCAGTTTGCGGAGCCATAGGGTCTTGTTGGTGAGCTGTTGCCAGGGCAGGCCCTCCTCTGTTAGGACCGTGGCAGGGGCCTGAAGCAGCAGGCAAGCCATCAGAGACCAAGGGCTAATCAGAGAGCCATCCTCTTGGATCCGAACCATCAGATGAGCCAGCCAGCTCACACAGGCCTGAGCCTCCGCGCTGGGCTCCTGAGGAAGATCTCTGTCAATAGATGGAAAAGGGATAGAGAGAGAGAGAGAGAGAGAGAGAGAGAGAGAGAGAGAGAGAGAGAGAGAGAGAGAGAGAGAGAGAGAGAGAGAGAGAGAGAGGGTGAGGGGTGATCAGGGGGACTGGAGGGGGGACACAGTCAGCCATAAAGGCGATGTTGCCTTTATCAGATTAGAGAATAGATGAGTACAGTGCTGTAGCTGCTACTGAGGATGCAATGTGTCTGGAAAGTTGGAGGGTTTATAACAAAATAGAGGAATTTACATTGTACAATTGTAAAACGTACAACTATATTTTAAGGCCACATTTGAGAGGCAATAAATGGAATGATAGTGAAAAAATATGCTTCGCCAGAACTACAGATTACTACAACTACTGATTAACCCTAAGAGCTACAGAAAACACAACTTAAAGGTGGAGTCAGCAATTCTGGATAATGCTTGTTGTCAATATCACTTTTTGTCAAAATCAGTGGATATGTAAACATGATCTGCTTCCTGTCCGTTCTGTGTGTGCCGATACATAGCTTAGGCTCCGTAAACGGGTATGTAAGCAATGGGGCTCACTGTAGCTAGCCACATGCCCGTTTACAAAGCCTAGGTTATGTTTTTTTTTACTGGATTTTTTTCTCCAGCGCACACAGAATAAGTACAGGATCATGAGGAGATATTCACTGATTTTGACAAAAAAGGGATTTTGACAAGAAGCATATGCATATGCCAGAAACAATGACCCCACCTTTAGCAGATAAATAAATAATAATAACCTGTGGTGGCTATTGGGTCGGGGAATGTGAATGCCTATAGCCCTGAATGACACATATGTAGAATGAAATTATTTCATGTCCTATAATTATAGATTTTTTTCCCTTTTTTCTACCTAGGTATGAGGTTGAACCGGCAGCGGTCTATCCTGCCCTGACACAGCTGTCGGACTGACAGGGGACGGCCGAAGTTCACGTGCATGCTGCCGTAATCCTCCTGGAGCACCTTGGTCGCCTTCAGCAGAGCCTGCAGAGTTTAAAGCAAAACCACCAGCAGGAAATAATCAGCTTTATTCATACATAAACCTCTCCGAACTTTAATAATGAGTTGGCGAGGCTAGAAACAAAAAGGCTATTGTTTGCAAATACAATTTCCCCTTCTTATAGATAGTGAGGTTCGTCCGAAAACTTAATTAACCTTCATTAGAAAGCAATTTACATCTCAGTTAAGTTCTAGAGTGAGTTGTATAGAGGTGCATGAGATGTGCACAGGACGTACTGTGGTGCTTTCCTTGGGCTTGGGGACGCCCAGTAACTCGTGTGCCAGCAGCGATTCCTCCAGCACCCGCTCGTAGCTGATACTGATGGGGACCAGCGTGATGTCATACACCTCACCTTTAAAGAAGGGCTCCAGCACCATGTGCATCATACCTGCAGATATACGTAGATACAATATAACAACCTGAATATAACGTAGTACACTGAGATCATTTACTAAACTGGGACGCACAACAGCAATATGCAAACCTGGCTCCTACCTAACTTTGGCACCTGAGACTTCAGCGTGCGACTCCTCAGGCCTTCCACATAAAACTCCAACGGAGCAATCCCTGTCTACAGAAAAGAAGCATAAAACAAGTTGGGAGAACTCTTCACAGACGGTCAAATACAGCAGCTGGAAGGCCGTTTCTGAGATGGGAATGTGACAGTGTAAGCTTGGTACTGTGGCTGGTGCAGCAGATTATTGTGTTTTACCCTGACAATGGTTTTGACATATTCTGACAACACCGCCCAGTACAGTTTGTCAGAGCCAATGGCGCGTCGGATAAAGAAAGCCCCGGAGCGACGCAGTATCTCTCCGACCATCTTCATCCCCGCAAGAGCTTCACAGTGGGAGAAGAAAGATAAGTTGTAACATTTGCAGGCAAAGAAATACCAAGTCTAATAGAAACCTGTATAGGAGAGTACGCCATGTTTGTTGTTCAATTGATTTTATCAGTGTATTTTATGTGTGTATCTTCATAAAAAAACATATAGGCTATAAATAAAAAGCATTTAAAGGAGCTGTAAGCGGAATGGTTCTTTTAGCTAACTTCCTGTCAGTTACTGCAGTTAGCAGTCCCCTCGCTCGTCCCTACGTCACCACATTAATGCACTGCGGTCTTTGAGCAGCAAGTTATCTAGCATCATCTCAGATCCATAAGTGTGATAAAACATGATAAAAACCATCAAAACAGACATTGGGAAGGATTTTTACCTGCTCCGCCATTGTAGGCGCATAAACATTCACCCATGTGTCGCTCTGGCGTGCTCCGGCAGTGAGACCATGAGTGAGACGGGTGCGGACGGGTGTCGGTTTGTAGCGTTCTCTCTTGTGATTGGATAACATTTCGGGATACTACATAAAGTTCAATTGCTTATTACATGCAGAGCAGCTGACTAAGAGATTGGCTTTATGAGACGCGCACATCGTGTAAGTGATTACTGTATGAATAAAGAGCGATTTAACACTTATATTAATATAAATAAACCGCTTACTTCACCTTTAAAATAAAAAATAAAAAGTCAAGAGAAGTTTTATATCAACTGCTACAATAACAGTATATCTATATCTTATCTGTAGTATTCTGTCGATTTGATCGTAATAGATACTTGCGAATTCCTGCAGCAATAACAGGCAAGGGGATGTCGTAGGTGAACAGGATGTAGGAGATAATCAAGAAGTCCATGTAACTCCTGTGATTGGGCATCAGGATCACAGGATGTCCCTGAACTGCTCGCTGGAGCTGCAGGGGGGGGGGGGAACAGAAAGAGGAAAGAAGTCTCAGGAGCCAAACAGAGAATTCAAAGTCTCTTTGTATAGAAGTTTTAAGAAGCAAGGCTTTTTAAGAAGCAAACTTCTTAAGTGTTTTTTTTCTCAGCAGGTGAAAAGCAGGCTGTTATTAATTGCATCAGACCTCATAAAACCACAACCTGTCTCTATAACACTCTTTGTTTTCTTTTTTCGTTTTACTATTTTTTGTACAGATGAATCCAAATAGGTATTAAATGCTAATTAGTGAGCGCAGATGCATTGGTAGCCTGATTTTTTTTAAGTTTGGAGGGAAACTACACCTTTAAAAATGTGTTTTAAACTTGCAAGACCCAGGGATCTATGGTGTGTGTGTACATGAAATAATAGTCTAACAATTCCTTTGAAGCTGCACACTGTGGTGGAGTGGTGTATACATATAGTAATGTGCTGTTGTTCTGAGTAAAGTACTGATGATGAGTGATATATGGTCCTGACCGTGTTGAGTCCCTCCATGTTGACATTGACACTGGTGTAGAGTCTCTTCAACACCTTGCTGAGTGTGTAGCCCATCAGCCTGATAAAACCCAGCTGCAGGTTCTGAGACATCTCCTCCATTAGCCCACGAGCATCCTCCCTCACCTCCTCCACCGACTGCCCCGTCTCCTTGGCGATCTGAAGAAGGGAAAAGAAGAGCAAGAGAGTGATTGCTCTTAATACTTTATTTATGGATTTATTTTGTATGCACAACAAACACTGAAAACAAGGAAGACAAAAATAAAAGATAAAATAAAATAAACAACAAACATGGCGTACTCCACCGTACAAGTTTCTATTTCAAATGTCAAACTGAAAATAAAAGGCAATTGAGGTGTCATGAAGGTCCCTTCAGCACTGTTATATAGTCAAGGAAAGGCTGCCACATTTGTTTAAACTTCTCTGCTTTCCCTGAAATCTCATATCGAATTGTATCCATATATAAAGTACTGGAGATCTCTATGAGCCAGATGTCAAAACAGGGAGCTATCTCTTTGTTTCAAACCTTCAGAATCATTCTTTTTTCGCAATCACCATCCTATAAATACTGGATCAACATAGCTTTTCCAATGACGTTAAGTCTCTAGTTGTCTTGACCAGCTTAGAATGGCCGTTTCTGGGTTGGAGGCAAAACGAAATACACCGCATCCCACTCCCATTCATCACCTCCTTGGCGATGTAGCGTAGGTACTGGGACTCTAGAACGGCTTTGTTGAGGTCGCCCGCGGAGACGGACGTGGCTCTTTCTCCTTCGTAAGGCCGGGGGCTGAAAGTCCGGAGAGAATGGCCCAGATCACCACTGCGCCTTAATTCCTCCATCATATCCACAAACTCCTCGTCGTCTCCTCGCAGGCCCGCTCCGCCCCAATCCCTGTACTGGAGCAGGAGATGGTGGAAAAGGCTTTAGTTAGAAGTTAAATGTGCAATATGCATTGTCAAGGGATTTGTTTACATGTGTAGAGCCTGCAGTGAGCTTACAAAACAAATTCACTCTACATGTAATTCTGACTATTGAATAATAATATCTAAGTAAATCATTTTGAGGAACCCTGGAATCAAACCAAAGACGACTAGAATATGGTTGTTAACAAAACAGTGGGCCTTGCTGCTGTAAATAACAACAGTGATGCAGTAACTTTTCAGGAAGCTTTCTAACTTCAAATAGTGTGCCAGGGATCCAATTTTTCTGTGAGGAGAGTTTGTTTATTCAGTTATGGAGAATATACCTAATAAAGCGAGTCTTCTTTTAGTGAATGTCAAAAAATGTGATCACAGAAGTTCTTGGTATAGCACATGTATAAAGAGAGACACTTGAGTAAGACTTGAGTAAGACTTCAAACCCATCTTTTAAAAAGAAAGGTCCCTCCCTCGCCATGCAGGTACCAACACACATCCAGTATAGGCAAAACAAAGAGACAACAGTGAAAAAAATAAAAAACTATGTAGGTCAAAGCGTCCCCCTATGTCAATGCAAAAGGCTCTGCCTCAGCATGATATCTGAGGAGCAGGCGCCTGCAGCCCACTCAAAGAGATAACCTTGAGGGTTCACAGATGAGCAAATGTGTCTCTGCATCAGTGATTCTAACATGCCAGTCATCTGGAAAATAAATGTTCCAGTAGCCTAGCCTATATTTGAAATAAAATAGAATATAGCCTACAATGCAGAAATGTAGTCTACAAACATGGCTGATGTAGCCTCCTACAGGGTGTGGGTGACTCAGAAACAGCACCACACTGACTCTGCGTTCCTTTTTCTGTGTTTATGGTGGCAACTTATTAGACTTTAATAATAGCCCAATGAATATGTTTCTAAGTAGGTCAAAGTTTCATCAGTTATTGTTCAGCTCGGCTTAGCATACAGCTCACCAACAGCCTCAGCTTGAGCCAAAGCAAACACGTCCACAGTGCACTTTGCACTTATTACTTATTTATGGTCAGTCAGTGTTAACTTTAAAAGCGCTCGTGAGCGACCGAGCGGGTCGGGTACGATTCCAAATCAAAAACATTTTGAGTGGCACTGACAGGGGGAGGGAGGGTCTCTGGTCTTACCGTGTTTGTCATTCTTCACAGGGATACCTCCTCCTCGCATGTAGAATGTTGTTCTTTTCCGTCGACCTTTGTCTCCCGTAGCCTACTTGGAGGCGTGCTTCGATACACAGTGTGTGTAGCCTAGTTTTACAGTGCAGCATCCCCAGGGGAGGCCCAGACCAATGGGGTCGCTAGGTTTAGGAAACTCCTCCCGCACATTTGAAACGCGCCGTAGTTTGCTCCTCTCTCATGATACCCCACTTGCCCTCCCCTTGCTGATTTATCTTACTTCTCTTTCTGACAATAAGTTAATAATAAGTGTATTATTAATTTAGTAGGCTACATGCATTTAGCATGCCATTTAATTGCAGTTTGTCTATTTAATCACATGTATTGCAATTGATTTGGTTATTTGCTCACTAATTGTGAAAAAGTAAAAAAAAGGTAGCCTAAGACTATTGGCCTACTAACAGATGTTCTAGACTAGGCCAATTGCACAATGGGTATTTTAACCTAAAGATTGAGGGCCCACCTTAGCTAGCAAGTTGCTCGTTTACAGTGCCTAGGCAGTGTTAAACACTTGTTTTTTTCCCAGTAGGCTACAAACACAGTAGGGGACAGACAGGTATCAGATCATGGGATATTCACTGATTTTGACAAAAAAGCTAGCATTATCCAGAATCACTGACTCCACCTAAATCGAGATTTGAGTGCAACACTGTTGTATTTTCTCGATCGAAGGTGGATCTTAGTACTTCTTCCAATATTGTATCCGGATGAATGTGATTGGAGTAAGAGGAAGTGAATACAGGATTCAATCAACAGACTCACACTCACTGGCAATTTGTTTTATTATTTCTTGAGTTGGATTAGGCCTACACCAATTTATTTAACAGTGAACTGGTCAAATGAAGGTGTAAAGGGGGAGTGCATGAAGAAAAAGTATTGATCACATTGTTCACAGTTAAGGCAATGATGATGTGCTTTCAGGCAATTTTTTGTTTTGAGCTCTTTCATGGAAAGAATAATAATAGTGATAAAGCATTGTAAGTACACACACTCACTCACACTCACTGTGGTGATACTGTCCAGGTGGTTACATCAACAGATAACCTCATGGTATTTGTGTTTCTTTTAATAAGAAATACACACCCTTTTTTCCATCCCAAGTGTCACATACAAGGAAAATCCCATCTTTGAATACTGCAGCCTACTGACCCATGTGAGCCTATGTGGTCACAAACACATGTGAGCTTCATTTCATATAGAGACAAGTTTTAACCAGATTAATAAATACAATATACTTAAAGGCATTAATGGAAATAACAGGCATAACTCTTTAGGGAGTGGAACACGCAGACATGTTCAAAGCATTATTGTCTGCACTGTTAACAGATAGTTAAAAGACATTTCATGAAGGCCACTGCACAAATGACATGAGTGATCACAACATGTAGGCTACAAACATTGTGATTTCAATAGAAAAATAAAAATGATTTGACAATTCCGCTCACAGATAGCCTACTCTTGATTTTTATAGTTATAGTGACGAATAAAAACATTGTGCTTGCTATTCTCTCTCTGTCAGCATTACTTTACTCAACAATAAGTATTTTTTTCAAATTGTCTTTATAATGTACCTTTTGTTGGGATTCTCATCCTAGACACATTTTAATATCAAGCGATATGGTCGTTCATTCATTCATTCATTGTGCGCTCTAATACATTTCAATGTACTATGTTTTGCGAATACTGACTTCAAACAGAATAATAGATTACACACACTTATGTTGCTGTAAGCTTAAATTGGCTTGTGTATGTCTGCATATCCATGCTGATTGAATATCTATAACAATCCAAAAAAAAAAGAAGTTCAGAGTAAGAAAATAAATTCTACATTGAGTATTTGGCACAAGTTTAGGTAACTTGCTCTCTAGTGTATACACAGTATGGGTGTGTTCTTCTAAGAAGATGCCACCGGTATATTGACTGTTTAAAACAGAGAGCTAGAACATCTAGCTACAGAGATAATGTCAACACTCACTCAAAAAATAAGATATGTGCTAAGCTGCCTAAATAAATTACTATAATTTCTCATATACATACAGTACGTCTCTTCTGAAGGCTACAGAGACCATCTTTACATTAAAGTGCGCTTACGTCCGTATTGTGCATTAGAAGAGTATTCACAGCAGCATGGCCTACTTATGCTTACTCTTATGTGCACTCAAAGTGCTCAATCTATTACAAAAAAAAATCGACAAATTCATATCACACACATGTAACGGTCGCTGTCCAAAAACTGCTACATCTCAAGCACACCGCCAGTCAGTCAGTAAATCAGTCGGTCGGTTGTCGCTAGGTAGCAGACCACAGGAGGTCAGCTGTCAGGTGTAGGTGTCTGTGGTGGTGTAGTTCCCTGATGCTCCACACGGGGGAGCTGGTGCCTCCAGTAGGTGAAGTGGCTGAAGGTGTCCGAGCAGGGGAAGTCAGAGGAGGACGCGCGCATCTTCAGGGGGAACACATGGTCCACCACCTCACCCAGACGTACGTAGCTAATCAACGGGAGAGGAGGAGACAACAATGGGACACAATATTCAACCAGCAAAACTTAACAGTCATATTCTGACGTCACACATGATCGTGTAAGGCAGGCAGGACTTACGATGAGATGTTGGTCTTGGCATGCTCCTGCACTAGCTCGCCTTTAGGGTTGACAGTAAAAATCCTGTTCAGAGGCACTCCTACTTCTTTATAGGAATAGACATCCTACAGAGGGACATAAGAATGGAGTTAGGTGTTATAAATGAAAACCTAAACCAAACTGTTCTCTACTCAAGAACACAAGTTCTGTACAAGAGCACCAGCAATAACCTTTAAATGACCTAATGTGTTTTATAAATGTCTCAATATGTGGTTATGAAACATGGATCATTCTATTCCGGCTACATGGGGGAGCTGAATGTCTGGTTGTACATGACATTGCTTGGTTTCCACCAATTAATCATGATTGATCATGATTAATCATGACTGTCAATACAATTTTGCAATTAACTCAAGAGCTTCAAATAAATCTCCTTAGTGTGCATGAATACATCAACATGGTTTAAGCAATAAAATAAATTATTACGCCAGGTCAAGAAGACAAACAGTGATTTGATGTTTAACAACTTGTGTCTGCTGTGGATAAATGGAAGCCAATGTCACAAATGAGAAAATGGATCAATGAGCATAAAAAAAAACCACAATGCGTTTTTGACTTTTAGAGAATTGACCAGATTCAGATTTGACTACGTACATTTTCAGCCTAAAACCACTAATAAAAGCATTTATTCAACTGCCATCTATTGTATGGTATAAAATGTGTGTGTACCGTTGGTCTGTTGCCAAACGCCGCATAGAACGGCTCTTTGTTGGGGTAGAAGAGGTTCTTGATATCAGTGAGACACTCAATCTTGAATTTCTCCGGTTTCTTCTCGATCACCTCCCTGTCAGAAACACACACACATGACAGAGGTGAATCAGCTATCAACAATTGGCAGTGATGCTTTTATATATATGTGTGTGTGTGTGTGTGTGTGTGTGTGTGTGTGTGTGTGTGTGTGTGTGTGTGTGTGTGTGTGTGTGTGTTTATGTGCATTGCAGACCTGTGCAGAGCTGAAAAGAGGCTGCTAGGGCTGAGGAGGACTGGGCCTATAGGGAGCATGGTGCCTCTCTCATTGACCCAGTGGAGGTAGCCTCTGGTCATGTCAGCCATGCCGATAGCTCGAGCTGAGCAGTACAGGAACTTGTAACCATTTCTGACAGAGAGGGAGACAGAACAAGCAAGTGTACATATTCTGATTATAGAGCTTGTTTGGGGCCTTTCTGGAACAGAACCTTTTTAAAGCAATGTTTGCCTTTCATACTGAATGTGAGTTAGTACATGAGTGCTTACTGGCTGACTTTATGGTAGAGGTGTGCAATGCCCTGGTGGGTCCAGTCTTTCCCCAGTGTGGGCAGGATGTGGCCCAATGTATCCGACCTGATTGACAAACACACATTAAGTGATATTGGGACATGTGTGAGTGCAGGATTTTTATTCATAATTCAAAAACACTTGATCGAACAAAGTGAAGACTTGCAGGGAAGTTCTGAGAGACACAGACATTTCACTGTATGTCAACTGCAATGACACACAACGATTCTTATTCTGACCTACGTAGTGCAGGCACTTGTTAAAGTATGTGTTCATATTGTCACATATTACACACCTGGTGATGGTTCCATCTATGTCTGAGATTATGATCTTGTCGTCCCAGTTCCAGAGGTAGATGGTGCCCTGACAGCGACAGGTTCCCTGGTACTGAGTGGTCACACTGAACACCACATCGTTAGAACCGTCCTGCAGCTGGAGGGACAGCTATGTGTGTGTGTGTGAGAGAGAGAGACAGAGAGAGAGAGAGAGAGAGAGAGAGAGAGAGAAATGATGTCAAGGTAAAAAAGGATGACTATGATTAATAAGTCAAACGTTTCTGCAGTGTTTTCAAACCAAGCCCCTCACCAGCTGCTCTGACGTGAGTCTCAGTGTTTTCTTATAAGACACGCCTCCTCCTATTGTGATCCCAGACTCTGATTGGATGGAGGGAGAGCTCTGGTTGGCTGTCCTGTGGTCTTCGTCACTAGAAGACGACTCTTCTTTCCGCCTGGCGTTAGACAGGTTGTAACAGTTTGTTAAAGAACGTTCAGTGCTATTCTAGATAAGGGCTGGGAATTTTTTTCTGTTTCTGGCCAGGGTGAGGTTACTCACCTGCTTGTCATTATCCCATCCTGCTCATCGGAGCCACAAGCCCCAAGCTCAGATACTGAGTCCTACAAGAGGACGAATAGGATACTTTTTTTTAATTTTTTATTATTTTGATTCCCTCCCCACACTAGTAGCTGAGTAATGTACATTAGCAACCACAGCCCCCACAGACCAAAGATAAAAAGGACAAATTACTGATTTGTTGCCGCTGTTTCTGCCTCGCCAGGAGAACCACCACCTGCCTCCTTTCTTGGGCATCTTCTCCTTCATGATGTTCTCCACTGCTGTCTGGAGCGGAACACACACAAACACAAACAAACACAACACCACACCGTAAAAAAACACTTAAAAAAAATAAAGAGAAAACCAGACCATAAATCAACAAACAGAAACAAACAATGCGCCTTGGGTTGGAATGGGGAAAGAAAAAGCATGTCAGGGGTGGGCGGGAGTTTATGAGTTGAAATGTTTGATACGGGACAAAGAATGAGGAAGGCAGAGAGTAAAAAATAGGTGGAAGGGATCAAAGATGCGAAAACAAGATAGTCAATGAGTTTTTTCTGTGACATACAGAGCTGTAGCCCAGCACGCCCGACAGACAACAGAGAAGGAAGTCTAATGCCGAATGAATATAACTGAGAAAAGAGTACTAATGAGTGGGATGGTGGGTCGGATGAAGTGGAGAAAGAAGCAGTAATGAAATAATAGGGAGGGGAGCAGAGGGGGAGAACAAAGTTTAACTTGAGTGCCCAAACACACAGGATGTAGTACCAGTTTCAGTCAGAAGAGGGGAACAGTCTGAGTCAGAATATGTTATGTCAATATCTTACCTTTGGCAGCGGTTTTTGAAAGGCCTGCATAGCCAGCATTATTGGAGCCGCAGTGCTCCAATTATAGTATCTGAGGGCGAAAACAACATCTATTTATATCTATCATATCACCTTAAAAAAACACTTTGTCAGCCAAAAGTTCTTTACAGATCTTCTGTAGGCGTCCAAACAATCCTGCATATACTGCAGCAGTTAAAACCATACATATTTTATGGATTAGACTTGCATGTAAGTAGTGGGAATGTCTTACTTGGAGCCAATTTTCACGACTAAGTTGGGATCATCGATGAGGGAGGGGTTCTCTGCAAACTGATGGTAAGAGATGATCTTCTCGTGGAACCGGTCTGTGTTTATGTACACACACACACAGACACACACACACACACACACACACACACACACACACACACACACACACACACACACACACACACAATTAATACATTTATTATGTTTCCTTTTCCACAGCTTACAACTGGATTGTACAAGTGTGTAAAGTGTGTCAGTATATGAGAGTCTTACCTTTAGTGATCTCCCTGTTGTCATGGAGACCCCCACACAGAGAGATGGTGATGGAGGGGAAGTCGGCCATGGGGTCACAGTAGCTGTCCACTCCGCTGTCTCCTCCAGAGCTGAGCGACTGTGGGGACAAACTGGTGCCGTGAAGGCCCGGGTCGGAGGAGCTCCTAACTGCTGTACTGCCGTCACTATGAAGGAAGAGGCTTGATTAAGAGCGCGGACCATCACATATTTGTTTCTGTGTGTGTGTCCGTGTGCCTCCTCCACGTACCTCTTGGGGAAATAAAGGGCGGCCACTTCAGGTTCCAGGTCTGTGATGTCATCCAGGTAGATCCCATCGGAACCGAGGTGGCGGCTTCTCTTGTCTGCAGAAAAAGCAATGACTCCATTGAAATAAATTGTCAGCTGTCATTGTGTTTGCTTCTCTTTTGGATTTGTATCCATCAGAAAATCATTTCAACAGCTCGGTTTAGACCCCAAAACACAATAGAGATTGCTGGTCTTTTTTTTTTTTTTAATACATATAGCTACATATTTTTTTTGGGGGGGAGCGCCCTTAGCTCAGTTGGTAGGGCGTCCCCCCCATGGGCCTCGGCCAGCAGCGGACCCGGGTTCGATTCCAGCCCGCGGTATCAATAAAGGCATAAAAATGCCAACAAAAATACCTTTAAAAAAATATATGTTTATATATTGGCAAGGGCGCCCCCGAGGTTGCTGGTCTTGTGTTTTTTTTTCTTTGACTTTGCAATTGGAGGCCTCAGCTCACGCCAATACAATGCACAAAATGTGGTCTGTGGTAATTTATGTGGGTCATTTTGTAACACCCTCAACCAGATGCCAATGAACTCGGAAGACACAGAAAGAGAGAGAGCTAAAACATCCCTAATTGAAACGACGGCTGCAAGGATAGACAATGAACGATACATTTTATTAATGTTGTTAGGTGAAATGTTACCTTTTCTCCTGGATGGAGAGTCAGTCTTGCCTGGCGGATGAGGCGTGGTCTCCTCCATGTCGGAGGTCAAACGAGCCGCGCCCTCATCAGCTGAGGTGACCTGCGTCTCTGTGGTTACCGTCTGCGACTCCATCCCTACTGTGACGACCGTTTCCCCGTGGGCCTCTAGTGGCCTGAGAAGCCTGAGCTCTGATGTTTCTGAGCAGGGCCCACGCTGCTCCGAAGACGGCTCGTGTTTTATCACGCAGAAGTGCGTGCTTTCAGACACGGGGATTGACACCGGGGAAAGTAGCTTGGGGTCAGGTTTCAGTTTAAGGAAGGATGGCTGGGGGACAAAAAACAGAGAGGAGGATGAAATATATAAAAACACTTTGAAAAACTAACACTTCAAAACTACCACTACAAACATACTGTGTACATAATGAAGTTTTTATCTCTGTGTACAGTGGGTACTTTGGTTACCGTGGCAGCCTGTGGCAGCTCTCCCCAGGCCCAGTGCATGGCGGGATTCTGATGGTCTGACGGCTTGGTCATTAGTTCGGAGTCGCTCTTGGGCGAGGTGGGGCGAGAGTTCCCAGGGCTGAGAGATTTAATATGGGAGAAAAAAGCCATTAAAGAAACATTTCTCTGAATAGCTTGGTGTTCAGGAAGTAGTTACTATATGACCGAAAGTGGTACCTCTGAATGGGGCTCCACTCTCCGTCCGAACGAGTGTACATGCCAGTCTGTTTGAAGGAGGTGCTGGTCGAACCGACTGTCGTCTCATCTCTTAAGACATCTCGAGTTGAAGCCCTGAAACACACACAAGTGTACATTTATTATCAATTTATCATTCATTAAGAAGATTTATCATAATGTGCTGTATCTTTCTTTTTAAAATCTGTTAATGACACCAAACCATAATGTTTATGTAATATTTTAAATAAAATATATGCATTTGAATTGTATTTATAGTTGGTTTTGGTCAGATAATTGAGTTAAGTCCCTAATATCACAGCAAAACAACATCCCAGAAATACTAAGTAGCCACTTATTGTTTACTGTTCAATGTAGATTGTTCCCTTCATAACTTGTTTGTTACACATATTCAACCATTGTATTAAAGGCCAATACCTATACAGACTGCAAGCTTACATGAGAGAAAGATACATTGCGGTGTTGGCTTACAGTAGTGTACAGTGCAGCCAACACTTGTATAGTATACCCAGCTAACGTGCAGATGAAAATAAAACTGTCATCTGGTCGTTATTTATATTATAAATACTGTATATTCATTGTTGATGAGTGGACTTGGCTTCTACAGTGGCATGCATGGCCTAATACTAGTCTGTTCTAATCTGTTTTACATACTGTGCAGTGTGCACATGCACTCCTTCAAAAAAACACACAGTGGAGATATTCGCTCTTGTCAAGTGCAAAGCGTCTTCTTTTTTGTATCTAGCAAAGATCACTCAGCTGAAGTCATGTTTCCCACTTGGTCTTGAGTGTCTTTTCAGTGCGTTGGTGTGTTTGTGTGGGTGTGTCTGCTTCACTTCAAACACAGTTTCTTTTGTGTATTCTCCAGGTATTCTCGTCTGACAGGTTCTATTAAAGCTGCTCCCAAAGCCCATTTCAGTAATGTATTCTACTTATTTAATCTCACAGTCTAACTATCCACTCTCTCCCCCGCCCCTCCCTCACTCTGTCAACATGTATCAACATGATTATGAAATAAGGTATGTTAAACACTCTCTCCCTATCCTCCCTATGTCCTGTCACCTGTCCATCTGCGCGCCCTCGTCAGAGCTGATGTCGATGGTGAACATGTCCTCGTCCTCCGAGTAGTCCCCGCTCTCCTCCCTCCTCACGCTGTCCACGCGAGCCTTCCTCCTCCTCTTCCTCCTCTTCTTCATCATCACCTCCCCTCCTGAGCCGGCCGCAGAGCCCAGGCTCTGTAATATGGCCGCCCCAGAGCCCTTACCCATCATCAGTACTGCCTTATCCGACAAGATGGGAGAGGTGGCCAGGTAGGAGGGAACCACTTCCTGTTTTTGGCCAAAAAAAACAAAAAAACAACAGCGGAATGACGGATGTGTTCTTTATAACGGAATGTGTGGAAAGATGTATGCAGCAGGAGCAGCCAATGATGCAATAGTGGCAGATAATGTAATAACAGCCAATAAACTTTATATTTTTTCCATTTTTCAATTGAATAAAAAGCTGATAATGTAATAACTTGCTAATAATGTAGTCACATTTCTTAACCCAAAACAAACTAACTTTTTGCCCATAATTTAACAAGTTATTACATTGTTGCCTGGGGTTTTAGAGAATCCTTTCGAAATCTAATAACTGGAGTCGATCATTTCATACTATGCTTATATCACATTAAAGTACATCACACTTCCGTAATTTTTTATATGATTTAAAATTTAATTTTGAAATTCAGAGCACCCCATTCACCAAACTATGGATAGCTGTACGTGTTTTGCTAAATTCCGTTCTGAGGCAGACAATGTAAAATCCTTGCCAGAGTAATAGTAGCCACTTCTGCTGTGAAGAAACAAAACACAACCAATTCAAAACAGAAAATGTTCCTCAGTTCTGTGAAAGGTTGAAGTTTTTTTTTATTACTTCCTTCTAGGAAGGGAAACAACTTTCCAGGAGTGCTTCTTGCTGTTAAAACAGAGCTTCTGTGTGTGTGTGTGTGTGTGTGTGTGTGTGTGTGTGTGTGTGTGTGTGTGTGTGTGTGTGTGTGTGTGTGTGCAAGACAGAGAGAAAGAGAAAGAAAGAGGGAAGAAAAACTGGGTCGTAATTACATGATTTGTGGGCTAACAATACACCCTCATATTTTTGCCTCCTCGTGCCAAGAAAGAAAAAATGGGGCTCACTGACACAAATCCTCCTCCTCCCTCTGCTGTTAGAGGCCTGGGAATCTGACACCACTCCGGGGAAAATAAATCACCCCCCTCCCTTGTCGGTGCCGGCCCCCCCTGGCCTCAGTAGTTTGCCGTTTGTTCCTGACTTTAACCATGCACACATCCTCATATATGTACACACAAATGCAAAGGAAAAAGAAAATATACCTATACAGTATATATCAGCTTTCAAAGAACTGAAGGAAAACAGCTGTGTTTCTCTAGAGTTTTCACAAATTCTAGACTGAGTTTTCAATGGTTCTCGTGGGGCTTTGAAGAAGTACAACCAGATTAAAAAAGAAAAATCTAGTCTTCTGGCATGAGTGAATTTCCTAGTTTATCCTCAGCCGTGAGGCCACAGCACTGAATATAGGTCACAGTGAGCCTGAGTCAGTAAATGCTGCATTCAGACTCGAGAGTCATTCACTCGCTGATGAACAGGGGACTGCTTTTCAGCCAAGAGGGAAAGGAAAAAAATTCCAGTCTGCTGTGCCAACTCTGCACACAGCATGACCCTGTTCAAACTACGATGTCTGGGTTGTAAGGAGGAAGATAAAGCTTCTCGCTTGTAAACATGGGTGTGTCTGGGTTTCCAAGTTGAGCAGGCGGGGTTGGTTGGATGGAGGATCACGTCTGATTCATTTGAAAAGTAGTTTTTATTTGAAACCATGTGCGTCATTTAACGGATGATGTGTATTACACTTTGGGTTACCAGCAACGTAAGAGACCCAGACTATGCTTTTCACGAAGCCGCTCGGTTACAGTTATGACATATACCTGATCATTTTCTGTTTCTTGCACAAAGAAAGCTTCTCCATTCTCCCCGAGCTTCATCTGTAGTTCCACTGGTTCTCCGTTGATCTCCATGTCCACCTGAGAGGAGACACATAATATTAATAAGGGGGCTGGATGGAAAAAAGGCTCTGCTTTAAAGGTGCACTATGCGCTTTCAAAGGAGGGGCATTTGTTTAAATTTGTAGACCCTGTGGTTAGTTTACAAAACATATTTTCTCTGCATGTAATTCTTAGTTTTGAATAATTATATCATCATAAATCGTAGCTAAATTATTTTGAGGAACCTGGAACCAAACGTAAGACTAGAATACGTTTGCTAACCAAACTGTGGGCCCTGCTGCTGTAGACAACAACAGTGAAACAGTAACTTTCCAGGAAGCTTTCTAACTCCAAACAGTGTTCCAGGGGATCACATTTTCCTGTGAGGAAAGTTCGTTTAGTCAGTGATGAGAATATACCTTTGACAAAAACACCTTAAAGTTACATAGTGCTCCTTTAACTCTCTCAATGTGAAAGTGTTTTTGCCTTTACTACAAAAGGCGGTCAAACCTGTTCTTTTTCTCTCCTCCTTACCACTTTCTCTCGGGAGCGGAGGACACCCATCTTGCCGAAGCGGACGTGGAAAGGCGAGCACTGCAGGGAGCCATCGGGTTGCCTCACCACGATGACGTCGATGCAGCCGGAGAGCGTGGCGGGGTTGAGGCCTCGGTACAGCTCTTTGACCTGGACGAACACCTGGCCCGCCAACTGGCCCACGAAGTTCATGGTCTGACGGGTCTGGTAGGAGGGAGGGGGACAGTGAAGGGGACAAAGAGGACAAAAATAAATGATTGAGCAGTAGTATAAACGGTCTATTTTTGCCGCTTGAATCACCCCTCGCTGTCATCAACTAAGCTCCACGACACCGGCCTAAAGCATGCCTCGAACTCGGTCCACCTTTCACACAAGGAGGTGTTTATGAACATGCGTTCTTCAGTCATGTCTATCAAGCTGGCTCATGACGTACAAGTCAGGGAAGAAGTGGGGTAAAGTTCTTCTAATTCCCTGATCCGGGGTCAGTTGTTGACCAGTCACCAATGTCTCTATGACTGGTATGTGGAACACAGAGGTGGCCGGATCCTGTTCAGTTCTGCAACTCGGTGTCCCACAGACATACTGTAGAAGCTATGTGGCCGCTTTGACCTGCCGATAAGTCCAGAAATCCTATTGACCTTTTGCCATTCAGCAAACCCCCGGACAACAGAATGTCCAAGGACTGCCTAAGTTAGACCGGCCTGTTCTCATGTAGGTGGTGTCGTGACCTTCCAAGGCGTTTATTGGCTGAGCCAAAACCGAGGTGTCACACACAGGAAGTACAGCGAAGCGCCAAGGCAGGCAGTGTTTTATGGAAACATGTGAGAGGTACTGTCTACAATGCAAATGTATTTTAATGGTAACGGATAATGATACACCGGGAACTACACTGTGAGTGGCTGAATGAATGCATTAGTCAGAGTATGATGATTGTTTTATCTCAGCATTGTTCTTTGGCTCAAGGCTGCAGAACACTCGGTCAGTCACACAACGCACACTCAGATGATTGCTTCTGGTTGGAATACAGGAAGTTACACAAAGGGTGGTTATGATGAAATCTTAATCTTTAAATACAACTTTTTCCTACTAGTTATGATTGAAAAAATTACTTATCAGTTGTATCTATTCAACAATATCTCTGCTGGCACCATGATTATTTGGATTTCTACTACATGAAAACCAATGGCAAAACGTGATCAATCGGATTCAATCCAGTTTACATGACTCATTTGGAGTGTGCAGCTGTCTTATAACAAGAAAAGGGGTCTGACCTTGATTCAGTTGCCAGGAGAGGGCCCCCAAAATGATTGCAACAACAGAAAAGAACGGTTTGGAATAATGCCAAGTTGCCAACATACCCCCTCTCCCTCCATTGAGCACACGTGAACAGGATCCCTAACCATTTCAGACCGGCATATGAATCTTATAAGCCACAACAATGTCTGAATCTTGAAATGCCTCTTTTATAGATGCCCCTTGGCCATCTTTCATTATTCATTCCACTTTCTGCTGTGGCATTTAGTTACTGAGCTTCTGACAGACCCCAGCTGATTTTGGAGAGACCTTTGTTTTGAACACAGCCTCATCTAAAAATAGATTTCCTTGGTCTGCTGAAGAGACAAAAAGAGTTAGAGCGTCTGACAGCGTGGCTTCATTGCCAAAAATGGAGTGATGGTGGATTAAATCTTACCCCTCATTTACACGTTAGACTTTAACTGAGCAATAGAGAAATTCTATTTTAAGAAAGCCGGTGACTTGGCTGCAATATGCTCGTTCGTTTTTCATGGATTTATGAGCTGCAGTTATTAAGATTCCCATGTAGACAGCAGGAATCTGGCTGGGCCACTCAGCAGATAATGTGTTGACAGTGTAGACAGAGTCTTATATTCACCAAGTCTAATTAGTATAATAACAACATAGACATAACACATATGTCTTCCCAAATATAATCTACTCTCCAACTGATTTTTTAAGAAGAAAAAATAGTAGTTCAATTAAAAAGACTCATAACAATAAGCCAGTCCAGCCAGCTTTTTCCAAGCAAAAAGAGAAAGACATTTTCAAATTCAATAGTTAGAAAAATAGCTGACTCATAACATCTTGAAAGTGTATGTGGAAAGATGTTGTGAATTACACAGCATCAAGAACTAGGCTATAAGGACAACATAAACATAGCAGATGTGTAGGCCTACCAAACATTAATAAGCATGCATCAGATCAGACATATAATTAGACAGGCAGGTGCTGGCAAATACATTGCATAAAAAAACAGGTTATACCTCCTATAGATGAGTACGCCGACAGCCTTGGACCAAGCCTTGCGTTTCCTTAGCGATGTATGGCAGGGCAACACCACATTAGAGAAGCAAGCATGTCCAGATAGAGGTGATATCTGAGTGTTTGATAAAGCCCCTGCTAATTATCACTGACTTACATTGGCCAGAAGAACTAATAGTAAACGGACAATGTAAGTCAACGCAACACCAATTTCTCCCTCTGACTGTCTCTGTCTTCCTCGCTCTCTTTCTATCTCGGGGGAGCCTCCTCGGAGGATGACATCACCCGCAGCGGAAGCCTGCTGACCAATGAGCGTCGAGCTGTTGAGTTGCCAAACGCATCGTCTCCGCCGCTGCCACAGTGGCAACAAAATTACAACTATTTGCTGACATTGTTTAGACAGCCGACTAGACATCATCAAAGGGGAAAGTTTGGCTCGCATTCAACATATTTTACGTGAAAAGGGCCACGAAAAACCGCAATTCTACACTCCTATCAGTATGTCGAGTTAAATCTGTCACTGGGTTTCTTAAAGCCTGTGATATGGCGTGATAGATAAATAGTCTAGTCTGAAAGCTATTAAAATAATATGACATAGCCTAGCTTATAGCTAGCCTACTATAGGCTACTACGGTATGTGGTTAAACGATATGTTTGGCACAACCACCATACCCTAGGCTACAGTGTCTCAGTTTAAAGAGCAGCGAAATGACACCGTATCCAAAAGTGATGCTGTGACGGCGGGAAATAGTTGGTTACGTCAGCGTTTGAAGTCAGTCAGCCTGATTTAAGTGAGCTGATCTTTTCGGCCAATCACGGCCCAGCATGGCAACACATGCGATTCTGACAGTTTAACCTGCTGAGATCCTCCGGTGAAACAGTGTGCTCAGGAGGATGTGTTAGACTGGTTGCAGAATTGCGCTGTAATGAACTCTAGCCAAATATAATATCTCAATAAGTAGCCTATCTCTTGCACAATTAAAAAAAAACATCGTAGGCCTACTACACAGATGTAGGCTAGATACACTGAACAGATACAATTGTCTAACGTTAGCCTTCAAGCAATAGCGTGTAACTTTTTCATATTCAATTAATGTCGGTTAGGCATATGCTACATTCAAGCCATCGCCAAATCGAGTTGACACAAAGTTGATTAAGCCTATCAGCTCCTTTAACATTCTGTAATTCTCCGAATGGCAGTGTTTACAAACTGGTGTCGCCCCCTGACACTGGTGCAGTAGGGGAGCCCGGGGCTGGTTGGCACACTTTTTACTCACTGCCGTATTTCTCTGGCATAATTTTTATTTCAATATTCTAACCAGCAGAATATGAAAGGTTTAAGTCTCAGCTATACATGATTATGTTTTAATTGTTCACAAATATTTTGCAAAATAAGATGGTATATGATTAAAGCAATGTTGCGCATGTGTGCCAACCAGCCCCATCGTGGGGCTGGTTGGCACACGTTAGGGGGCTGGTTGGCACACTGTTAAAATGTGACACTTAAAAAGAATTAAACAACCAAATTAAAAGTTTGATCATTTAATGTAACCAATAAACAGTAAACATGAACATTTAATAGATTATCAGCCCATATTTTAGAACCAAACAACAATTTGAAGCAACATATCAGTAGGACTATTGTTTCGTTTGTTTGCCCTAATGTGTCAGAAGTCTATTTATTAACAAAATACAATAATATACCTACTATGAGTGCTTTGTGTGTTTGTGAAAGGTAAAATGAGCAACCGCTAGCAGTCAAGCTAGAAAATATTAACTTGATTTGCATTTATTAACAAATATTATACAATATTATTAATTCCGATTACATTTCAAATTGCAATTTTGTCCTTATAGGGTAGGAATATTAATAAAAAAACATATATAGGCCTAGTAATAAAAATAACAAGAAGGTTTTAAAACTAAGGCCTATTTTTACCTAAGGATTACAAATCAGAAATAACAATTTTGTATGAGGTCAGGGGTCACACAATTTTTTAAAGGGACATTAACCACAAAAGCCATAGTATCCCCGAAACACATTAACAAAAACACACACAGACAGACTTGTAGCCTATACACACATAAGGAAACAAATATACCTTCATATATAATAGCCTACATGGCTTACCATCATTTTTTTACAGTTTTTGTCATGTGCCAACCAGCCCCCAAATCAGTGTGCCAACCAGCCCCGCTCACATTTTAACCAAATTTGAGATGAAATTGTATAAGCCAACTAGCATTCCTCATCACAGACTATGAAATCTTACATTAAAATGTAGCTGATTCTCATGTGTATAAACTATTTATAACACATTTACAATATCTCCAACTTTCACAGTTTTATTATATGTTTAGTCAAAAGACCACTTTTTTACTTTCGCTACTATAAAACGGAAATTTTACCCTCGCCAAAAAAGTTTGTTACTTTTACATGTTTTAACATAGTAGATGAGTGCAAGTAAAGAAAACAGACATTTTGATGTACAAATTTTGTTTCTGTGACCTTCCAAGGACCAGAAAATAGGTGTGTGCCAACCTGCCCCGTGTGCCAACCAGCCCCGGGCTCCCCTAGCACAGAAAAATAACAAGAAGTGGCAAAGAAATATCACTTTCAGTATAGGCCTACAATCCATGCTTGTTCGCCAAGGGCTTACCTCATAGATGCGCCAACAACATTGTTGTTATTACTCAGAATCCCTCATGGTGGCAACAGAAGTTACGCACTACAGCTTTAATGTTCTTACTTGTGCACTCGCATCAATATAATATTGAAATGATAAACAAATAAGCTGCATGTTAAATTTACATTATTGCCAAAGCAACACACATAATCTCTTTGTGTCTTCTGTCACTTTCAGGGACCCGCATTAGACTTGAGACCCTATTTGATTAAGGACAGCTTGTACAACTGGGGAAAAAAGCTGAGTCCCAAATTGGTAAAACACACATTGTTAGGTCAGTGGTTAGGTTTGCGCAAGCACTGGTTATTGTTATCGTTTGGTAAGTCCCCAGGAAATGAATACAAGTATAGTCTAGTGTTAGTACCAAGTAGCCTAACCTAACACAGCATGTGTGTGACGTGTGGGGACACAGCCAACATTATGACAGCAGCATTTCTCTTCTCTTCCCACAGCAATCCATAAATCTGAAGGCCTCACGTGCACCTCTTCAACAACATTAGCCATTCAATGAATGTGTGTGTGTGTGTGTGTGTGTGTGTGTGTGTGTGTGTGTGTGTGTGTGTGTGTCTGTTTGTGTGTCTGGGGGTGTGCACTGAACCTAATTTTTTGTGAAGCAAACTTTCTGGGCTAAACCATAAAGAGAAAAATCCATAGGTTTTCTCACTGTTCTTTAGTTTTTTACCCCACTGCAGGCTATCAACTGCTGAGTCCAATGTGTTGTAATCTGTGTACTTTTCAAATGTTCCCACAGTCAGCCAGATGACACGATTAGTGAGCATTAATAGTGCATGTCGCCATGTAAAAATGTCAGAGTTAATGTTTCGCCCACTGCTCCGGGTTGAGTGTGAGTGTGTGTGTGTGTGTGTGTTGTGGTGTAATGCCTTGCAGGTTCACGATGTTTATTGTCAGGAACAGTTTGTAGCTGCAGAACGTTGCCTTAAACTGCTGAGCCACCAACCTGAGACCTCAGCTGACAGTAAAGCATGTTTTATGAAGGGGAGACCTGGTATGGTTGTAAAGTCCCATGATCATTCCATTTATGACCCACTATCTGCTGGACACCCCGCTGTGACGATAGAGTCGGGAAACAGGAGCATGTAGATTATGTAGATTGGTTTGTTTTACTCTATCATAAATTATGTAAAATGTGATATCATCTATCATGTCGTTTACACTTTTGTCCGCCAACATTTTCTCCCCCCTCATTGTAAATGTTGAAGATAAGCACTGAGAAACATTTGCAATACCGCTCCCCCTGAAGCTTCATCAGGTCAATGTGTAACAGTACACGTTTGCACACCCTGGATTTCCTGCATTTTCCTCCCATATGTTGAATTGTACTAAACAACACGTAACTTTGAAAATATGTTAACCCTGTAAGTTGCTGACATGCGT
This sequence comes from Ammodytes marinus, assembly GCF_949987685.1. Taxonomy (NCBI): domain Eukaryota; kingdom Metazoa; phylum Chordata; class Actinopteri; order Uranoscopiformes; family Ammodytidae; genus Ammodytes; species Ammodytes marinus. Next base: position 14,796,961 of record NC_137223.1, read on the forward strand.
CCTCCTCATATCATGCATGTCAGTGTCATTGGACTCTCAGAGGACATCTGAGACCCACAATTGCCCCTTGGACATGCTTCTAAGAAACAACTTACTGCGCCAGGAAGAGCTGAATCCTTGCTGATGTAAAACAGCACATGACAGCAGTTTCATAGTCAAGCTGTATGGTCAGTGGCAGTGACCGGTATCAGGTTAAAACAAACAAGTTGTCATAAGACTGCGTCCCTGAACCACTCAGAAACAGTCATAATATAAACAAAAGCATCTATGCTGGTGTGGTCTCACGCTCAGCTCAGCCTATCAAAACTTTGGACGTATGGAATTTCAGCTATGAGCTGCTATTTCCTCTGCAACATTCACACTGAAATAGGCCAAGTACTGTTTGCTCAACCTTTTTATAGCCGGCAACAAATAGTAAAGTGATTTTTGAGAAGGTTGTTTTGAATCTATAAGTGGGAAAACAGCTAACAACTCTTCACATCTTTAATACCCAGTGATTATTATTCCGAAGTTCATTGTGTGTATACTATTTCAAACCTTTTTTACACTTTTTTACACACACAGTTACTCAAAGTATGTGATTCCACTGTAAATGTGTCTTAAGACCTTACAATTTGTTTTGATGCTGTCAGAAACTAAACGTAATTTCTGTTTGGACGCCATGTCAGTTGACTCAGAGAGGGCACAGTTTGACATATTCATTGCATAATCTTTTCACACATTCAGTTGCTATCAAGGCCTCTGATTGGCTCATGCTACACTGGTCTGAGAGTCATGTGACATGACAGAATCATTTGCTGGAACCGTGAAACCCATTTAGCAATTATAAGGAAAAAAGCTGTGTAAGAGAAGGGTTTTAAGAGACAAGTGGGCAACACATAGTTGACTCATGGCTGTAAAAGGTGAATACAATTGGACCAACTTTTTTTTAATGACAGGCTATAATTAGGATTTTTAGAAGAAGAAGAAAATAAATATAAGCACCCACAACATCATGTGGGTGTTTTCATCACACAGACAAAAAATGACCCTTATAAGGTAACCAAATGAGTCTGAGTTTGTTATGTTGAATGGCACATTGGTGTTTTCTTCCAAGGTACAATCCCTTCTTACCAAATAAGTGAGAGAATCACCTGATGCATCAGGCTATCCCTCAAACCCTCTTCACCCCTGTTGTCCCCTGTTCACACCACCCTTATTTTTCTTCTCCCTGTCAGTGGGAGCAGATCGTCTTACAAGAGGGGATTACTGAAACACAAACCCCCCTTGCTCTCACTGTCTCTGCTGTAGGACCAGTTGCCAGCCCAGACATATTACTTTTAAATGCTGCCACTTAGTTCAGCTTTAATTAAAAAAAACTGCAATTCTGAATCTGCTTTGTCTTGATTGGTTGGTCATGTATCCAGACACAAACAGTTTTTTCCTGTGTGCATCTCTTTCCATACATGCTTGTTAATAATTTTTTTTTATTTCCCATGATTCATGCTTCAACAGCATGCACATGATTTACAAATGACTTTACCCAGCTCCAGGTGGTGTCAGTGGCATAGTGTTCACCGGCCTCGTCAAACTCTTCATCGTCCTCTGCTGATATCATGATGACATAATGTGTTTGGATCCCGGCTGCAGGTGTCTGGTCTTTGCTCTCTCTGAGCTGATCAACATGTCCGGATCCCTGTCTATATCGTTTTGGCTTCTTCACTCCTTGAGCGCTTCAAGAGTCTGACTGCCTTGTGAAAGTGGACAGCCACTTACTAAATTTACCTGAGCCCCCTTGGTCAGAAACCCGAGACAGCTCCGAGAGTGGTCACCAACCATCCGAGCCCCGTGACGTCTTAGGCATTTGAAGAGGGGACACCGGGTTAGGATTTGTTGTCAGAATGTTGGTCCAAGCAGACTTCCCCACAGGCACACACTGTCACACATGATCACACACACTACTCAGAAGACAAATTACCTCACCACAGAATCCCCATCCCCCCTCCTTGTAATGCATGCCTGACCATTTCTCAATTAGCACATTTCTCATTAGTTTACACATTGACTGCAACACCTGTTTTTGCTGTTGACCTCATGTTGACCATGGCAGTGCTATATCAAAAACATTCAGACAGGGGCAAAGCACCTGTCGCCGCTTGGGTTGAACTCCAAGTCTTCCTTGTAACCCAGGGAATCTACCAGTGATCACTGTAACTTAAATGATACTGCTGGTGGGTCTGAACTGGTGACCTTCGGTTTGCATTTTATAGGCCAGATGAGATAGCTGCCTACAACCATGGCATTCACCTCTTATATGGAGCCTTATCAATTAAGGTCTACGTTACCCTCTAGTGGTCAGACTTGGAAGTGAGAGATGCCTTAACGTGCCATATTTATTTTCCGACTTCAAAATAACAAACTTAATTTGTGAAGAATTTGACATTTCATGTATGCCTATCTTTTGGAGTAAAAGCATTATGTCAAAACGCATCTTCTCAATAAAATGTCCTATGAAAAGCAACAGTCTATTCATTTCAAGTCACACTGTAATTGTCTCTGCACTTGCCAAATAAAAAAAATAAAAAACACTTAAGGTTTATGTGCAAACTCCTAAATGAATTGGAGGCCTATATAATGATGAATATATGACACTCAATTTTCTATAAAGTAAGCTAGTTAAAATTACAGGCAGAGGGGTTGCCTAGTAGGCTATGCCTAGTGTCATAACTAAAGTTTGAATAAAACGAATGTTTTGTATAGTATTCAATACAACAGACTAAATTCAGTAAAAATATATATATATATTTATATAGGCCTATATTAAGCTAGCGAGGATTTTGCTACGCTGCCCCTCTTTTATAATACAGTCTATATGCGCTGCCCAATGTCACAAGGCCAATCCTAAATGTCCTACAGCACCTGAAGGCAGCGTAATACCTCTTGCTGCTTTCATGTTGTTCTCCTGTCGCGTATTGATCCGGCTAGCTGATCGTTAGCTTTTGTGTCATGATGCTGTGCTGTAAATGTGTGTCCGTTGTTTCTGGCTAAAGGTATCAGGCATTTGGCGGCTTTAATGTTCCGTGCGGCTAATCATCCTAAAACCATCGGCAAAGCGGGAACCGGCTGGTGAGTGGTCTTTGAAATCAACGAGACGTAACATATTGTTCACGTCCACTTCACGCGAATCAGCCGGCTACAGACCTGAAGCTAGCAATGCTAACTGGCTAGCAGCGACGCTAATAGTGAAAATCGAAGGTTTTTTTGTTTGTTTGTTGTTAATTTACCCCATTTGTCAGTTGTTAAAGTTCCTATAGTTCAAAGCTGCACATCTTGATCCTCGACTGTTGTTTATTATATTTAATGATAGTTGGTATTTCTTGAAGCTATTTGAATCGGCTAGCTAGCATTAAAAAACGTAGCGCTAGCTCGTGAAGCTACCAAAACAACCAAAACAGCTATGTTTAGCTTAATATATAGAAACAGTAGCGGTAAGGTTAGTGCTAATGTCAAAGGAGTGTCACAAATCAGAGCCGTGAAAGATTTATTTACTTAAGTATTGAACTGCGAACTCACAGGGATGTTGCTTCCAACTTTGCTCGACGGAAATAGATAAATAATAACGTGTAGAATGTAAATAAGAATTTGGCTAAAGTGAGTTTCTCAACTGCACTCGTCTAAGTAAAGTCGATAACGTTATGTCTGTGAAGAATCTCATCAGCTATGTTAAGTAACGTTATGGCGGCGTTAGGTCTGTCATGACAGGACCAGGGCTCCTTACCTCATGTTAAAAAGAAAAAAGGGCCTTAATTGTTTTTTAAATTTACATTTTTAAATCAAATCTTTCAAAAGTCTTCGACGTGCTGATGTGGGGAGAAGGATTGTATAAAAAAAAATTTCTGACTTATCTTTTTGAATGTCTTGAAGATCACCTTTTTATCACGTTGAGACATTTCATTGATATATTATAAATATAATTATTGGCGTTTTTATTTTCTTATTTTCAGTGAAACCTGAAACACTTGAAATAAATGATATGCCAATTCATATATTTATATATGATATCTATATTTTCTTACTACTCTTGTAGTATATTTTCCTACTTTTTAACTACACCAAATGAGTGGTGTTTTTATGCAAAAAATTGTCCATAACAATCAAAAGTATTTGATGTGGTGTTTTGGTACACTTTTTGTTACTGCAATTTAAAAAAAATCTAAATTCCCTTTGGGTGTAAGAGAACCCTTCATGCTTACCTAATGCTTCATGCACCGTAGCAACACTTTTAACTGTCTAGGCGTAGGTGTAACAAAATGTGTATTAAAAAAAAAGTCTTTGCCCCTTACCTTAGGCACTTTTGCCGCACGATGGACGAGCTGGTCCATGACCTGGTGTCAGCGCTGGAGGAGAGCTCTGAGCAGGCTGCGCGCTGTGCTCTGGGTGACGGAGGGGACCATGCTCTGGCCGTGGGCTGCCTGCTGAAGAGGCAGGCTAGGAAGAGGAGAGGGAGGAAACGACGCTCAGACAACCCGCATCCCCCCTGGGAGACCGGCCACCTCAGTGAGGGCTCCGAGTCCAGCGTCGAGGAACACAAGGTGAGAGCGGTTCAAAAAACCTTGTGTGGACAAAACAACTGAGTAGGTCCTTGAGCAGAACACTTAAGACATTCAGAAATGTTGGTGTCTTGCTCCCCCTGTTCTTTCGAGGAATGCTAAAAATGGGAAAACATGCAAAAGAAATGTGTGTCAGTATGTAGCCAGGGGCGGAGGAGTTGGTTAATGCCTCTGCAGTCTAGCTTATACTGCATTTTTTCCACAAAAAATGTCTTTGTTCTAACTTTCACAATGGACTCTTGAGTACACTAATATTGTTTCTCGGGTTGAATTACCATCTGGATTGGTATTTGTTGATTAACTAGTACATCTACTATCTTGACAGATATTTCACATTGTTGCCCACTTCAGAACAGGTTCACTGCATTTGAAGTGTCAGTTATACTGTTTTGGACCTTAATGCAACAATCCATTCACAGTCTCCTTGACACCATCCTGTTTAAAGTTGTCAGTGTTTGCATTAAAGGTGCTGTAAGCGGAATGGTTCTTTTAGCTAACTTCCTGTCAGTTACTGCAGTTAGCAGTCCCCTCGCTCGTCCCTACGTCACCACATTAATGCACTGCGGTCTTCAAGCAGCAAATTATCTAGCATCATCTCAGATCCATAGGTGTGATAAAACATGATACAAACCATCAAAACAGACATTGGGAAGGATTTTTACCTGCTCCGCCATTGTAGGCGCATACACATTCACCCATCTGTTGCTCTGGCGTGCACCGGCAGTGAGACCATGGAGTGTATATACTATATATGAGTGAGACGCGTGTCGGTTTGTAGAGTTCTCTCTTCTGATTGGATAAAAATTGTGGGATACTGCAATAGGTTTATTTGCCGATTACATCCAAAGCAGCTGACAGAGAGATCAGCTTTATGAAAAGCGCACATTGTGTAAGTGATCACTACATGAATAAAGAGCGATTTTACACTTATATTAACATAAATAAACTGCTTACTTCACCTTTTAATTCTAGCCTCACTCAAATATCGCTTTGGCCTCCTCAGGTTTAGTACAGGTTTCTTAATTTAGCACTAGAATCACAGTCTGGTATGTATCACATTGGTTGTGTTGCAGGACTACCGTGCCAGTACAGGGGGTGTCTCTGCTGCCAACAGCCACGCCCGCGACAACAGCGACTCGGATGAACAACTTGGCCCTAAGCGGCGCACCCTCATAGCAGCTGATGCGGGCCGAGGCAAGCGGCCCCTTTGGCCCGAAGACTTGGCTGTCCTGGGGTCAGCTGAGGGAACCCGCAGCCTCAGAAGGAGACGTAAGGTCAAACGCATGGCGGTGGACCCACCTGTCGAACCGGAGCCCCCCATCTCCACCATGCTAGGGCCCCCGCCTGTCCCCAAACCCCGGGCTGGCGTCGCCGGCGGTGGCAGGCTGCACAGACTGGGCCCAGGTGAGGGCAGGGGTGTCATGGAGCTCTGTGGGAGTGGACTTATGGGGCCAGGCGGAGGGAAGAGCAGGGTGAAGAAGAGGAAACTGGCCACACACAGGCTGGGAATGGAGGCAGCCGATGAAGGGGTGGTGGTGGAGAGTGAGGACACCATCGGTTCACTGGCGGAAGGCGCCAAGGACAAGATGGAGTTGGAGGAGCAGAAGGGCTCGGATGAGGACATGAGTGACAGGTGGTTAGTGTTTTGACTTTTGTTTCTTCGTGTGTGTGTGTGTGTGTGTGTGTGTGTGTGTGTGTGTGTGTGTGTGTGTGTGTGTGTGTGTGTGTGTGTGTGTGTGTGTGTGTGTGTGTGTGTGTGTGTGTGTGTGTGTGTGTGTGTGTGTGTGTGTGTGTGTGTGTGTGTGTGTGTGTGTGTGTGTGTGTGTCACTGTAGGCCAACAGGTAAGGAAAAACTCAAAGAAACAACACTTTTCAGTTTCTTCAGTCTTGTTTAATAATGAATTTATCGGAAAATTCCTGATTTAAATTAGACATGTGTAGTCCATTGGCAGTAGTATCAGAAAACTTCAGTAAAACACAATGGTGTGTCAGCTAAAATGCTTTTCGTCTAATCAGTAATTTACTTTTTATCGATAATTTTCTGCCGTGAAACCTTTTTCAACAATTTTTCTTTAAATTTTTTTATATCTTCCACTCTTTCTTTTTCAGTGAGACCAGCAGTGTCAGTAACAGCAGTGACGGAGGCCTCTACACCAATGATGAGGGGAGGCAAGGTACATACATCGCATAATGTTTAAAGTGATTTCTGTAAACAGTAGGTATACGCTGTGTTGATGTATACAGTTACAGGTGTAGCCATATCAGAGTTTCCGCCAAAAACAATTCCTTTCTTGTTAAACAAACATTTACAGAAGGGTTGGACAGAATGGTCAACATCTTCTAACACGGTATAAGTCATTTTATATCACGGTAATGGTATATCACACTTTTTATAGTATTTTTTTCTGTAAATTCAATTAATAAATGGCAGGGGGCACTCATGGTGTAGTGGTTAAAACAATCTTAAAGAAGAAATTAATTATTTAAAATAACCATACTGTAATTCTATCACATTTGATCATCTTCCATACGAACAAGATGCTGGTGCAAAGTACCCGACCAGCCTGGCTTCAGTCAGTCAGTGTAATATAAAACAGATGTGTATTTTCGATAATATCAAAATAATTAAAGATTCAAATTTTCCTGCAAGATTTACTCTTTTATCTCAAAATATGTTTTATTTCAAAATAAACTAGTTTGTAAATACCTGGTAATCATTTAACTCAACCTAACACAAATATAATTTTCAAGTCGATATATTTCTACCGTTGCAGGGTATAAAGCGTCATACCGCCCATCCATAATGCACGGTAACGGTGCTCATGAACGTGGTGGGTCACATATTATTTTTTGCCTCTCTCTTCCAGCTGATGACGAGCAGAGCGACTGGTTCTATGAAGGAGAGCCGGGCTCAGGTTCTGGGCCGGGAGGTGCGTGCGGGATAGCAGGAGTGGTTCCCTGGTGGGAGAGGGAGACAGGCTCCCAGGAACTAGACTTAGCCGATCCCGTCTTCAACAGCATCCTCACCGGATCCTTCCCCCTCATGAGCCCTGGAGCACAGAGAGGTAGACTATGCTTTAAGACAGCTGCATCACTTCTTACACACAAGTACACACTGGCAAAGCAAAGTATTTCTGAAGGTGGCCTATACAAAACTTATATATAAATCATAAGGAGTGGGAATGTACATTCACGTACATTTAAAATTGTGTTGCAGCCTCATTTATTACCACTAGGTGGCACACACTTCACACAAAGGCAAATCAAGGCAATGTTCAGCAGCATGGACATAGAATGATGTATAGTAAGTTAGGAAAAACAATCGTACATTTAGCTTAAAAAAAATTACAAATAGAATTGTTTTTATTATACATACAAATAATGAATTCCTGTTCAATCTATAAATAAAGCAAATAGATGCATATATATCCTAGAACCTCAATGAATACAGTACTTCAGTGGTAATGTTTATTGTTCACCAGTTGGCATAAAATAATCACGCACAATTTTGAGGGATTATGTGCCCCTCTCTCACTTACTGATATCTTAAAGGGGCCTCTACCCATCTTGTGTGCCATCAACATTTTTCGGGACACATTGCACTCAGTTGCCTCTCACCGTGAACTTACTGTCTCCAAATGATGAAATTATCAAACTAATCTTAGCCGCCATGTCCCGAGTTTCACCACTGACGACTAGGGGTGTAACGATACACGTATTTGTACCATACCGTGACGGTACAGGCACGTATTTGGTGTTACAGAGGTGGACCGCGGTCCGTTCGTGGCATACATAGCATTAATATATGGCGAATGTACAGGCTTGTTTTGCGGTGTGGAACTTAAAACTTGTAGTCGGAGTTCCCCCCGGACCATTTAGCCTCCGGCTCGCTCGCTCGCACGTGCGCAGTAGCAGCCAGCGATTTAGAGTCTGTTATGTCCATGGTGAGCACAGCATGAGGGTGCAGTGTTGCTAACTTAGCGACTTTTGAGACCCCTCTGGCAGCTTTTTTTCAAAAAAGCGACTAGCGACAAATCTAGCTACTTTTTCTGGTGTTATTGGTGACTTTTGGAGACTCTGTCGCCAAAGCATGTATCGCTCTTTACTTCTAAACGGGCATCGGCTGCCTCCGAGGCACCTCCCCCGCATGGACATACAGTATAAGCCTCGTTCGACTTGGAGCCGTCTTGCTCAGACCTGCGCAACTATGACGCACGTCTTGCTGAGCGCACAACAAAAATGCTGCATAAATGCTGTGCGCTCAGCAAGACGAGCGTCATAATTGCGCAGGTCTTAGCAAGACGGCGACATCTCAAACAAGGCCATAAGCTCCCCCGTCCCAGAGCACTGACACACTTGCGCAGCAGCCCCTCCCAGCTGCGGTCAGAGCAGGAGATACACACCTCTCCGCTCAAGTGCTCCGTTTGCATCCCTACTAGCAGTTGTAGTAACCGGCTACCCCTCCTTTCTTTTACAGTCTATGAGTAGTGCAAATAAAAATGTTATACAGTGCTATCAAACAGAGAGCGAACTGCATGGCGAAAGTCAACAGGAAACCGGAGCTCGCAGGCGCACCCCTGTCATTCAAATCCCGTTTGAGGGATAACTTCGGATTCCAGTAGAATTATGAAAACGGTGATAAACGTGTGGAACAATGTCGGCACACAGGTTATTGTTTCACCGCGATCGCCTATGTATGTATGGACATATAAAGGGAGTCAACACGTCGAACATGCATACGCATTTGAAAAGGCACCATCCAGGTCACCGTTACTGTGAAGAAAATTGAGCTGTGCAAACCCAGACAGTATTTGTTTTTGTATACTGAAAATACATAAGCTGTCATTTAATTGATGCTGCAGTTGCACTTTTATTTGATAATTGTTATATTTATAAGAGCACTTCAGAGCTTAAGAGAGCTGCAGTAATATATATATTTTTTAAAGTCAACAATACCCTTAAAGATGACATACCCTTTTTTTACATACCAGCTTACAGAGCCTGCTGAGCATTAACACTGGCTTTTTTTTCGCTGCAATTTTAGTTCATGCTGCACCTTCACTAGTATTTAATAAGTATTTTATTTATTGGATAATTGCAGCAGTATTCTTTTTAGATTTGTTATGCATTGTATTTGTATGTTACATACTGACAGCTAAAGCTGTTCATTCTCCCTTGACTATGAACCGTACCGTACTGTACCGTACTGTGACTTCAAAACCGAGGTACGTACCGAACCGTGACTTTAGTGTACCGTTACACCCCTACTGACGACCCTGTACTGTTTATGTAAGGGTTCCAGGCCAGACTGAGTCGTCTCCATGGAAACCATCAGTCGCCTGAGGTGGGGTTGCAGGGAAGCTCTGGCCAAGGTTTCAACGACAGGCGGGGCAGACAAAGCCAGGACCCCCACGAGTGAGTTCCAAATTATTATTAAAAAACTAAAATTGCTATTCATTCTGTGCTGTTCTTATTGTTCATTGATTTTCTTAGTAATTGGCTCTTTAAGTTGCAGTTTGTTTTATGAAAGAGGCTACACAAGTAAAGTGGTTGAGACCAAGCAAAAAGAAGCCATTTGTTAGCCACAGTTTTTAGTTACTATTAACACTGTAAACTCAAAGTAAACTGGATGACTGGAGCTTTCACTTTATGAACACATTTTATTTGATTAGAGACACACAAGATCAGACAGGGCATCTATTTAAAAATATTTTTTGTAATATTGATTTCATAATTTTCACATTACGGGTTTGTCTCGAGTGCAGACAAATCAATCAAACGTTTTTTAAGTTATAACTAATTTATTTGCTGTCCAAATGCAAGTAAGGTCTAAAAGGCTTCTCTAAAAGTTTCTGTGGTGGACAAGGGCCAACAATTTACTTACAGGAAGAAAGTATGATGAATTTGTTAGTTTGCTTTCACGTTCTGGGACTCTGGTTGAAAGGAATCTTTATTATTTCTCCAATAGGCCTTGGTATAGCTCGAGGAGAGAACACGGACCGGTGAGCCATGTTCCTTTACTTCCTCATCTTATACCCTTTCAAAAGGCAAAACTGCTCCATTTGCATGTTGTTGTATTACAAGGACCTAATGTGTTTTGTGCTCTGTGTTGTTGCAACATTGACTTGCTTTGCCCATTTACTCGCTTGTTTCCCCCCCCTCCCCTTCATTTCCCCTTACCACCACTTCAGTTGCATTGGGACCCACGGTCAGACAGAGGGCACAGGAGAAGCTGTTCAGTAAAAACAGCTAGCAGGTGAGAACAACAGTTTAACTTATAAACACTCATGATTTATGACCACAACTCGGAATTCATTTCCTTTTCAGTACTTTTGTTTTTGCCGCAGCCTCGCCACACCACAACTCTCCACTAGTTTAAATATGTTTTAATGGTATTTTATCAAATACATTAGAATAGATGCAGGTGAGTTATTTGAGACACAAACTAAATCCTTACATATTTTTGTCTTGCTTGGCTGGTTTTGCAGACAGACCAGCGGGCACCTCGGCTCCCTGTGTACGGGGGATGTCAAGCGGAGGCGAAAGGCAGCCCCCCTCGGTTCTGCCGCCCCCCCAGGTATTGGACGCACACCTAGCTAACACCTCACACACCATCTGGCCCTTCTTACCAACTGGACAATTATTTGTATTTTTGGCTCTCTCACTTTCTCACTGGTTGTCCAGCCCTACTTGGTTTGAGCTCAGTCTGCTCACCGACCTGTTTTTTCCTCATTGCCTTCTGTCTGGCACTTCGACTGATGGTTAACACGAGGGACCGAGATGAGAAGCGGGGGTTTCGCTGCATATTTTAAAAAGCTAAAGCAGGGGAAGGAAGTCTGACATCCTTCATATTTCGCCCTCTTTCCCAACCTCGCGTTATTAAACCCTGCTTTAGCTCTTAACCCCCGTTTCCTCCTAAGCTTTTGTTGGACAAGAGTCAGCTGGCTAGTCATGCTGTCAGAACACAGATACTGGATTAGCTCTTAGCCAGTAGCACTACCCCCCTCCCCCTCCAAACCACTCTCCTTACCTCTGGGCCAGTTGATGCTTTCGGAGGAGGAAGGGCGAGGTAGCAAAGCCTAATGCTGTTTGGTCAAACTCCCTGTATAATACATTTAGTCTGAAGCCATGTCCTATTTCTGATCAGAATTCACACCTGGTACTTGGAGAACCAGCTAGGGACATCACAAGATGCAGTTTGTTTTCTGTTAAAAGACTGTGAGAGGGAAGGAGGGCAGGACAGTAAAAAAACAATGTATTGTCCAAAGTGACACAATCAGCGATGCGTTGCAAATGTCAAGCTCTTGCTCCAGACACAGGTGCCGCGCTCAGGAACAGCAGGTGGCGGCCTCACAGCAGAGCGGTGTCAGGGGCCTGCAAAATTCACTTCCTGACAACTTGGCTCGAACCCACCTGGGACTGTGTGTGTGTGTGTGTGTAAATGAACAGGCGGCTTAGCTCTGTGGAAAGACGGGATTTAAAAGGGGCCTCTGTGCCTGGACGTGAACTTCCTGGAAGTGAGAGGATGAAGTGACGTCTGTCTGAGGTGGAAGAGCTTGCGCTTTCTTCTCACGAGACCTATTTTGCTACACGGCTGGAAACGTCCCTAAGTCAATTAAATAATTGTGTCACTCGTTAAATATTTGCGTCACTCGGATGTGGCAGCATTTTAATGGTGTGATGTCACAGGAAGAGAGCTTTCAGTGCAACATGTTTAACAAGACGTTAACAGGTGCATCTCATATATTATTAGAATATTGTTTTTTCTCAACTTAATTCATTTAATTTCAATTTCATTTTAGCTTCCTTAAACACCAAGTGACATATTTCTGGCTTTTTTGTTTACATTTGTTGATTATAGCTTAAAGCTTGTGAAAATAAAAAAAATCCACTATCACAAAATATTAGAATATTATTACATAAACCAATCAAAACAATTATTTATAATATAGAAATGTGGACCCCCTTAAAGCCACTACGAGTAACTTTGTCCGTTGGCGGCCCCTTTGGACAAAAGCTGTTGTATTTTTACGACGCCAGCTGTCGTAAAGCTGGTTTCTAGCGTGTGCCGGTCGTGCCAGTCTCAATTGATTAGGACGCAATATACTGTAGTGCACGTCCGTGAGTTGAAAGTTGTGAGGGCACGGACTATTTTCGGCTCTGTGAGAGTGGTTAGTGACTCTGCATCAACTAATGCCGGTCAGTGCCACACACACCTGATTGCAATGAGTTGATGCAGTGTCACCTAACTACTCTCACGGAGCTGAAAGATTACGTGTCCTCACAGAAAGCGAGAGACGGCAGTTAGTATGGATCACGATGAGGTAAGGTGTTTATGTTGTTGTAAATAATGAATATTTCAGATGAATAATGGTCATCTGATGATGGTGAAGCAAAGTAAACTTTGTGTTAGTACCGCTCATTCATTTAGGAGTAAACACTGCAGCCTAGTTCACTCCCGTGTAATTGTATACACGTTGCTTGGCAACGCCCTCGCCTCCTCCCGCCCGTCTATCACTCTCCCTTTTAGCTTTTCTTCATTGCATTTTCTTTTTTGTCTTTGATGGTTCACCCCCGTTATCAGTCATTATGACGACAAATAACGGTCTCAAACAAGGCTCCCGCTCCCCTTCCCTCACCTGGTGGGATAGGCTTCTCAAATCACGTTGCAGCGCTACACTGAAATCTGTGACCATAGAGCCTGCATGCGCAAACCGAAAATCGGACTGGGTGTGCGACCAGGACAAAAGCAGTAATAAAAACTATATAAAAACGTCTTTCTTTGCACTGATGGTCTTGTTTGCTGTTAAAGGTAATTTATGACTATCAGAGGAAACATGGGGCTGTTTAAAAGATATTTAATGAATGAATTATTGCATTAATGTGGCACCCCTATACATCACTGATCGAAAGTAAATTTTGCATTTAATTTGGAAATTGAGGTCCAAGAGTCTGGAGGAAGATTGGAGAGTCACAAAATCTAAGTTGCTTGAAGTCCAGATTTGGGGTGCAATGTCATCTGCTGGTGTTTGTCCACTCTGTGTTATCCTGTCCAAAGTTAACACAGCCGTCTACCAGGAGATTGTAAAGCACTTCTTGCTTCCGTCTGCTGACAAGCTTTATGCGGATGCCGATTTCCCTTTTCCAACAAGACTTGGCACTAGTAACTGGTTGGCTGGCCATCATATTAGTGTGGTAAAATGGCCAGCCACCTCTCCTGACCTGAGGAAGATGAGACACACCAGACCTAACAATACACATGAGCTGAATGTCGCTATCAAAGCCATCTAGGCTTCCATAATACCTCAGCAGAGCAGACTTTTCATACTTCAATATACTATTCAGAAGGTTGACATTTCTGTATTATAAATCCTTTTTTCGATTGGTTTCATGTAATATTCCCAAAAAATTAAATACTGGAATTTTTAATTAGATGTAAGCCATAGTCAACAAAATGTAACAAAAACGGCCTCAAATATAAAATAAATTAAAAGTTTCACTTTTAAATTATGAGGAAAAAAATTATCTTTTTTATGATATTCTAATAATATGAGATGCACCTGTATATTTAGCCGGTACCAGGCGGGAGACAGAATCACAAAATATAGACGTACAACTAACTGATCGTTTTCATGCTTGTTTTGTGCGATATTGTAACCCTAAAGAGGTCCCATGTCCACACAAAATAAAATAAGACAAATTCTCAAAGTTGCAGTATTTTCTGGAACTTAATGGGTTTATTAATGGATTTTCTTTAAATCAACTTATCAATTAATTGGAACTGTTACTGCTCGCGATGTTGCATTAAAAATGACTGCAATGCAGCCTCTTCATACTGTACATGTTCCCCGTGTTCCTATGTTTAGTACCAACTAGTTTGTGTGTGTGTGGCATGTTGTATTTCTGTGATACTGAGATATTTATATAGACTAATGCACCTGCAACTAATTAGCCTTTTTAAAGTTCACGTAGCAAAGGGCTTCTTTTCAGAACCCTTTAATAGGTGACAGTTGGTGCTTATTAGCATTCAACCCAATATGAGCCACCCTTTTTATGAATACATTACTTCAAGGATGAGTTCTTTTGGACTAGGCTTTTGCATTATTTACCCCCTGCTAGATGAGCACTAAGCTGTCAGCTTAACACAAACAAGAATTACCTTTACGGTTATTTGCTGTAATGGACAGTGTTTATGCCTCCGCACCTGCCGGAGGCATTGTTTTCGGGTTGTCTGTCCATCAAAGCGTACCTACATACGTCCGGGCCAAGCCTGCACAAATTTCAACTTTGACTCAAGAATAAACTGATGTTTTTTTTTTTTATCAAATTGAACACAACCTCCAGGCTGAACTGATTAGATTTGGGAAGTAAGGTCACTGTGACCTCATGAATGTGATATCTCAATAAAGCTTTGAGGGATTTTCATAAAATGTGGCACAAACTCAAACTTTGACTCGAATTATTAAAATTTTCGAGGTTAAAGGTCTAGGTCATCATCTTAGGAGGCTTTACTTATTTAAAGCATTGCCTTTCTCTACTTTTCTTTCACAGTTTGTCAATGTATGCCTCGTGGAGGCATATTACCGCCAGGTACATGTCTTAAAGATGTCCTTGGCATATATGTTTCTCTGTGTATTATAGATTTACACACATGCTGATGATATTTCTGTTTTCTTTCCTGTCACCTCTTTTTTTAGTAGTAGTTGGCGAGAGTGCACCTCCCATCCCTGACTCCAACATGGGGAGCCGCATGATGCAGAGCATGGGCTGGAGCCCGGGCATGGGCCTTGGTCCAGAGGGCAGGGGCATCACGGAGCCGGTCAGGGCCACACAGAGACCCAAAGGCACAGGTCTAGGTTTCAACTGAACACTTGGTTGTCTGGATCCTGAACCTGAAGCAGACATGGGTCAAGAACTCCCCCAAACAGCTACAAGGACTGACAGAGAGGAAATGCTGCTCAGGTCTTTGAACAATGAGAAAAAAAATGAAAAAAAGTCTAGATTAATCCATGCCTGTGAGTCATAAGAAGGGAAGGACTGAGGTTTGTCCTAGAATCAGAGTCTGTAATAAAAGAGAATCTTTCCCATATTGGGAAAAGTGCAAGGTTGTGATATGCGCACAGACTGCTCGCACAAATGGAGAGAAAGACATGAGGATTGTGAACGACTGAAGCTGAGCTGGAGGAAATTACTTCTTGCAAACTTGTCCTCTGAAAAAACTCCATGTTGGAGAGAATAATGACACTGACACCCCATTGTTAGTGTGATAAGAATGGCATGCTGCCTCTGCTTGTTACCTCAGATGCTATTGTTACAGGCCACTAAACTGGGATTAAGTTGAACAATATACCGCACAAATGATGATGGCGTGGTTTGTTTTCAATTGCCGGTATTTTGGAAGCAAATTAATCATAAATGTTTTTTGTCCAATATTGCACAAGAATTTTGGAATCAAATTGTTTGAGTAGGGCCAGACCTCAAGAATCATTTTCGGTTTATTTTCAATGTAATGAAGTTGGGCCACACTGTATTGAGGTTTGTTGGGATATCTGGATGTTTTTTCCCCCCCTTCCCTTAATCCATTTTATTGTAATTGAATGGATGAAGTCATGTCATCAGAATGTTTTTATCTATCCAAAAACAAGATAAATATCAGAACCACCATTTGTTTCCCTTTTATTAAGCACTACTTGCATGTGCAGCATGCAGCAGTTGCATGTTGCAGCTGTGGTTGCTGCAGGTTTTGCTGACGTTGACTTGGCAAACACACATTTGGACACGTGAGGCAAAGTCTTGGCTGACTGTCCTATTTTACCTGTTTTTTTTAGGTATTTTTATCCTGACGTATGTTTGTGCCACTGCCACCATTTTCAATGCAAGACAATGGCTTGTCATGTAAGCGATTAATTTTTTCCATACAAGCTTGGACATTTCTTTTGAAATACAGAAAACAAATACAAGTCGCTGGGTTCAATGTTGTCAGAATTTTAAACAAATGAAGGAATAATGTTTTTGCGTGCCCCAGCTTAACAGGTGTCTTTACTCAAGCATGATTATACCTTTACTCAGTACAGACAGTGCTGGAGGTCTAATCAGGCAGAAGTGGAAACACCTGTGCAGGGCCTTTTAACTACTCTTTTTTTGTTTGTTTTTGTTTTAGACCCATTGTCATTTACTTAATCGTGATAGTTTCTTGTGTTTTTTAGGCTGTGAGGGAAATATAGCTTACCTGCAAAGCTAGATTGTCCTGATAACTGATTTAACTACTTTTAAGTGCAGGTACAGACATTAAGGTCTAGGGAAGAAAAAAAAATAAAGAAATTATGAATACAATTTTTTTAACAAGTGCAACAATATGTGTTTCCTCCACTCTGTTGTTGTAACA
Organism: Ammodytes marinus; assembly: GCF_949987685.1. Taxonomy (NCBI): domain Eukaryota; kingdom Metazoa; phylum Chordata; class Actinopteri; order Uranoscopiformes; family Ammodytidae; genus Ammodytes; species Ammodytes marinus. The sequence continues at coordinate 14,813,935 of NC_137223.1, forward strand.
ATTGAATGCCAGATAGATGGATGGCTTTTCACACTGCCAGGCCTGTTCAGAGAAGTGTGACATGAGTTGAAGCTGGTATTAAACTAAGAGACTGCCTAAACTCTGTGGTGGTTATTGTGTGAGGCAAAATTCTTCACAGGCTCATTTGATATTTCTGCACTAATTCTACTTTTGGCCGAGATGTGGATGAAAAAGTTGAAACTATTCTCATGCATGGACGTCGTTATGCATATTTTAGGGGTTCTGGAGCTACCCTTAAATGTTTTTAAGCCCCCCCAAATATATATATTTTTTTCTAAAAAACAATGTATACAGACACTCAAATAAAGAAACAAGAATGAGTTCAATAAATAATATAATATTTATGTCCCCCGGCCGCACATAGCCACCCACCGATCATCTTTTATACTTAAAAAAAAAACTGAGCACAGCGCTGTCTTTTCTGAGTTTACTTGAACTTACCGCAAGGTAGCCTACGCATGGGTCTTTTGATCAGTAGACGTGCTGCAAGCTTATAGCTCCATGTCTGCAAGCGGTAAGAAAGCCTGAGAGCGCGAATTAATGAATTAACTTAAGTTATTATGCCTTCTTTGTTCTTTCGTCTTCAGACCAGCAAAGAAGCAAAAACCTAGAGTCCTTGGCTTCCTCAGACCAAACCGTCATAGTTGAGTTATGCTGTTTTTCATAATGTTAGCTTAAGGATGTAAATTTAAGACCCACTCACTCTACCTTGCTTACGCCGAAATGTACAATTTTTATTCAAATAGCGTATAGTATTCTTCATCCGTAGGCCTACTAGTCCATGAGCCAGGGCCCCAAATTTGGGCCATCGGTATCATTTTGGGGACAAAGGCTCATACTGATTTTTGTCAAGGTATAAACCCCTAGTACTAGAAAAATCACGATAGCAGTAACGGGTTGGTAGCGAAATCACTTTTTTCAGCGTATGAAGTTACTAACCCCCTAAGATAAATTGCGTTTTTTGGATCTGGTTTGAAATACCAACTGCAGAGGAACATTCGGAGAGCAGTGAATATAAGCTACTGCCAGCACTTGGTTAGCTTAGCATTAAGATTGGAAAAAACGGGCCATCAAATCCCAATACCAGTATTTTTTTTAAAGTTCACTAATTGCCTACATTTTTTGTCAAACAAAAACGGAGGTGTTAAAACTCAAATGTGTGGGTTAATGGGGGATATGTTACTTTTTCACGTCGGCTTTTGGAGCCTCCAGCTTAAAAGATGTCGTCTGCGATTGGGAACGTGCACCACCACTTGCCTACACCACGAGCTCCCCCGCGTATGCATTTCTAATTGGCCAACCTACGTCAATACCATTATGACTTGGATACGCTATCACCCATCATAACTGCCATTTCAAAAAGTGTAACCCCATGCCAATGCTATGCTATGCTGCTACAGTTTCGTTATTGTTTGAGAGTAGTCGCGTCACGCGTGCAGTCTGAGGTCACTCGTGAAACTATAGAAAATGACTAAAAACACAGGAGAACATTGTCAACGTCTCTCGCGCAGCAGCACCTGCACCGACGCACTCACGGCTCCTTTACAAAGAGCTTCGATCCATAACTTCCCACAAGAACATGCCCTATAAATATTTCGAACTCTTATCAACACATTCAGTTGCATCACATTCAAATGCTGAGTCAACATCGCTGAAATATGATGCTCTCTCCGATTCCGTCCCTCCATCCCCCGCTTTTCTCCCCTCTCTCTCCAATCTTTTGCAAGGCTGCATTAGAAATCCCCTCCTCTGTATCTATGGGAATACAGTCCGCGCTGTGTGCCCTCTACAAGCTTCCCTTCCACTCATTACCCCCTTCTTGCATATAAGGGGACGCTGGCTGTGCCCCCCACTCCAACAGCCACCCGCCACCACTGCACATTCTCACACACTTTCTGTCTGACACACTCTCTCAGGACACCCCTTGCAAACCAGCGAAGGCAGGTAGTTAGGTGTAGGTAAACTCAGCACTGGATCAGAGTTTAGACGCTGAAAGAAGGAGAGAAAAAGGGAGAGAGGGAAGTGTGTGTGTTTATGAGTTTGTGTGTGAGTGTGTGTGTGTGTGTGAGCGCTGCTGCATCGCTGAGCCACAGAGACCGGAGGCGAGGAGAGCTGGAGCGTTTGTCCTTGAGACTGACAGACTGACTGACTGCAGCTGTAGAGCGGAAGGACCAGCCATCCAGCCCAGTGGATGAACCTGACAGTGAGTACTTAGCTAAAAAGCAAAAAAAAAAAGCAATAAGACGTGAAAATGGGAAGAAGTAGAGGCAGTGGACGGCAGGCTTCTTTTTAAATTGCAGCAAATGGACTAAAGTGTGCTTTTGTATCCCGGTCTGCTTAGAAACAGTCCAGTGTGGAGGGCAAAAGAGGTGTGTACAGTGTGTGTGTCAGACCAGGTGAAGGTCTACTCTGCTCCCAGGTGAACTCCCATCTCATGGCTCTTTATTGGCTTCCATCAATACTTGCTTCTCTTCCAGCTCTTTGTAAGACTTTGCAAGCGTTTGAGCAATTGTTCAGCTATTCACTGCATTTGCAGCAGTGTGTGTACATGTGTGTGTGTGTGTGTGTGGCATCACGAAAGATGTCAGTGAACATAACATTACTGTACATCTCTACCGCTCTCCCCCCTGTCCCCTCCCTTTCCTCCCCACTGCTTCTGTTGACAGATCGATAGTTATGCATCTATAATTGGAAGTCATCATTTATAGCGACCCTGCAGAGCGAGTCATTATCAAGTGTAATCTTGCAGAAAATTACATTCTGTCTGTTGTACCTTGCTGTGGCCAGGAACCAGCGGACTGTACTGAGCTCAGCTGATCGGGCTAACTGGCTTAGGGATGACCCGAAGGTGATATTACAAGAGGACCCCAAAGCCTGGTGAAAGGGTTTGGGGGGTGGGGGAGGTGGTTGAAAGGGGGCCAGCCAGCAACAGTCCTGGTGTGACATTTTGCCTGAAAGCTAAAGAAATCCCAGCAGGGCCCCTGGGTATGTTGTATGATCAGATGATGAAGGACAGGAGGGAGCTGTAAACAGAAGAAAGGATGGTAACACAGTATGAAGGATACGGAATAGTATGAGGGCCACAGGGAAGAAAGAAAAACAAGTTATTATTTAAAAAAATGTAACCCCTTTTTTTATTATGCACTTCGAGAATAAAGACGAAATTTCGAATTTATTCGCCAAGTGCATACTGAAAAAAATTAAATTAAATAGAAATAAATAAAAAAACTTCCTTGTTTTACTTTTTTTCTCTTTTCTCAATATTGTAATACTCTTCCGTAGAAGGATCATAGAGACGAATGGGGGGGTTGAAGGAATCAAGAGGAAGATAGACAAGCTCTGGCATTTGCTCTCCGTCGTGGGCTGAGGCTGGCTCACCTGTGGAGCTGCTGCTGACTGAACGTGTTAGGCCACATTGGAGGGGTCGGCTCTAGATGGATAGGCAGATAGAAAAGACAGCCGGAAGGTGAATGCATAAAGCTGTGTTAGACTCTTTTTTTTTGGCTAGTCAACATGACAGGATGGCTCTTTTAGTCTCTGCATGTGTCTGTGTTGATTTGTTTATTGTAGACATGCTGACAGCGAGCCAGAGGGCTAAATTTGCCACCTGTGGAGATAAATGTGATATGATGAGATAGACGGTCTGCGGTGTGTGTGTGTGTGTGTGTGTATGTGCGCGCATGTGGTTATGTGAAAGTGTGTATAATAGTTCCTTACATCAGCAATAGGTGTGTGTGTGTGTGGTGCTGACTCGCAGGATTCCAAGTGTGTTGGGCCCGCACTGGATAGGTCTGGGAACCAGGTGTATGTTCACATGTGCGCGTGTACTGTACATTAAGGGGGGGTTCACTTGTGAAAAAGCATGTCTTTATGAACCACATACGTTTAAGTCAACTTTGTTTGATTCATCTAGATAATACTGCAATACTTTACTTATAGTAGCTGTTACACATAGTTTTTTCAAGTGGTTTAATTTTCCAATACAGGAGTCTGATCCCTTCAAAAGGTCAAAAAAGAAATCTGAAGGTTGTCATGAAGAAATCAAGTGCTGCGACACAAATCTGCATATCATCGTATTACCATTACTAATCTTACACAGTCACATACTGTATATATGTAAAATACCTCATCACAATATATCCTCTTTCACTCCCTTTCCAAACAAATGCATGTGTACTACCACTAGCTAGAAAAGATCTGTTGGACTGCAGGCGCTTTTGTCAAGACAATGTCTTTGGTGCGCATGTCCCATTTGCATACATGGAAATGAGGGAGTATCTAACAATTCTGTGCAAAATTGCCCGCTTTCTATGCTGATAAGCGTTGTTTCAAATACCATCTAATTCACAAAGACCAGCACTAATTGTAACAGGCAGTTATAGTGGTGCTATTTACCGCACTATTCAACCGTGTTTTATCTTGCCGCTATTTCTCTCGCTCTCTCTCTTGTGGGCTTTGAACTATATTGAATTGATCAAGTAATATAATAAAGTAGGGAACCGCTGGTTAAATCTTGAAATCTCACGTTTAAAGCTGCCAGTTATTATGCAGAAAAAAAAGGACTTCAAAAAGGACAATACTTCCCTTTGGAAATTTGGTGGTGTAAGGATAACTCAGCAAATATTAGCAACCCTCAAGTGAAGTATAGGATCCTCAACATTGTACTTGGGAAAGAGCAAACTAGTTGGAAGTCCCTCTTTCAGGATGGACAGACAGCACTTGATGTCATATGTACAGAGTAGACAGAAACATTTGTTACATCAAGAACCGGAATAACAACCTAAGGTAAAAAAAACTAAACAAATCAAAAACACTTAATATAAAAGATGTGCGTGCAGAGAAGACTTCCACTCTGGCTGGACCACCAACCTCTCCCTGCACCACAAAGACCTGGAAACAGGACAAACTGACGTCACACTTTGGAAACTGGGGTTGAAATGAGGCTAATGTCAGAGCTGGAGACCCGAAGCTGACCGGTTAATCCAATACTGCCTGTTGAGAATATGAAGGGGCCTTGCTATGCTAATCCACGTTATGCTGTTAGGAGAGGCTTTGTTACATAATCGCCCTACAAGAACCTCCAGATGGGCACCTGCCACAAGCCAAACATTGCACGATGACTGGACTAGGGGTTTGGACAATAAAATGTACTTAACTCTGACTGAGCATGCTCTATAATCAGAGGAAACTGTTTAAACTTCAGTCACATGATTTATCCATTAGAGTCCTTAACAATGCTTTTTAAATAATCAGCCCTTAATCAATTCAGGCCAAGATGCTGCACTGTGAAATGATGCTGGCTGGGAATGTCAAAGAAATATGTCCACTAGGGGGCAACACAGCCAAGTTATAATCCACATGTAAGACAATTGTAACAGACTGCATTTCTACGTTTTTTTTTCTCTGTGCACTTTACTCTCAAATATTCATAAAATTATCCCAAATGAGCCCTAATGAAATCTTGCCAGCCTGATTGGGCTTCCTGGGCGTATAATGTTTCCCCGCACTTACTAACTTCCTCCCTGGTGGGACCATGGCGTCTCCAGATAAGTTAAAGCCATTTGAAGACCCTCCCGAGGAAAGCAGCGGCAGCAGGTCCCAGCAGCTCTAAGTGACATTTCTATGGTTACGTTGCTTTAAGCTTCTCCCAGAGGCTTTCTAATGTTTCTCGCCTGGAAGTGTGTGTGTGTGTGTGTGACCTCTGACCCCTATACAGTGCACTAGAGATCAATAGAAAGAAACGGATCCTATTCCATCATTTGCTCATCTGTCACTCAGTCCATCGTCACATGTATCATTTCCCTCTCCTCCATCTATTTTGAAACCAAATTAATAGAACAATGCCACTTTTTTCCAATTTCTATATCATATTTCTCTCTTTTTCTATAGATCGTCATTTTATTTGTCTCCTCTTTATTCCTTCCTTTTTTGGTTTCCCCTGCCACCCCTCCTGCTTTTGTAAACTCTTGAGTGTCTGAGAGGAACTATGTCAGTGCAGTCAGTGAGACAATGGTGTTTGCACACAGTGTCAATAGTCTTTGCTTCAGTCTCAGTAATTGATGGATGACTGTGAGCTAGGCATGAACTAAGCAGATTACACTCACTAGATCTGAGGGCTGATGCTAATGTGTGTGTGTGTGTGTGTGTGTGTGTGTGTGTGTGTGTGTGTGTGTGTGTGTGTGTGTGTGTGTGTGTGTGTGTGTGTGTGTGTGTGTGTGTGTGTGTGTGTGTGTGTGTGTGTGTGTGTGTGTGTGTGTGTGTGTGTGTGTGTGTGTGTGTTGGGGGAGTTGGGGGGGTTGGAGTCGCAAGAGTGACTGTCCAGTTTTGGAAGTCGATCCGACAGCTGTCCCCGGAGGCTGAGATTTGGTGGCTGTGAGTTTAGGAGACGAAGAGAAAGGGGTGAACAGACACACATACACAAACACACACACACAAACACATGTGCAAAGTCGCCCGCTTCATCACTTGTGCTTTTTCCCCTTTTCTTCAGAGGAAAAGGGATGCATCTGGTGTGTGGGGTCAATATCTGGCAGCTGGGTGCTCTGTTACAGGCAGCGTCCCTCCGGAGAAGCTATTCTATCGAACTCCTGTCTTTGGCCCAGCCTGAGCGGTGTAAAAATAATTTTAGATCTTTCGCTGCAGCCACACGTGTTCAATTTCATTTAGTTCGTTTCCATTTCTTCTCTCGTCTGGATTTCTGCTTTTGTTCAAGTCATAGTTCCTCTCTGTTTTTCATTGTCAATTGTCGTCTGTGCTTTGTCATTTTAAAATTGACATGTTTATTTATAAGCCCATTTCTTTTACGTTTTTCCATTTCATCTGATCTGTAAAGGCCGTTTTTTCATTGCTTTTATTTCAGAACCAAATACATACAGGACTTGACATCCAGCGTCCAGTATCAGTCAGTTTCACTAACCGTAACACTCGTTGAGGTCTGTTCTGATATTGATATTTGACTGTTACATAAAAACAGCATTGATACAACAACAAAACAACAACAAACATTTAATAATTTCTGACAACTATACTTTCTTTCTTTCTTTCTTTCTTTCTTTCTTTCTTTCTTTCTTTCTTTCTTTCTTTCTTTCTTTCTTTCTTTCTTTCTTTCTTTCTTTCTTTCTTTCTTTCTTTCTTTCTTTCTTTCTTTCTTTCTTTCTTTCATTTTTCATTGCGAACATAATGTATCCTGAATGATACATTAAGGTTTATGGTGGACGGCCGCACATTGTAATCGAGACATATCTTTGGCATGTCTGTCCTGCAGACAGACCGACATTTACACCAATACCTATATATCTACTATATCATTGGCTGATATATTGGCAGGTGTGATTTATTGGTCTTGCTCTCTGTTACATATATATGATCCCACATATTGTATTGTGCAATCTGAATTAGATACTCTATTGATTAATTGATCAAAAACAATAATAGAACTGTTGGCTGCCACTTAACCAGCTAAAACATCAAAAACTGTAGGGGAAAAAAACCCTGAAGAGCTGTTTCTCTCTGCTTTGTATAATTTCAAATTGGTACACAGTAATCAAATAAAACAAGAAACAAGTCTACAGCCATGCTAGTGGCTCTTTTAGGCCTGTGTATAAGCATTTGTAGTTTGAGCATGCTTTTTGGGAGTAGAGGACACATCTTCACCAAAGTTATTCCAATTCCCATTTGGTGGGAACAATCCCATTAGCTGTTGGGACAATTCACTAAAGATGTTTCATTGCAATCATCAATCGATCTAATAGTTTTTGAGACATTTCACTCTGGACATAGCTGTAGTAGACCAACCAACATAACCATCTCTACGCCGCCAGCATGGCAAAACATTTGACAGATTACTTAACAAGTAAATATTCATGTTTCGGAGCCCTAATCTGAATTTGCTCTGAACCTGTTTGATGATTACTGGCTGAGTCAACCGATTAAGTTCAATGACTGAGACTTTCTTGTCAGTCTTTAATCTTGTTTATATTACCTCAAACTACCTCAAACCTGGTCAAGTGAAACAACTTTTTTTTTCTTGTGTAGTCGTACAGAGTAATAAGTAAATTATCAGCAAGGATAAACTACTCCAAAGCGCTATGCCCTTTAAGCGGTTCACTCGACGCCACTCTGGCTTGACTCAAGTGTGCCTTACTATTGTTGTGGTCCGTCTCAGTCGGTGCCAAGGAAAATATCAACCAGTGATAAAATGATTAATCTCAACCTGTACTTGGCTTGAGTATGGATATGTGGAAAGAAAATCAGCTTTCATTGGAGCAAATATAAAGAATCCATTGACGGCAGCTGCCAAAGTAAAAGCCACTAAGATTAGAGCCACTTCACTTAAACGTCAACATTCAGTTTCCTAAATGGTTTATAAAAGATAATTCCTCGTTGTAGATAGTGTTCCAGGTGATACATTAACTTTAGGAGAAATGATACGATAGTAGTAGCACTCAGTGTCTGGCTTTTTGTGTTTTATTTTTGAGATAATATTATCTACCATTAGAAATCGCACTCTCTCTATCTTTGGTGTTTGTTTTTTAGAATTTATATTCATTCTCTCCTTTGTGTTTGCATGCGCCTGCGTTCGTATGTTTGTTTGCACGTGTAACTTGTCTGTGTGTGTTTCTGTGAGCCGAGCTGTTTCATGCTGCGCACAATGAGCGATAAGGCCCACTCCATGCAGTCTGCTGTCTGGCCTTTTATCTGAGCAACAGATTAGTGCAGGTGATTTCATTCCTGTGGTGATCGGTGTGGCGAGGGTCGGCTCAGAGCACGACAAGACTCCACGTCATGATCACGATAGGGGGAGAGAAGGCCCAGACTGCCACCAAAATGGAAGAAAATCTAAGGTTTTCACGTACCAGACGCATTTTCAGCAACTTTTTTATGTTAAGAGGAAGTTAATTCATTGGTCAGAAAAACACGATGAAACACATAGCCACTCTATCAAATCTTTTCGAGCACTCAGGGATTGGGATCGCCGTGTTTTGAATAGTAAATAGTATTTAGCATATGTTCCTGTGCTTGCATATTGATGGCCAATACATCAATTATCTATGTGTACATACACAAAGTCCCATACACTGTAAGGCTTATTTTCTCTGTTTACAAAATGCTTGTGTTGTTCTTGCATAAAGAGAGATTTTGGTTAAAATGGATTCTGACAGATCCCGTGTGTGTCACTCTTTTAAGCAGATTAGGCCGTCGTGTCAACAGGTTGTGTAGGACTCATCCTATGTTGAGCTTCTTACTGTAGCTTCACTCTCACTGGAGAAATGACAGTGTACATTAGTGCAATTATTGGTTGAATTACAATTTGGTTATTGTGTATTACATTGTGACTTTCTAGAAAGGAATTTAAAGTTGCACCTGGACTGATGGGAAGTGTAACTGCAAGTTGTTACATTTTGTTCTGAATCCCTTTTGTTTCCTTCCACGATGTTGCACCTGTTTAGTGATATCGCGTGCCAAGCACTTCTTACTGTGCCCGTCATTGTGCGTGTACATGTGAGCTGTCAACGAAAGGCGAAAAGCATAGTTTTGGGGCCACATCCATTGCTGATTAGACCAGATTAAAGTATAAGCGCTAACAGTTATTAAAGACTCGGTTACAAACACATGTTCACATTTGTTTTAATGTGTGGATGTGCATATGTTTGTTCATATTTGTAAGGAAACACGCTGCTTTTATTGAAGTCATGTCATTGTCTATACCAGTGTAGATTTAGGAGGAAATTATTCTGCTTAATAAAACCTGCATTTTGACATTATTCGAAATTGACTTTTCAAACCACTCTTTTTATGGACCTGAGTAATGCTACAACAAATTACAAAAAAAACATTTCTCATTTTAACTTCTAATAACACATTTTTGTTTGTTTTATTACTTATTTGCTACAAATGAATCAAATTACCTTATTACTGATTATCTTAGGCTGGTGGGTTTTGTGTTCAATTGATTGACTGAAAGATGAGTAATAAAAGGATAAGCTTCCCATAAAAACTCTGGCATAGATCACTATACTCTAAATGATGACATTAACCAATGACAGATAATTGTTTCTCAACGGCTAGGATGAAACCAGAATCTGCTTACAGTAATTGAGAATCCGTCCGCCACATTCCTTTCTAGGAACTAGAACCCTTTGAAATCCTCTTGTTGTCATATCCACCTGCCCCAGCGAGAGGCCGCCCTCTCATTGGCTCAGAGTAGCGGCCAATGAGCTGCGGGCTCAGCGTTAGGGGGGAAGGTCATTCAAATGGTGCAGACTGAGTATTCATGAGGGCCAGGCTTTGCTCGGAGAGACCCTTGTCACACTGAGCCAGTGGTTAGTCACAACACAACAGTCAGGACTTCAAAGGCGACCGGGGGCTGTTGGTGCGAGGTGTGAGTGACAAGAAGACGAAACGCGCAGACAATGAAAGGAGATGGGACTGTGACACAACAACAGAGGACAGAGCAGTAGATGGAGACAAAGTTTGTTTTGGTTTGGTTTTGGAAGGGGGTAGCATAGAGAAAAAGGAACAAACATATACAGTTTATAAGAACTGTTAGACTAGAGGGAGAGCAAAAGACAGAGAGAGGGTATAGAGGCAGACAGAAACAGACGTCCCCAGGACACTGCATTTTTTTCCTTCTCCTCCTCTCCGGAGCATGGTGGCAGAGTGCCCATGGATTTAGTCGACCTCTACCTCCCAGAGTGCTTCACCTACCACTCTGACACAGAGTAAGTATACTTTCACTCCATGCAATAAAGACTGTAGCAAGAAGTGAAGTGTGTAGAGTGTCACACAAGGTGTTGCAGCAGACTGGGCAAGTGAGAAAAAATTGTGTGTGGAAGTTGTAGCAATAACGAGCGACTGCTTCTTTGGTTGATTAGTGGGACAGTGAGTGTGTGTTTATGTTTGCTTTGTGCGGGTGTTGTACACTCTACACCTTTGATTTTTAAGTTAATTTGATTGCCGTAGAGAATCGTTTTTCATCACAATACGTCAGTGCACTTGAAATAGCCTAACACATGTCCTCAGCAAACTGAGAGAGCTGGAGTGGGAGAATCAGTGTGTTTCTGTTGGAAGAATGCAACATTATACACTTCAAATGACCCCTTATTGCTTACCATTGATCTTCCTTTCGAATTAAGCCGGTGTATATGTCTACCATTAATTAATGGCTCTAAGCCTGCAGCCTTTTCTAGTTCTTGCGCTAGGAGTTAACATGATCAAGCGGATGAGTATATTCCCCTTTAATCAGTTAATTGGGAAGTCAATAAAATGTCAGGAAATAAAATGTAATGTTAAAATGTTAACTATTTATAATCTATGATCAAAAAATACCGGTAGCTCCTAATTAATTTACTGGTGGTTGACAAATCAGTTCACAAATCATCCCAGTCCATCAAAGTCTTAAAATATGTAAAAGAATATTAGAATATAACGTATTTTTCTCTCAGTGCTCTGGTTTCTGTGAAGACTTCCTAGCTGCGGATGTTTGTTTGCATTACTCTTACAATTGTCATTGTTCTTTTTTTCATTGACACTGAAGGTGAGTGGGTAAACTGGTATTGTTGTGTGTGTGTGTGTGTGTGGGGGGGGGAGAGTCGCCCGAGGCTGACGAAAATCTTCCAGAGACAGTCGAAGCAATTGAAAGCCTGTGAAAAAAATGTGCGAGGCAGCAATTCTTCTTGATTAACCCGAGACGGCTTCTCTTGATTGCCTTTCTCTTTCTGTAATCATAAAAGGGCTCTGAGAACACATCACGTTCAGCATTGTTTGAGGATTTAAATGAACTTTCCCTCAGCAGAGAGAGATAGAGAGTTTTTAGGAGACAAGACACACAGGCCATGGACCAGTAAGACAGCCAGGCAGCAGACGTCATGTGGATGTACAGGTCTGCTGATTGCTGGTGACAGAAGCAGCCGGATAAAGACTGGGAGGAAAAGGCCGCAGATGCTCCCCCTGTGTGTGTGGCACGCCATCCATGTTTCCAGAAAACCTGCGGGTCCAAGCTGCAGCCTGCAGGCACCTCATCTCCCAGGCTAAAAGCTTCGTCCAAAGCCAGACTAAGGCTCTTACATGGCTGGCTGGGGGTGCCACTGATCCCTGCTCATCTCCTCCTGGCTCATTAGAAAAAAATAAAAAAAAAGGAAAGAAGGGGGGAAAACCCTATTGAGGCACCACTGACCTAAATAGCAGCTCCTTAGGGTTTGGTGTGGTTAGAGCTGAGAAGTTAGGACCGGACCTCCAGAGGTATTTGTCTTCTTTTGGTTGCTGTTTGCAAGGGAGCATCTTGGTCGCCTTATGCGTTTAAGTCGCACTTCTCTCTGTCCTGTAGATTTGCCTTAAAAGCCTCCGGAAACTTGGTCTAAAATAGAAAAAATCAATATATGATATCAAAGTTGGGTGGCTCATTGAAAATAAATGTTCATAAATATTAAAAAACTTTTTTTTATAAAAATAAGCTTTTTTACCATCTACACCGTTTGACAGGATTGTATGGGCGTGGCCGTATCAAACGGTCTCCATGGAAACAGTCATTATTTTTACACAATGTTCTGGCAGAGAACTGCCATGATTGTTTCAAAATTTTATTTTTATTTAATAATTGACTTATTGTCTGATAAGAAGCACAGTATAGCACACCTCAGCTCAACTGACTTTCTGTAAAGTTTATCAAAGTTTGATAAACTTTACAGATATTCAAAGTTAAATGACCATATCTTTCATTTGGATTGATAAATAACTAACTCTTATCAAATGCTTACTTTCATGCAACTAACTCCCCAAATACATAGTTGGAAGGCTTTTGTGGATTTGGGTTTAACTTAATTTCCTTTGTACCTCTTGGCCAGTTCTCTCTTTCCCTCCCTCCCTCCCTCCCTCCCTCCCTCCCTCTTTCTCTCCCTCCCTCCCTCCCTCCCTCCCTACCTCATCCATTGGCTCATTGTCTGCGTTATGACTCGGCTCATTTGAAAGTGAGTGTTGCCTTCTCTCTTTTCTTTCAACACCCCTAGGTTAATGAGCCACAGGACTGCCCCCTTTCTTTCTTCTTCACACTCCCTCCATCCGTCTGACTCTCGTGATTTCCTCCAGCCTCTCCTTTTTTCTCTCCTTCTTCCCCTTTTTGTCTCATTGTCGTTTCACGCTGCATTTTGACCTTTGTTGCCAAGGTGCAATTAGAGTTGTTTTGGATACTGACACAAAAGTGGTGACGCATGATAACTTTGAATGCCCATTGACAACGGACACATCCTCCCCTGATTTATCCCCACTGCGTGCCAGCCAAAGGAGTCTCTTGATGGGCTTTTATGTGGAGTTGTAGATTAGTAATCTGTCAAGAAGAGTGAATATTTCATCAAATGTGATCACCCCACTCTAATGTCACTTCATTATGAAAGCAAAACGGCGACACCCCTTTCCTTTCTCCTCCTGCTCTCTATTCCTCCCTGTGTGATGCATTATAATGCGAGAGCACCGAGAATATCTCACTCGGTACCTGTCAGATACTCCACACAGCAATATGGACGCATGTGATGGATAGTCGATATGTAAACCGATGAGTCATTTTAAAAGGAAACCTGTACAGTGTACTGCTTTATAGGCTTTAAAGTGGATTGAGGAGAGATGGCAATGGGTGGGTATTGAGGGAACATTTGGGTGATTCAGACTATAGAGCTGGGACTAAACTAGAAAAGTTTAAATACTTGTTCTGATTCAAAACTTTATGTTTTTAGCATACTTTATATTAAGTAAAGTTAACACATCTTCCTACAAAATCCCAAACAAGAGGTTCTAAAAAGTTAAAGCTGGAGTAATTAATTTCCTTAAATTAACAATGGATCAAATAACTATAATCTGAGGGGCCCTGAAACCAACAACGGACGGACAAAAAATTGCATAAATGACCTTCTAAAGAGACAAATATTTCTTTCAGGTGTTGGTGGAGACCAAAGAGCTAAAAGCAGAGCAAATATCGGGATTTTCATCTCTCAGATGATCCGAAGAACACTTGACTCCTAATTGATACTAATGTTGCTCTGTGTTGACTAGATTTGTAAATAAGCAAACGTTTGCCAGCGTGTTCGTATTGCCTTTATGAGTGTCAATTTTACAGCCTGTTGCACTGCCCTTAAGTGGCCAAAAACATTAATGGATGCAGGTTTAACATTGTGTATGAACAAGAAGTTGTAGAACCTAAACTACAGTCTAAAATAGGCTAAAATTATTTGGATTAAATAGCTTACAACTTTTGGTCCTCAAACATTTTTTCGACATTGTTTTCTTAAAGAGTCATTTACGGTTGTCTTTCTTTGCATTTTTACTTGATGTCAGTTTCCCTCTTACTGTGCGTCTATCAGTGTTTCTTTGTGGGTATGTAGAGGGGTCAATAGCGCGTGCCCATGGTTTACTCTGGGGGTGGTTAAAAGCAGCCAGTTATTTTGCCTACCAAATAACTTGTGGCTGAGAAGACCTCAATTTACATGGCAGGAAACAGGCTGACTTTGACATCCTCCTCACCGAGACCAAGATTAAAATAGGAGAAATGGCTGGCTTTGATGAAAGTGTGTGTGTGTGTGTCTGACCGTGTGTGTTTGTGTTACTCTGCATGCAAAAGTGTATGACAGCAAGGCAGACAGCAGAGGGCTTTTTTAAAGTGTCTCCTGGCGACAAACAGTCGCATGAAAGCATGTGTTGGGGCGTTTATGGAGACACTTGCTGTAAAATGTGTCTGTAAGTGTGTGTGTGTGTGTGTGTGTGTGTTTAGGGAGCTTGAACGTGGTCCTGATCACGTGAAGCTGAAGGGTATCCTGTATGTGGAGAAGTGGGAGCCTGTCTACGATTTTTATTTTTACATCTACGCGTGGACGCCTGACGCCACAAAGTGAGCGTGTGTGTCTTCAGGACGTGTGTGTGTGTGTGTGTGTGTGTGTGTGTGTGTGTGTGTTACTGCAGATCACACGCCTGTGAGCCCACTGGTCACCTCAGCTGGTTTCAGATGTTTTTTTCCTCCTCTGCGTGGTGACAGAGAGTCTGTTGTGGTCACGCTCAAATCCGATAATAAAATGGTGACACACAGTTACACATGCAGGCCTTGAAGAAGATTTATTTCAAGCTAATGGAGATATTCATATATACAGGACTTCAAAACATCTGTTACAATGCCAAGACACAAAACACGTCTTTATTTCTGTCATTGGTAAGAGCAGATCATGTTCTTATTCTTAATTTTTTTCTTTTTGCGATTGCATGCAAAATACAATCACCTGGCTCTAACATTGTGTTTTTTTTAAATCTCCACATTTTGTAACATTTCCTAACGTAAAAACAAGCTGTTCACGGTCATAACAACCCGTCAACTGTTGGACTGGAGAATGTTTGACAAGTCGAGTGTGATGAGTAACTAAGAAACACAAAGAGACAATAGAGAGAGGTAGAGGGCTGGGGGAGAAAATTACGACAGAACAAAGATGGTGCGTTTAGTTTTGGAACACAATGGAGATGGTGATGCAGATGATTACTGGTTTGGCCATTTCCCTAAGTTTGCTTAAGCAATCTCCTTCTTTGAAAACAAAGCAGTGTAATGGACAGCTAGCTTTGCATATGTGGGAAATCGCAAACAGCCAGTTTAGATAGGACCTGGATGGATGGATGGATGGATGCATGAATAAAGGGACATGGAGATGGAGAGGTGGAGCTCGTGGGGGCATCTGGTGGGGCTGGCGAGGGGGTAAAAGGGTTAAGTTGAAAGTCACATCATTGGCTTTCTGAGCATTTGTAGTAATGCTTTTTTCCAAGCTGTTTATGACATTATTACTATCGTGTGTAAATTAAGCCTGACTTAATAAAACTAATCAAAGCCCACTAAAGCTGAAGGTCAATTGCCAGTCATTAATATTAATAGCAACGTCAAGGTGACCCATAATATAGAGCTGACCTGAATGTCCAACCCCTCAACATCATGAATATTCATCACAATAAGGTGCATATTCTATCATATATAATATGATTTATCCTCTGTTTCCCATTGTTCCTCTTTTTGTCCCAACAGACATCTCAGCAGGATGTCAGTGAGGGGCTTGGACCCCACCTGTCCCTCCACCATAAAGCGTGAGCCCTCCAGCCCCAGCCCCAGCTCTCAGGGGGACGTCAGCCCGCCCCATCCCAGCCCGGGAAGCACATCCTCGGACACAAACTCCAGCTACTGCCACCTGACCAAAGGCCACGCTCACAGCAACGGGCCGGACTCGATGGGCCTCTATGGTCACACAGCGGGGCTGGCCAGCAATGTCGGGACAAACAGGTTGGTGTTTGCGTTATACTGTCCTTTTTTCTTTTGGTGTGTTCTGACCCACTTCATATGTTGACAAGTGCTGATACAACCTGAGCACATTCCTCCTAATTTCTCCCTGTGTCTCTTTTATTTTTCCCTCCACGTATATCCAGGAGGTTTGTGGAGGAAGAAAGCCCAGTGAAGTGTGAATACATGCTGGGCACGGTGGCCAAGCGGCTGTGTCTGGTGTGCGGTGACGTGGCCTCGGGCTACCACTATGGTGTGGCCTCCTGTGAGGCCTGCAAGGCCTTCTTTAAGAGGACCATCCAGGGTAAGAGAGAGACAAACACAAAAACACAAACATGAAATGCACACAAAACACACATTAAGGCACAGTGACATGCTCAGGTTTATACTTAGTAACAGTTTATTGTGAGTTCATTGTGCATGGTTGATAATACCTTCCTGCATCCCATAAACCTGTTTTTACAAGCAACATGGTGCAGATGCATTCGTACCCTGAGCGTGTGTTTTGGTGTAAACAAGCCCCGATCAGTTAGCACACAGCTTCCGCCTCCTGCCTCTCAAACTGCAGAAAGGCTTTAAATAAAGACCTGTTTGCAAACAGCTGATATGCGGTTAAACTTACAGCACATCGTGTATATATGTCAACATGTTTTAGTTTAGGCTATAAAGCCCCAGATAACATATGGTGCTGAATGTGCACACGTTCGCTTCAACCCTGAAAGTCGTTAGTGGCCAGAGCCAGTGTGGGTGTTTTAACAGGATTGTCCTTTGAGCACCAGATCAGGGACCTGGCAGGCTGATGTGTGTTAAGGCCTCTAGAAGTTGACAGGTTCAAAGTTCACACGGGATAAACAGCACAGCAAATGGGGAGATCTGATTTCTGGCTCATCAGATATTTCCTGTTTCTGATTGCGGGTGGCAGCTGCAACTGACTAAACACCACCAGGCTTAGCGGGCATATTTGGATCTACATGGATTTTTACTTTTGTATGTGATTGCACTGATTAGAATATTTATTCTCGAAAATGTAAAGGTGCACTCTACTGATTTTTACACATGACCTTCAGTTTATTCAACATAAAGAGTAATTTATGGAGAAAAAAATAATAATCTGAGAAAATAACTCGATGATGTCATAAACATTTTGCTATGTTTTAAGAGATCGCTTAAGAAATCCCAAACCTTATTGAAGTAATAAAAAAAACTACAACGCTGGAGTTCCCCTTTAACATCTTGTGCTATGACAATATGTTTCTCATCTGATATCTCTTCTCTTTCAGGTAACATTGACTACAGCTGCCCGGCGTCCAATGAATGTGAAATCACTAAGAGAAGGAGGAAATCCTGCCAGGCCTGTCGATTTGTGAAATGCCTGGCTGTGGGCATGTTGAGAGAAGGTAAGCTATACACTAAAAATCACTTAAAGAGCTGGGGAAAATCATTGTTGGGGTTGCTTTTTTGTTGTTGTTGCCCGGGATTAGTTGGTTGGAAGACTTTTAAGTTCCGACTTCAGACACCCTTTAGACAGTTGAGAAGTTGGAATTCGAACACAAGCCTGGCTGCAATGTCTTTGTTGTGCATTCCTGCAAACAATACCCTGCTTACCAGCTGAGTTTTTCTCAGTGTCTCACCTGATAAACCAGTGATGGCATGTACTGTAGACTCCAGTGAAACCTAAAACGTTTGACAGTTAAGCTTTAGCCCCTTCGTGCCAGCTGTGGTATATGTGTAGGTGTGTGTGTGTATGTGTAGTAAACACATGGTGGAACAATGCATAGCCGTGTCTTTGAGAAGGAGTAGAGTGCTACTAACTGTGTCAGTCCTTGCTCCATCTGTGTTCTTATGAAATAGCGTGTGTGTGTGTGTGTGTGTGTGTGTGTGCGTGCATTAAGTGAGATTAATTTAATAAGTTGTTGCTAGTGGCCATAATCAAAAAAGTAAAAGGGTATTTAGACCTCTGCACAGATTCCTCTACCTTTTAAATAATGTTGAACAACTATAAAATACTTTCTGATTACTGCAAAGCTTATTCCTTCTATGCTGAGCTTCATTATTGTACGCTAAGAAGTATGGACTAAAGAGTGGTGACATGCACACACATACCACACAGAGAATCTTTGACAGCGGTCAGGTGCTCCTTTAGTCTGACAGTGTGCCTGTCTGGTGACATACTGTTGTCCAGATTTAGAAGTGACTCATAAAGGAAAACATTAGCGACCTCCTACTGTACCGGCCACTTGCCTCATGCTGTGTGTGGCAGAGAGATGATAATAAAAGAGGGGGGAAACCAGATAATGGGCGTGTGTGTGTGTGTGTGTGTGTGTGTGTGTGTGTATGAATTTTTTTTTTTCTAAATTTGTCTCGCTACTGTCTTTGAACCGTGTTTCTTTTTTTAATCCCACCGAGTGACAAACCAAACCACTACAGCTTCCTCCAATTTGGACAGTCCAGCGCTTCGTTGCCTTGCTAGGCTAGCTAATGGTCAAATGTGTGCATTTCTTAAAATTAATAAATTAAACATTTTTGTAATTTAACATGAATGATTTTAACAAAACTTCACAATTTGAAATGCTTGTTATTATTAACAATAATGCAAACTGTCAATTGTTAACCTTATATTGAACAACCGAAACCTACAGCACAAGCTGTAGGCTATCATAGTTGTGCAATGAGGGATTGTTAACATCGTTTTGGCTTTACCTCCAAATATAGTGATAATATGGTTATGATAATCCACCTAAATTGTTAAATTGCTCTTGGTTGTAGCAATGCCACCATGTTCTCCGATATCAGAAACAATGAATTGCTGCAACATTGATGGATTCATGGTTGCAAAATTATGATAACCAATATAAATGGTAGGAGAAACTATGAAAACAAGATCCCACCACTTAAACTGGAATGATCCTTTAATGCCAGCGACTCGTCTCTCATCGTACCACTACATGTGTCCATTGCTGCGGTGTGTATTCCGTAATGTGTGTCTGTGTGAATTATGGATACACAGAATTATATAGCATATTTAAAAGGCGTATCAGTTTGTGTATATGAGTTGGTTTAATACACACCGTGCACAACAATGTGTTTTTCTTGAGTGTGTGTCTGCCCTTTTTCTAAATTAGCTGCCTTTTTAATAGGGTGGGGGCATCAACAGCATCCCAGTCCGCCTCTCAACCCCCCCCCCCCCCTCCCCCCCCGCCCCCTTACCTCTCTCCCTCTCCCTCTCCTTCTTCTTCTTCTTCTTCTCCTCTTTTTTTTCTTTCCCTCCCCCCTCGTAAATTCCTCCAGATGCCTTGTGGGATTCCTGGACCTCCGTGAAATGCGAACTGCCCCTCGTAACTCCCGTCGTAAGCGCCCCTCGTAACGCGCTTCACCGTGTCTCGTAATGCCCCCTCTTCCCCGTAAAGGCCGAGACAGAGGGGGCTGTGAGCTTTAATGGGCAGAAGTCAGAGCCATATTAAACACACGGCTAAAAGACATATAGACCCCCGGCAGAATTTGATTAAGCCCCTGTTAAGTGTGCAATTCTTACCGGCTGCTGTCGCCTCTGAGGACAGTAAAAAGCAGGCTGTTTGCAAAAATGTGCACAATATTTTTTTGAAAAATGCCGTTTGTCTTTATAGATTCTTAAAGATATTTTTTGGGCATTTTTTATGCTTTATTGATAGTGTAGAGACAGAGTTGAAATGGGGCAGAGAGGGGAGTGACATGCAGAGAACGACCGCGGGCTGGAATCGAACCCGGGTCCGCTGCTGGCCGAGGCCCATGGGGGGGGAGGCCCTACCAACTGAGCTAAGGGCGCCCCCTCTTTATAGATTCGATTGTGTGATCCTGTACTTTAATTGGTTTGTGTTCCTATGAAGAAATATGGTCATCGGTGCAGCAACACCTCTGTAAAGAAGCCCATAGTACCTTCCTTCCTCTCCCCTGCTTTGTCTCCTCTCCACCTTCTCATCCCCACTTCCTGCTGGCTGAAGCTCCTGGCTCTCAGGTGTCTTAATCATGGGCGTGTTAATCCGTTTTCTTAGAAACTCATCAGAGCAGAATTCTGCCAACTTTCCAAAGCCTTTCCCATCTTGTTGCAGAGAAGCTATAGCAGTGCGTAGGGGCGGGCAGTGTCGGGCAGGCCATGTGTGCGATTGTGACATTATCCCAGAAGCGTGGGATTGCTTGTGTGTTTAGGATTGTGGCAGCGGACGGTGGTGATGGAGGGTAAGGGGTTTTGAGTGCTGCCACACAACACCTTCAACCACCGGGATTAGTCCGGTGGTTTTCCCTGCTACACTGCGTTGCGTTTTGGGAACCTGCAAAGCCTCACGTGTGAAGATCCAGACACCACCTCAAAAGAAAGGCTGAGCGATGAAAGAGGCAAAAAATAGATCAATGTCCGAGGAGCGCATGTTTATATTGAACTCTGATGGGCTGCGCACAATATGGGGGGGGCCTGATGTGTGTGTCTGTTTTCGTTATCCACCTGAGCTATTCTCGGCCTTTTGGTTGTCAGCACATTCCACTGTGAAGAGTTACACTTAGTCCTGCTGTGTGTGTGTGTGTGTTTTAATAACTGTCAGAGCCCAACAGAAAAACACACAAGCACACACAAAGACACCCGCGTAAAACACACCCTGCATATCGAAACAACCGGAGTAGTTTGATTTAATCCTGTGTTTGCCGACAGCTTGTGTTAAATCCGACAACACCTCACCCTCATCTGCCACCTTGGAGCGGCACCTGCCAAGCGAGCAGGATAATCCACTCTTCATTTTATACCCCTCATGACCCAGCAACCAGGGGGTCAGGGGGCATTAAGTTCACCCCACCTCTTTAATACTCCACTCATCCACTCAAGTACAACCACTTCACTTCTTTCTCCTAAAGGTATACTCAAGTCATTGTAATCCAAAATACTTTTTGTAAAAAAAAATCTGTGAATATGTACTCACCGTCCAAATCAACAAGCATTCAGATTAACCCCAAAACTGCCAACTCACCATTGTTGGACCAAATGCTACAATATACTGTAATCGAAAATCTGCATAACGATCTACTGTAAATGAAATCAAATGGGATTTAAAATAATTTAACAATCCGGAATCAAGATCCAATTGAATGTCCATCTTAATTATTTAGGTAAGATAGTTTGAAATACAAAAGTAGGCCCTAGGTAGGTAAGAATAAGTACAGGTGGCTCAAAGGGAATAAGTATCAACGTGTGGTGTCTAAAAGCAAATAATACCTTCAGAGTGTCTCTTTCAGACGTGTGTGCCATTGTAGATCTATTCAGGGCCCCTTTGGTCTTTTACACCGTGTGGATCAGGTAACCCAACACCACTACTAAAGGCTCCTTGAGTCACGTTCACACTTGGACTCGACACGCGTTTCCTTGAGGGATGCACCTGGTCACTGTTGCAATAGATATGTGCATTTCTCCTCGGCGAAAGCGAGTACAATTGGCTTCACCTTATCTAGCTGCTCCCTGCACACACACACACACACACACACACACACACACACACACACACACACACACACACACACACACACACTTAAATCCCAATCGGCATGGTGACAAGGTTACCACAATGCTTGTTAAGGTGAGCAGTTGTCATCAGCTGATCTGAAGTTGTTGGGTGTCATGTTACAGGATGTGTGCCGGCATTAGACTTGTCCTACTCAGTGTCCTTGGGTAAAAATGCATTTTGTCAATGGTATTTAATGTAATAATTACTGTGAGTACAAAAAAACATAATTGCATGTATGTATCCAGTGCATTTGAGTGAGTATTACTATTTAGTTCTTCACCCTGTGATAAAAGGAAACCTGGGCGAGTGTGACTGTAACGCCAAATGCATCATTAATGTCCTGTGTGTGTTTTGTGTTTGTGTGCAGGTGTGCGTCTGGACCGGGTCCGAGGCGGCAGACAGAAGTACAAGAGGAGAATAGACGCTGAGAACAGCCCCTATCTGCACCCACAGAGTGCCTTGCCTCAGAAAAGAACCTGTAAGTGTGCAGAGACAACTTGAGATTAGCTATGCTGCACAACAAACACTAATGAAGTACACAGTTGTTAAATATTCAGTCTAATTTATGGCTTCCATTTTATGGTCGACGCGAGAGGTTCTGTTGTGGTCCGCCAGTTCCAAAACACTCAAATTGTGCATTATGTGATGTTGTCTGTCACAGCATTTCATCATTTTTATAGCTGGTATTTGTTAATGAGTTGGCATTCATCAACTTCAGCTGTGGTTTCTAAAGGGAGAACGTATGTGTGTGTGTGGGGGGGGGGGGTGGGGGGTGAAAGACTGTAAGGAACTGCTTTGCCGTCCCAAGGAAACCATGCGTGTCCATGCAATTTTTTTCTGATGACCCAGTGGACTTTCAAAATGGTTTATTCAGCTTTAGAAGTAGGGACAGTTGATACGTTGCTTTCAATGGATAGCAAGAAATATAATTTTATCATTGGAAAATAAAATGATTCTGATTGGGAGGGAGAAACTTGAGCTAAGGTATTTATTTACGGCTGAGGTAACTCTATATTCATACAGCAATCACTTGAACAGTATGTGCAGTTCATAATACGGGTCTCCCAGTCATTCAGCTTTGCAGTTATTGCCAGATAAAATGTTGAGTATCCCTTTCATTTTTATCTATTCAGGAGACAGAACACTATAAAGAGGCGGGTCTCTGTGCCTCTGTGAATGATGACTCGCTGCTCTCCATCACAGCACTACCTGACAAAGATGGCTGTGTGTTCATGTGGTGATGACGTAGGGACTAGGGAGGGGACTGATAACTGCAGTCATTGACAGGAAGTTAGCTAAAAGCACCATATCACTTACTTCTCCTTTTAATAACAAATATCTCATTTCAAAAAGTCGCCTTCAAACTTTTAAATGTTGGCCTTTTCAGGGATGTCTGCGATTCTGTGTTTCTGACAGTGATATTCTGTACTTTTTGGCTGTAAAAAAAGACAATTAAAAACTCAAATTTGACTTTTCCCCGTCCCCTTCTCAGTCACTGTTGGTGGTGTGGTGGAGAACAAGGTGGTGTCCCTGCTGCTATTGGCCGAGCCTGAGGGCATCTTCGCCATGCCCGACCCCACCGTCCCCGAGAGCGACATCAAGGCTCTCACCACGCTGTGCGACCTGGCAGATCGAGAGCTGGTGGTCAACATCGGCTGGGCCAAACACATCCCAGGTAAAACCATTTGGGCTGAAAAGTCCAACACACAACCCCAGAAACGGCCACTCTAGGCTGGTCACAACAACTAGACACTTTAAATCATTGGAACGCTTTTTTTGTGTGTGTGTTCTTTAAAAAAAAAGTCCATAAATAAAGTGTTTAAAAAAAAACGATTTGGACTGAAAAGTCCAACACACACACACACACACACACACACACGCGCACACACACACACACACACACACACACACACACACACACACACACACACACACACACACACACACACACACACATTGGGCGTTAGCTCACATTAAGTCTATAATCAGATCAGAGGAGGAGTTTGTTGTGGCTCGCCGTTGCCAAGGAACGCGCTGGATGGGCCAGGGGAGAGAGAGGGCCTGTTGGCGTGGCTGTGTGTGATCCGTCAGTCATCCTGTGTGCGTGTGTGTGTCTGCGCACTTACACTCTGTGCCATGCCCTTGCTGACCAATGAGTGTTCCTAATATATCAACCCGATGACAAGCAGGCCACGTGGGAGTTTTAATGAATTTCCTCTCTGAATGGTGGAAATCCTCCTGACACTTGGAACACACTTAGCTTCTCCTCTGACACAGGAACAGAACAGGCAGAACGGATGTCCATAGTTATTTTATTAATTTTTTTAGACGAGAGGTTGGAAGGCAGAGGGGAAGCGCATTCTGTCAGATTAGTGGGATTAAAACGCTGGCATGCGGCGCTATGCAGGTGGCAGTAATCGTATGTGGTGGCAACAGAGGGTAGAAAAGTTGAATATATGAATGAATGACTGAATACCAGTAGTGTCTCTGTATGTCAGTTTAGGTGCTGGAGTGATTAGTCCTTTTATTAATTATTACAGTGACAAACACTTCACAACAATTTAGGCCTGCAAACAACGTTTACTTTAGTCATCAATTAATCTGCTTATTATTATGTATTTAATAGTTTAGTCAGAGTTATATATTCCCATTACAATGTAACAAACTTGTGTTAAGTTGCTTGAGTTAAGCGACCAATAGTCCAAAAATAGACCCAATAGTCCAAACCCCAAAGATATTCAGTTTGAATTTTAAAAAAAATTGCAAAAGATGAATCAATAATAAAAATTAATAATGATGTATATACCCACTATTACAAGCTCCAGCAACCATCAGTAGGCCTTCTTCTCTTCTCTTAGTTTCTCTTCTGTCCTGTTTCTTATCGTTATCTTTTTCTCTCCAACTGAAGCCCTGACTGCTTTATCAGCCTCAGTTATCCTCACCCAAAACATCACCAGGGAAACACCTGGGCTCTTTGTTGATGTCTTGTCTCTGAAATGCTTACAAAACAAACAAGGCAGGTGTGCGTGCATGTGTGTGTGTGTGTGTGTGTGTGTGTGTGTGTGTGTGTGTATGTATATGTTCTTGTATCTAGCCTATATTTATCCCTATTCTCCTTCCAACACAGTGGACACGGAGCAATGATTGGACTGTGTGTTCTTGGTGTTTGGTGTCCCTCATCAGCATTTCTATTGTTCTGTTAGAAAAGAAAAGAAAGAAGACCCCCCCCCCACACACACACACACCCTTACCCTCTGGCTGTTGCTGCATGCTGTCTGGCTTTTTCCTCCCATTGTCAACTCTTTACTGACAGCCCATGACACATACGGAGTCTGCCTGATGTCAAGCTAATTTATTACCTGACGTTTTGAAATGTCACCAAAAAGAAGAAAGATGCCGGTGGTTAGATGAGCACATGGACACCACTCTTATGTCTATAGTATAGACTCTATACAAATATGAAGCGGGAAAGCAGCAGCAGGTTAGCTTAACTTGGGGTTTATTTATTTATTTATTTATTGGTGGACTTGAAAACATTTTATGCAAATTGCCAGCTAGCAGTAACTTCATATTAAACAGACAGACACCAGTTTGGAGTTGTTCATTTTGTCTTACTCTCGACAAGAAAGCAAATAAGTGTGTTATCCTAAAACTACTCCTTTAACAGAAAAATGTATTTAACAGATGTGTGGCAAACGATTTATAATAAGGTCTGAATTTAGACCAAACATTCACTGGTTACCACCTTAACAAATGCTGGAATCTGCATTTTTCATCGTCAAAATAAACCGTTAGATATTTTTGGTTGCTTGTCGGACTAAATTTAATACATTATTCTGTGCTCAAACTAAATCTTATCGGCATAAATGTATGTATTACATCATCCAAATCTCTTTGTTGTTGTTCTCCCTCCTGACATTTAAGATTCTGGATTATTTTTTTATTCAAAAAGTATGAACCCAATTATTTAAAGTTAGAAATAAAGAAATGGTTTGTCAAACAATATCCAACCATTACTTCAAAACACTGTCCTTCAAGTTACGGGGGGGGGGCGGGGTGGGGAATACTTGGTTGGCATCACTGATTACCTTTTTCAATTTGATGGAAAAACACAGAGAAAAACAGAGATGTAGGGAAAGAAATGAGCAGATGGAGAGAAAGAGAATGAAGAAGAAAAAGAGTGACTTGAGATGAGGTGACAGAGCTCTCGAGACGGAAGACAAAATGACAGTAGCGACATTCAAGGAGCAGGTTGAGAAATAAAAAGAGACCAAGACAGCTCAACCGTTGGTAGACAAAGAAAGAAATGTATACAAGAGACATACACAGAGAGAATGGATAAAAAACATTATTTTTTTTACGGTTGCCCCTTCCTGGCAGCGTAATGGCCATGTCACATCGGCTTTGGATGAATGGCAGGCCACACTGCCCCTCATCGCCGGGAGAACAGGGGTCCTGGGCAAAGTGGCCAGGGCCATCTGAGTTCTCTGCCCAGGGGGAGGTGAGTGTGTTAGGGCTACTGTCCTGGCTACTCGCCCCCCCCTTCCTCTGCGTCTCCTCTTATCAGGCAAATTGACAGTGATGTGGTCTGAAGTCTGAGGGCCAGACTGGCAGATGAGCTGGCGAAAGACCAACTGCCCTCTTTGCTTTTGGCCTTTTTTTGAGTCTGTGCTGCTAGTTGGCTGACAAATGAGTGTGTGAGAGAGCGACTGTGGTGTAACTGGCTGTGTGTGTGTGTGTGTGTGTGTGTGTGTGTGTGTGTGTGTGTGTGTGTGTGTGTGTGTTGTTGTTGTTGATATAATCCAACTGGCAAGGCGATGTCCCTCTCCTTATTACTCCTCAGGGACCTTTGCTTTGGACGAAAAATGATAATATGTTCCTTTAAAGTCAAAGCTCTGTTGAAGGTCTGACTTGTATTTGGCCTTAAAATCTATCAATATATGTTGCCTGATACTTCATTACACAAACACACACACACACACACACACACACACACACACACACACACACACACACACACACACACACACACACAGGTCTGGGTCTCTGTCCCTGATCGATGATAGAGTGCCAGAATACAGATCCCTATCGACCAATCAAATTGTGCACAGGCAGCGTTTCTAATCAATCAGGGAGCGATAGCGGGGAAAGGGGTGCCGCCGACGTCCCCGTGGTGATTGTAAAGAGCAATGGCTCCTGATAACAATCACTGAAGGTGTCAAAAATGCAAACTCCACCCTCCTCCTCCCCCCGCTCTGTAAAATCATCTATTTAATTACAGTAAACGTGTGTGTGTGTGTGTGTGTGTGTGTGTGCGTGTGTGTGTGCGCGCGTGTGAGTGTGAGTTTATGTGAGGGACGTGAGCAGGTTTAATTACACTCCTGTGGGGTGTAATTGTCAATCAAAGTGGGTGTGTCCAACTCACCACAGTGTAATTAAATGCATCACCTATTCACTCCCTGCGTCCTTCGATATGCCCTTTGCAATATGTTTTTTCTTACGAAAGAGTCAATCTGCTGCAAGATCATTCTGTATCGTCAATGATATCAGTAAACTGTATACAAAATATTATTACCAAGTAGGGGAGAACGGGGTAAGTAGGCACACTTTTTACTCTAGTGAGAATTGCTTATCACCTAAATATTTTTCAATAGTCATTCCTACATTAAATTGAAGCTTAAGGTCTTGGCTTGAAATGTGTACCCCTCACTTTTTCTATCGTATTGTAATAAAGAAGAAATTAATCATCAAAGACACCCTTACACATTGTGACAAACAACCCCATCAAGGGGTCGGTTGTCAAACACTATGGGGTTGTTTGTCACAATGTAATCTTAATGGGAATAATCTTAAAAAGAAGGAAAGAAAGTAGAACTAAATTTGAAAGTTTAATTGCATTGTCAAGTTGACAAATAGGCCTACATAACGTTCTGTAGCCTTGGCAGCTGGTCTAGTTTGGGATGCACTGGGTTGTTTTGATTTTGTTGCCCTTTTTTCTTTTGCTTGCTAGCTGCCTTTTCCTGCTCTATTCTTTCCTTCTCTGGGGTGTCAGTGAGGATACAGCTTGACAATTTCTTTTGTTATTGGGTTCCTTTTCTGGCTGCAGCCTTGAGATAACATGTGACAACCAACCCCCCAAAAAATTTGACGACCAACCCCAACTTGAATTTCTTGCTAGCATCAAGGCCAACAACCATCTGACAACTAATTAGCTTGCTAACCACAATCTAAACTATAGTTTACCCTTCACACTTTGTATGGGTAACAAGTGTTTTGTTATAAACCCATTGTGTAAAAGCCTAGAAGAAAAATACTGAGGAGCTAAATATTTTCAATTTGACATGAAAAACACAAAAAGTCGTCTCATCTCAAATGAAGCAGTCTAACTCCAAGGAAGACTATGTAGGTGACCTCTGATCCCAATTCTGGATATTTACATATAAAAATTTCACAGACAGCGCCTTCTGGTTCCGAGATATAACGATTGTGACAACCAACCCGTGTGACAAATTACCCCGTTCTCCCCTAAACCGTCAACCACCATATCGATTTCAGAAAAAAAAAACGGTTAAAACGTCTTATCAACAATAAGAACACGTATCAATTTAAGTTATAGTATGACATAGTATGACCCGCTAAACTAATTACTGGCTGAAGCGTATGTAATGGACAGAAATGCGAGTGGTATCAATCTTATAATCCAGCTGTTAAAAAATTATTCCAGTGACAAATATTTGCGGTTACTAGGCTAATGCTAATTTAGTTAATGTTTTCTTCTACTGAATGCAAGTGGGCTTCAGACATTTTGCTAAGCATGCTGGAGAGTGAATACTGTGGCAAATAAATAATTGAACAAGAAAAGGGAGTATGAGGGAATGTGATGAAGGGAACAAAAAAAAATTATCGGAACTCCATGGATTTTAATTGACTATTTCCATTTCTAGGCTTCCCCTCCCTCTCCCTGGCTGACCAGATGAGCCTACTGCAGAGTGGCTGGATGGAGATTTTGATTCTTCGGGTAGTGTTCCGCTCGCTGGCCCTAGAGGACAAGCTGGTGTACGCTGAGGACTACGTCATGGACGAAGAGCAGTCCAAGCTAGCCGGGCTGCTAGACCTCAACAACGCCATCCTGCAGCTGGCTAAGAAGTATAAGACCATGGCACTGGAGAAGGAGGAGTTTGTGGTCCTCAAGGCCATCGCGCTTGCTAACTCAGGTAGAGTCATTATATTACAGAGGTTAGCCTCTTTGGCTCGGTATCTGCACAGTTATAGCCATACTAGCGGCGCAGCTCTATGAAGAGCAATGTCACTTGGACAGTGTAGTGCTCAGGTCCATGCTGAAGTTAAATCAACAACTATTTGATCATTAACATACTCATGTTCAGACATGCATGACCCCCAGAGGATGAATACTAATAACGATGGTGATCCCCTGACTTTGCAATTGTTCCAAGCTTTGGTTTATGTCTTAATACTTCAAAGACAAGTGGTATTCCCATCAGCCTCAGCTGTACTTGGCTGTGCTTAATGCATATTAGCTTATGTTGACATATTGTAAGCATGTTAAACTCAAATGGTGAACACGGTCACATTATACCTGTTTAATATCAGCATTGTCATTGTATGCTAGTTTTAGCATTTAGGTATAAACACCCCGATCTAACTTTATATTCAAAGAGCTCCGAGCTTGACTGTAAACTCCTTTTTGATACAATCACCTCGACTCTTCTGTAGTTAAACAATAATTCCTTGACGTACCCTATATTCATTTCTCATTTTTCCATCTCTCCTCATAGACTCTATGCAAATTGAGGACTTGGAGGCAGTTCAGAGACTGCAGGATGTCCTCCACGGGGCCCTACAGGACTATGAGTCCAGCCAGCACCCAGAGGACCTGAGGCGGACGGGCAAACTGATCATGACCCTCCCTCTCCTCCGTCAGACGGCTGCTCGCGCCGTGCAGCACTTCTGCAGCATCAAACAGGACGGCCGCGTGCCAATGCACAAACTGTTCCTCGAACTGCTGGAGGCCAAAGCCTGACCCGTACACACAGACTGCCATCAGCTTCACACTGACCCCACAATGACGCAAAGGGTTAGGATGACAGGAAGCCAAGGATAACGGGTAATGGTTGTGGTTTGACACGTTTTTTTTTCTTTTCTTTTTTTTTTTGTGCATTTCGGCTTTGTCGATTAAGGATTTGAATCTGCTATCGCCGGGGAAGATTGTTCAATAGGCAAGAAGTTGAAACATCTCTTGAACAAAACCCTTCCTCCCTGCTCCCAATGAAAGTGTGAATGGAAGTGAATGACGAAGTTTTAATTTGCATTTAGTGTCTTGACGATGAGGACATTGTCATCTAGGCTGTTTGTGACACTAATTGAAGTGCATTGAAGGATGGACAAACAGCGTAAAAGCAAAAGGAATCGCCTTTTAGAGATATTTACAGTTACATGCCAAATGTAGAGCTTCTTTTGTTAAAAGACCACCTGATACTTGAAGATCCCCATGGATTATTCCCTCCATCTTGAAGCCTGTTAATCTGCATTCTAGTGCGTTTAGAAAGCCTTTTCAATGATTTAATATGGTTAGTCCTTTTTGTATAGACAAGGTAAATGTGTCCTAAGAGAGGTAAGTCTTGCCAAAGAGTAAAGACTCATACTATTGAATTATACCAGCAATACGTCCACAATAATATACTCTGGCCTGTAAGACATTCACATAAACCTGCATACTTGCTGTGTTATGTATCGCAAAAGCATCTATCCACTACAATAAAGACGATTTAAAGGGAAGCGATTAAGTGCTCAGAATCTCATTAAACTATAACTGGCCTGCTGATTTTAAAAGAGCATTTCAGGGAAAGAAAGAGTATTTCATTTTTGTGACAGGACTGTATGGCAGAAAAGTGATATTTATTCAGCAGTAGCTCTGCTCATTTGCTGCTTTTTATTTACTAACGTGGCATAAATAAAGCGTAGGTTCAAGCAATTACAGTGGATTTATAATTTTCTAAAATATTTTTAAATTATATCATTGTAAAACAATTTTTTTACTAGCTTCTCTGCTACAGCACTGATACCTACTGTATGTAAACCATATTGTGAAATTTGAGACAACGCGATTCTAATAATGAAGTATGTACTTGAAGATCATAATGTCGTAGAGTTGTTGTATACCCTATAGATATAACTATGTAAAAATGGCTGCCATACTGTATAATCTGGATTAGGGAGGCATCTGATGTCCTCTCTGTGGTAGAAGTCTATGTGTAGGATGAAATTTGTGCACTACTTTTCCTTTCAGCCATAATGTTTGGTGATGGCGCTTTGTTAATCTGTTAGTGTGTTTTGTGTGAAGAATAGTTATATTTGAAGTTTGTCTTTTTCCGCACACATTAAATGAAGGGATAAAACTCAGAGGGAATCTCAGTACAGTGAATAAAACGCTCTTTATTTTACTCGAGGGTACCGTGACGCTATGATGTGCATATTATTGTGACAAGATGAAGGCAGCAATGTGCCGGTTTTAAATGTATGTACTGTACGTTCTGCTGTATATACGTCATGTCTTATGCCAACAGAGATGTTTAAAGATGCAAATAAGCTTTGTTTGGATGAGCTGTGCCGTGCTATTTCATTCTCAGGTGGATTCTTGGGCAATAAAGATGATCCCCTTATTGCAAAGCGCATATCCTCCCGAGTGACGTCCTTCTCATTAAAGAAACATGAAAAGCCTTTGAAACAAATTCATTAAGAGCTGGTTAAGTGGGTCCGGTCTTATTCCGCCATGTCTGACAATGGACTGTCATTTCATAGTATGGCCCATTATGGTACATCCAGGCCATCAGAGCCCAGTTGGATGGAGATTTATAATTAACAGCAATAATGTGAGGAATTGTAACATTGGCTCCGGGGAGTGCTGGTCATCAGATGCCTGTTGAGGGAGATGGTAGCAGTTGACTCATTGCTTCATCATACAATCACCCTGAGAAAGACAAACTCCATCTCAACATTTATTTATAGTTTTATAATGGTTTGGTAAAGCTTTGCGTTTAACCGCCATTTTGGGGGGTTTATAAGCAGTATATAAACAAATGTTAAAACACACTGTAGTGTAGTTGTAGCACATTTATTAATTGTTCATACAAGATAACAAATCATTCACAGGCTGGTTTTAGACTTGGAGAAGCTCAAGGCAGTGTGTGGAGCAGACTGCTGTGCTCGCTAGGGTGAGAGGAAGAGTGTCCCGAAAATCTACATGTTTTCTTGTGATGTGATTCGTGTCAGGTTGCTCTATAGCAGTTTTTAACAAGAAATTAAGACCAGAAAAGTAGTATAATAGGAGATCTTTAAGTAAATATGTTCAAAACTTGTGAAGACAGGTTGAGCTTCAAGGTTCATTCTTGACCTTGGAAACAAGAGCTTTGTCGTAAAATTCCAGAATCAATGTTCACTTAGCAGATTTCTTTCTGTAGCATCACATGGCCTTGACCGTAAGCTTATGGTGGCTACTGTTAGGTAATGCTGTGTAACTGATATGAGTGAGTTCTCGACTTGTGCTTCTGCTACTTTTAATGGTCAAGCATTCACTATTATCACATCATTATTACTTGAAGGCAGAGTTGAAACTTTTCGCTATTGCCTCACTTTAACTGTTTATAGACGGCTTATGAACGCTAAATCGGGGATTCAAATAAAGTGTTGCCAATATTGCTTACAGCCATGTCTTATGCTGCTCAATTTTCAAAATGTAATTGGAAATTATTGTGATGATGAGCAACGCCTCGCCTTGGATAGACTGGTGATTGAACCAACAGATATTTTGTAGGATAACATGGTTTTTGATTGAGTTTACATTGGATAAAGGAAGTATTAACTGGAGAGACAGGCAGCTTGGAGAGGCAATCAGTCACGATTGGTTCTGTAACATGAAGCATGTGATCTTTGCTTAGATACACAAGGAGAGGAGAAGAGGAGAGGGGACAATGACAATTACACCTGAAGAATAAAGATGGATGAAAAGATAGAAAAAGGGAACCCATTTTCCTTCATAACCCCCTCATCTGTCAGCAGAGTCAAAATGATAAGCCCTCTTTACCTGTGGGGTAACCCCCCCGGGAATGCACCAGGGGATTTGGAACAAGCTGGAGATGTTTCACCACATCAGCTGTCGGTAAGTGAGTTAGTGATCTTGAGTGATATATCCCCGTATGTCCCTCTCCTTAAATGAGTTAGTATGTGTCTAGCAGCCGTGTCGCCCAGACACCTTGGTGATGGATGAGGCCCCGAGGAGATGGGCTGTAAAAAAGGCTGATTCTGGCACTCAAGGGTGAGATCACTTCCTCAATAAAAATGCATTGTCCCGAATCATCACGGCGAGGTATGAATGCTGATTAGAGAACTAGACGGAGGAGAGCTGGTCTGTAAAAAAAAAAATCAAATTAGCTATTAGTTAATGTGGGGCCCTCCCCCCTCTTATAAAGGCAGGTGATGTATGAAACTGGTGACCAATGACTACAGATTTCAAGAAAGTGTTAAATAATCACCTTGTTTTCTGTAGAATGAATGTAGCAGCATTAAGTTGTTGTGTTGTAGGAAATGCTTCTTAGCCCTGCTGGGTTCCAGCTCAATAAATGGTCCTGAAATGACCACAGCGAGCCCATCATTTTAAGGGGATGTTGTCCTTCAAAACAAAATCCCACATTTATGATAATAATTTATGTCCTCACTAGGGGTGGGAATCTCTTGGTACCTCACGATTCGATTCCGATTCTGAGGTCAACGATTCTATTCAAAATCGATTCTCAATGCATCTCGATAGCAATTTTTTTTTACGTACATACCCATGTGTGATTTTCAAAAATATATTTATATACACATCTGAGTTTGCTACTCAGAGTTTGCTAATCACTTCCTACTTTTGTGATGATCATTAAATACAATCAACAGATGAATTACCTTCTCTAATATTGTATTAAGAGAAAAGCTTTTCTTGTCACAAATATGACTTTCTATGAACAGTGCAATAATCAATGCAACTTTCAACACAACATGGAAGTATGTAAAAACTAAACCGATTCAGTTAAATTTTCTTTCTACTCTTGTGAATCATGTTTCTATAGGATTTCTATTCTATTATTTTCTATGTCATTTCAACACATTGTGCAAAAAGTATGGCTTGGAATTCAGCTCTCATACAAAAACGTAAACAGACACAAAGCCAGTGCAGGTCATATGGGTTTGCTGCTCTCTGCCCTTTTGTCGCCACTTTTAACAACTCGCACTTGTGTGGTGTGCATGCGCAGTGGCACAGGAAATATTAAATATTAAAAAAATATATATATAAATCGATATATATAAATCTATATATAAAAATATATATAAATCGATTATTAACTTTTATGAATCGATTCGGAATCGTTCGAGAGAGAATCGCGATTAATCGGAAAATCGATTATTTTTCCCACCCCTAGTCCTCACCCACCGGTGAGTACACCACCACTTATTTATTTGTGACTTCAATTGAATGTTTGACCTTCACTGATCAAATACATCAGTGGAGCAGAGTTAAACACCAGAAAGGCTGTTTTTGCATTCAACCTTTTTCTCTGTGCTCAACTTAAATCCACTGCCGTACCTTATGCCTGTCATTCTCAACCATAATCATTCCCCCGCAGCCCATGGACAACAGCACGTGTGTACAATTAGAGGCCACTTCAGGACGGTACTTAGAAAAGTGACTTATTTTCACAGCGTGGCCCTCAGCTCATTGCTACTGGTCTGCTTTGTCCTGATAGGGTGTTTTCATGACAATGAGTGCACCTGCGGATGTGTGCAGCTGTTTTCTACCTGAGCACCACATTGCAGTCAACGCTGGGATTGAGGATAATGGGCACTGCAGCTATACTTGTGCATATTGACTTTCTCCTCTGCTGCTACTGACTCATTGGAGCTGGACTCAGCAGCTGCTGCCTGGCGCCATCATGTGGTCACTGTAAGGAACACAACATGCTCTACATTCTGCTCTTGTCATTCTCCCAAACTGTTAGAGTTCATAGTTGGTAATAAATAGATATGTTTAAGTTAGAAAGTTTTTTAACAAGGGCACCCATAACTGTTATGGTAAACTAAATTAATGTAACTGTCCATAGCTGCCATGCATATAGCAGACACACACACACACACACACACACACACACACACACACACACACACACACACACACACATATATATATATATATATATATATATATATATATATATATATATATATATATATATATATATATATATATATATATATATAAATAGGACTCAACTGTTGTAACATTAAGGGTTTATCTTTAGGCTTTTGTTAATGATATGGATGCAATAAAATATCAATATCAGCATACATGAAAACATAAAAGGTAGACTATACTCTATAGTTGCAGTATCATTGTTAGATATAAGAGGATTTCCTCCTTTATTTAAAGACAGACGCTAACTGATTTGGCTAATGAGGTCATAAGGATAATAAATCCATGAATCCAATAGTATTTGTTGCCGTGTAACATAATATAAGGGCTCCTATGTTCAAGGACAAGGTGTCATCCTTTGGGAGTTTGCCTTTTAATGCTGCAACATGCTGCCATGAAATATAATACTTATGGTCATCGTCGCAGTCAAGACGGTAAAGTATACCAGACCAGTTCAAACAGAAACCAAACAGGATGTGGCCTACATCGTCACAATATATTGTAAACACATGTTTTAACAAGGTAATAAAACAGTAGAACATATATGGGGCAAATATTTGTTTATAATAAAGGACACACAAACACTGCACCTGAGTATCAGATGGATGAGAGACTCCAATGCCTCTTCAGGTAGTAAACTGCAACCTGACACCTGGCTGTTACCATGGCACTGCCAAAGGAAAGCAAAGGTTGATGGGAGTTTTGAAGCGGAGGAGCACACATGCAGTCCGATCGAGCGTCTTTTCGACAGTGCTCTCTAGGAAGCATCGGGAGAAGACAAAATAAATCAATTTTTTTATTCATAGAAAAGCGAGTCCTCATCTGTATGCCTTTTGAAGGATGCAAGTCAGCCAGTAAAAGTATCAGGTGTAAAATATTGATGGGGCAACAGGTGTGACCCTAAACGCCCGGCAGGTGTTTGCCCCTTCTGATCGATGCATCAGACAGCGAGGGGCTGCCAGCACCCCCACCACAGGCCGAAGGACGGACCTCAGCACTGGTGAGTCTCTGGGTTGACTCCACTTCTGTTTCACGGTCTCACTTTACAGCACTTCTTTTCTCTATTTACAACAAGAACGTCTAAACCTGTCACCATCTTGGACACAAAAAGGTTTCTACTGGGGAGTGTTTATCAGACCATGCTGCTAAGGAGCCATCTATAGTGGCTTTAATATGTAATGAACATCTCCAGGTTGCCGTTAGGGCCTACAACACAGTATTGTATATTCTGCATAATCTTTCAATATACATGGGTAGACATGTTTAAGACTTCAGGGGTCTGTAGAAATATGAACGGATGAATGTGGCTGATTTGGGAGTGTGGTGCTGCTATATCCAGGCTAGGAACTAGGCCACAAGAACAAATGTGTCTCTGGTTACAGTGTTATTTCTTCCACAGTACGTGCATGTGATCCTCTTTCTTTCTCGCAAAGCATTGACTTGTGACGTACTCCTATCGGATGCAAAGCCAACAGAAGTCTGAGAACATATTGGGAAAAGGAGGTTTTGACAGAAAATATATGACAAAACTTCAGTTAACAATTGGATGTTCGTACAATCACATACAAATCAATAAGATGGCCTAGTAACAAGAAAAAATGACTGATGTCAACAAAAACAAAAACTTCATTTATATATAGAGTATATACTGTACTGTATATGTTACTGTATTTGTCTGCAGATTCACCGAGCCCCACTCCTCCTGGAGGAGGAGGAGGTGGTGAGCGGGCAGAGGGAGGTCAAGGAGATCAGCCGGTTGTACAGGAGCTGTGGTTCATTGTGGTGATGGCAGGCATCGCCCTGTTGCTGCTGGCCATTGTGTTAGGTGTTATGCTTCATAAGGTAAGAGACAGTAGGTTTGTGTGTGTGTTTCTAACTTAAGTGACTTTTGGGGACACACACTAGATTTTTATCCAATTGATTGGGGACGCCTGTGCATTTTGGGACAAAAGTGGTGTCCCCAATCGTTAAAACCTTGATATTAAGGTCAGTGGTTAGGGTTCGTCTATACACTAGTCAAATTGAGTAGATCTATTTAGTCCCCAGAATGTACCTAAGACAAAGTGTTTGCAGCTTTGTGAGGACAAATTGAAACTTTTTAATATCAGAGTAAGGACATTTTCTGGAAAGTGAGGACATTTTTCCTGGTCCTCACTTCATCAAAGGGTTGTTTGAAGGTACACTTGGTATTAAGGTTCAGGTTAAAATTAAGTTTAGGTCTGGGTTAGGCATTTAGCTTGTGATTGTAAAGGTCAAGGTAAAGGGCTAGGGAATGCATTGTGTCAATGAGTGTCCTCCCAAAGAAACGTTTATGATGTAAGCGTCAGCACAGTGTGACTTAACTTTTGTGAGCCTACATGGGGACATTTTCAATCTTTCAACTTGTATGTAGCAACTCTGTATTATTATTCTTCTGTTCTTGTAAAGAAACCTAAATTGTATTCTCTCTTTAGGCCCTGAACAAACCCCCCTTCACAAGAGAGAGACCCCCACTGGTGGCCATGCCCATGCAGAAGAGGAACCCCATGGCTGTTTATCCAGCCAGCAACTCTGTTTTTGTGAGGGGGACATTCATTTACTAATCGCTACGAAATGCATGGAGATTACGCCTTTTCAATGATCTTTGACTGGAACACCTAAATGAAATGCAGCCATCGTTGGTGTAATTAATTACTCCTGTGATTTTCAACATATCCAAAGTGAATATCAACCCTTATCTTGGACATTTTGAGTTCAGGAAAAGATTTTAGCAAGCACAATCACTGGAAGTTGAAGAGAAATTACTATCATGCAAATAATAACTTGATTTAAAAAACAAAAATCTGTACAACGTAAACATTTTGTGCTTGCAAAAAGAAGAGTGTCTCACCCACTCTCCTTGTTCCAGTTTGACACTGTTCCTGACACGACAGGCTTCTCCAACAGTGTAACACTCAAGGGCTTCACTATGAAGATAGAGGTAAAATAAATAAATAAAATAAGAAATACTTCACCAACACATGCAAAAAAAAAGCTGCAGCATACAGTTGTGTATCGTTGTCCTCTCCGCCCTCCAGGAAGTGCTGGAAGCTAAATGCGAGCTGGTGGATGAGGTGCCCCCTCAAGGTGAGCTGGAGATCCTCAGTGTTAACTCTCTGAGGCGCAGCGTCAGCCAGGTGATGGACGGGAAGTCGCTCACAGGAGAGGACGACGCATGGGACCCAAACATTTCAGGCCATGACAGTGGGATGGTGAGAAACGTATGCTGATCTTGTGCAGAGCACTAACTACAAGGCTGTTATTTAATATCATTTTTAGAGAGATAAATGGACGAAAATAACTTCAAAGTTACATGAAATCAGCGGCAGAGTCTTGCATCCTCCGTTTAACAAGCTCTGTTCCTCTCCCTCAGTTTATGGAAGACGAGGAATTCGTGGACACCGTCAAAGGGTTCAGCACAGTGAGGAAGGAACACACCATGTTCACTGACACCAACCTGTGACCCCCGGTGGATGACCTTTGAACCTGACAAGACACAGGCCCTGGATGTTTGAATTTTTTTTACATAAACCCCACCATGTCTCACAGTAATGAGTCTGGTGAAGGCAGCTTGTGCCATTAAGTTAGTCAGCAGTAACCGATAGGACCAGGCACTTAAACATGCTTTCTTCAGTCTTTTTTCTATGTGGTATCCAACTGGGCAAGTCTTATAAGTCCTGTGTTTTTTCAAACATTCATCAGTATTTAAGTTGTGACATTTTTGATCAAATGTTCCTTTTTTAGGGTCCCTTAAGTTATGTGAGACTTTAGTGTTGGAAAAAGAAAATAACACTACTGATTTTCTATTATAAATGATTTTTAGGTCATGAAAAGTTAATGTTTTGGAGATAAATGTTCATCAAAGGATGGTGACAGTATTTCTTTTTCATATGCATGGAAAGTTTGTGGGCACTAATACATTTTTTTGTTAAAAAACACACTTTGACTTAGTTCACTTTTGGGGACTTAAGATGTATTTCCTGAAAACTAACTATAACCAGTACTGGCCTAATCTAACTCTTATCGGCTTACACTGACCACAAAATCTAATTTTACCAGTTGTATCGATGAGTTACACGGATCTGGACCCCAATTGCACAATCTGTCCTCAATCAACTAGTCTTAATTCTAGTGTTTGTCCCAAAGTCAGAAACACACACACACACCAGTGAGCCAAAAAACATGCAAGTTTTCACGTATTAATTTATTTGAAATGAGTTTCAATGCAATGTGGGCACAAACTACGTGTACCAGTACAGTCAATAATATGGTTACAAAACAAACATTGACATAATAAATTAATATACTGTACTGCAGTACCACAAGAAACAGTAAACATAAAAACCCCAAACTGGGGAGTTATTTTGCATTAAAAACAAAAAAAAGGAGGTGGTTTAATGTACAAAAGATTTCAGGCATTTTACAAAGGCAGCGTCTTTTTCCGTTGCTTGTTTTGTTGTACAGATATAAATATAAATCTCTAAATTGTAGTTACACTGATATGTCTGCTAACAAAGAGACCAGATGAGACTTCCAATCTGACTGCTATTTCATTATAAAACAAAATATACCATTTACAGTTGTTGTCATGACCATTTTCATTCAAGCTTTTCTAAGATCACAATCGATTAAAGTTTTCTTAAAATCTGATGTTTAACTTTGCGCTTTTTGATCAGTACAAATATTTTTTTTTTCTGTATTCCGTTTAAAACATGCACTTGTCCCTTTTAGTGTGATATCAATACGTCCTTAAACAAACAAATTCATTATTAGAAATGTGTTTGCAGCAGTAAAGTGCATGTACCACATGCTAAGTTGTGAATGTTTTTGAATGGTAGGAAGGCTAGAACATAACAGTTACATATAAATAGTTCAATATAGCAGTACGATCTTCTCTTCCTTTACAAAATAACTAATGGAACCCTCAAATCGAAGCAACCCTTTTGTGCAATCTTCCCCAACATCGTTAACTTCATCACAACCCTTCACCATCTGGCCAAGTGCATAAGACAAATGCTTCACATTTTAACCAATAAGAGTAAAAATAGCTTTTTCAAGAGTCTCTTCTTCTCGTACATATTAACCAACTGAATTTCTAATTAAGTAAAAGTTTGCCACTAGATGTTACAACTGCTTATATAAAGCGGATGCTACTGCAGACGGCTACACCTACTGCTGTTCCCACTAAGCAGAATCTAGGACCTTAAGCATTACACTGTGTTTCAACAATTGACTACATAACCAACATGGTTTAATGCTACCCTGATTAAGTCAAGAGGCTACTTGCTGATCAAATGTTGCCAGAAACATACAAAGACTCAGGAATGTCTGTACCGTTCAGAACAAGAGTTTGAACTAGTTTAAACACTGATGATCGTACCTGAGAGACAGACTAGACCTGATCTGACAGTGTGTGTGGTGCACCTGTCTCAGCTGGTGATCTGAATGTAAAGTGTACAAACTCACTGATGACATGGCAGGTATGCATTGTTAGGCAGGTTGGACATAGTTTTAAAGGGCTGCTTCAGTGATTTAGTACTGCACTACTATTGAGCTGGGAGACACAAGCAAAATCCCAAAACACTGGCTCCTACAATTACCATGATGCAACATGCTGGCGTACATTTATTGAATTGTCCTTTAAACCATGCCTCATTCGCAATCTCTTATAGATGTATTAATGCCAAGCTGACATTACCTTGCCATGATGACCTAAGACACCATCAGGTATACTTTCTCAACTTTAAAAAAAGCTCCTCCAGGGCGACAGGATGCATTATACAACAGTTTTAATGGCCGAGTTGTACTCTGTTAGAGGTGTAAACTGAATGGTATGTGTAAAATCTGTGAAGTTTTAAGGATCATGCTCATGGCTACCAATAAGGTAAACAGATGGAACAAGATGCATGACAACAATTCTTCATGTTGACATGCTTTTGGCACCACAAAAGCTAATCTATTGAAATGTACTTTGAGGTTTCTCCACCATATATTCCGATACTACATGACCAGATCACTGACAGACTAAAGTGCTACCACAAAATGAGTTAAAGGGTTAACAGATAGAGAAAACCCAAGGCTTTTAACAGAAGCTTAACTATATGAATCAAAGCTAACATAATATTAACAACAATATTTATCTAGCGAGCCGATAAATGCAGAAATGTGGTACGAGGTATTTGCAGACTCCGGGGAAGTGATAAAGTTGTTGGGGGTGGCGGTCACTACTTGAGGGCTTGGAGGTCAATGGACAGCATTTACAAAACGATGTTGCAAACTGGTCACAAAAAAGTTGCTACTGGAAAAGTCCCTAATCTCACTAACAACAAATTCTCCAAAAATAAGCTTTACGTGTTTGTTCATCCAGCTATTACTTTCTTAAGTCATTTCACTTTTTTTTTCCCTTTTTCAAAAAGTTAAAAGTTCACAAAATTGTGCAATTTCTCTCAATAGTATACAAAATATTTCATCTCAACATTCAGCTAAGCGCTTATAATGAGCATGAGCCCAAAACCAGCATGCAAGGACAGGTGGACCTGCCGTTTGGGATTTTTAAAATTAAAGGGGTTTGCGCTCTTTGATCCGTAGAGTTTTTAATCCCTAGACATTATTTGCAACCAATCAACAAAAGCCATGGAAAGCAACATTTTCCATACAGGTAAAACTAGATTTATGCTTGATATCACCACCAGCCTTTGCCCTTTTGAGATTCAGCCAGGATTTGTTTTCCCCAGTCAGGCATGAACTGCACCGATGCAAATGC
Organism: Ammodytes marinus; assembly: GCF_949987685.1. Classification (NCBI taxonomy): domain Eukaryota; kingdom Metazoa; phylum Chordata; class Actinopteri; order Uranoscopiformes; family Ammodytidae; genus Ammodytes; species Ammodytes marinus. The sequence goes on from NC_137223.1 coordinate 14,855,790, forward strand.
ATTCGATTTACAAAACAGACAAGATTGGACTGCATTTCCCTCGGGCAGGCCTGCAGAGGAAGCCAAAGAAAATTAAATACAGCTGGCTCTTCTCCATTCAAGAATCAGGAAGGGAGATGTTCAGACTAATACTGATTACTGGCATCCATAGACAAGACATCATGCTGTCGGGGGTATACAGGGCTGTGGCGCTCAGGCATTACAAAGTTTAAAACATTACAAATCAGAAGAACTATACAGACTGAGGAGTTAAATCTAGAGTTAAAAATCTTAGGAGCAACAATAGTGGCAGAGTTTATAAAAAGAAACAAAAAAAGAAAAAAAAAATGCCACAAGGAAAGAAAGTCTATGTGTTGAAAATAGGAAGAAAGGGAAATATTTGGATTTTTTTCAATCCATTATCTGAGTTCTTCTCCGATTAAACCAGAACTCTCCTCGGATGACGAAATGGTTCCGGAAACAGGAGGCCTGCCTTTTGGCTTTACGTGGGACAAAGAACTGTGGAGACAAGAGCAGAGAAGGGCGATGATCAATGCTGTGTTTGACAAGGAGAGCTGGAAATCATGGAAACGCAAACTACTACTGGGGGGGGGGGGGAATGTGAGGTGAGCAAAAGACAGGTGAGAAGCAGACATGTGTGAGCAGCTGCTACTGGGAGCTCGCAGTACGGAGGAGTTATGTGCATGAGCGTGTGTTCGTGGCTTTGAGGGTGGATGTAGTAATGCAGCCACAAGCCCCCCCTGCCCAGCACGATAGGCACTACAGCAAAGAGTTAAGGAGGGAAAGACTGCTGCTTTATAGAGGGTTAGGGGTTAGGAAGTGATACTACGAAGACGTACTGAGAGAGGGAGGGAGAGAGAGAGAAAGGGACGTTTAACGAGGGGCCGAGAAGAAAAAGGCTGAAGGTGAAGAATCTGTGTTAATGTGTCAGTGCCTCACAAACCTCAGTCTCCACCGCTCTCATACCAGAGCTACCCAAAGGACAAGGCAGCACAGACCAAAGACAAGGAAGGCACAGGTCAACAGTGAAGGGTCGGGCCAGATAAGCATTTTTAACCCCCCACCCCCCACGTCCCCCCCCCCCCCCCCCGTCCCCGTCCCTTTAATGAATGTTTGTTGTGTTGAGTGTTACCCGATTGATTCTCTCTGGGGCATCCCGTTTTGTGCTGTTACTTCGATGTAATCTATAAAATGTAGTGTTGGGCAACAAACTAAAACCAATAGGCTAAAGTTGAAGTGAAAATAAGTATTACCCAACTGTACAACCGTGTATAATTTTTTGGGGAAGGTTTTAAAAAAGGTATCCAAAATTGGATACAGCCCGACCCTAAAGTCAGCTTCTCTGAAAAAACAGAGGAAGGAATGTTGTACTTCCTCTTTCAAACGACAGGTGGCAGGATGAGTGAATGTCAGGTGGAACCGACCGACACAAGCGAAAAGTCATCTGGCTGTGACACACGCATCTCTAAATATGAGTCACTTTATTAGAGCGGACCACCTTTAAATCGCTTTGAGATTTGTAGTTTCTGTGCTTATCCCGCCTGATATAACTAAAGTTACACTCAGCTTTTCATCCTGTATTTAAATGTATGGAGAAGCAGTTAAAGCTGATTGAGGATGTCTGTGTGTCTCACCTTTGAGAATGTAGTCTGTTAGCAAGGCAGGAACCTTCTCACTGTCGTCCCTCATGGCGTGGAGGACTAAGCAGAGCGAGAGCAGCACATTGCAGTTTAAAAACACAACAGACAAAAACTTGAAAACAATCTACAGTGAGACTTCAACATCTAAATTGTATTTCATTATGGTCAAGTTACTGTGTGTGTGTGTAGATAGACTCACTCTTTGTGAGGATCTGGAGGTCTTCTACCGACGGGGAGCCAGCGTTCTTCTCATAAGGGATCACTGTGGTCAGGTACTGGAAAAGAGAAAATGTTCCACAATCTCTTATTTACACACATACACACAGATTCTCATTGTTCAGTCTTATACTTTCGTTTTCTAACCAAAAAAAACATAAAAATATGACGGTGTCATGGAGACCGACGTATGAACATATGATGAGCAAGCAGGGGCTAGTTGCTTTCAACCTGTCAGAGACTTAACGTGAGCACAAGAAAGCAAAGATGATGCAACGGTGTCTTCTTGGCTCAAAACAAATGAACAAAAAGATAACAACACAGTTGAAGCTGCAAAATATGATCAAATAAAATGTCAAATCAAGTTATTAATAGAAAAAAATAAAAGGTTAAGCTTGATGACGTAAAAAGCAAGAAAGACAAAAATCAACCTCTAAAACAAAAGAGAAGGAAACGAACATGCCAGATTAAAAAAAAAGGGGGGGGGGTATCTGAAAAGAAAGAAGGATGTGAGTTTTAAGAGAGCAGGGGCACCTGTTTGTCCCCTCCTGTGTTGCCAAAAGTTTGTCGGAGGCCATTTTGAATGACATTGGAGAGTCCCTCCAGAGTGAGGAGCTACGAGGAGCGAAAGAGGAAGGAGGAGAAATACAGCGTAAAGAGAGAGAGAGAGATCGAGGGTAAGAGGGAAGAAGAGAGCAGCTCGCACACGCAAACTATCTATCCGCTCATGCATCACACATTTCTACTCATATATTCCTGTCTACTTCACTGTCATTCTAGTCACGTGTAGAGGCTGTGTGTGTGTGTTTACTGTCACCACCACTCACCGTGCCTGGTATGTGGGTGCTGGTGGTCCTCTGGCCGTTGGGCCCGGTTATAGTGGTGCTCCTGACTTTCTTCCTCTTCCGCAGCAGCTCGCGTTGCTCCTTCTGTCTGTTCTGCACGTCGATCAGCAGCGAGATGAAGCTGTTCTTCACCTAAAATAAAGTACATAACCTCAATGTCAATTATTTATACATGTAAAGCTCTCGCAGAAATCTATCTTATTTTCTATTCAAAAAACGGTGACAGAGTCATCGTGACATTAAGGCTAATTGAATTATAAAACACAAAGCTGCTCGTGAGTTGACTGACCTCTTACGGTCTACAGATTGCCATGAGCACTGCAGTCTAAACCTCTTCAAAGACAGATGTTCATGTGTACAGAATATTCAAAAATAGTTTGTAACATATAAAACCAAGAACAACTGTGGAATTGTCTGACTGATTATGTTTTTTTAAGTCTTCATAATGCTGTTAATCATTTTTATCATTGGACTGTTGATTGCTTTTCACAAACACATCAGTTGTACACAGTTTTAGGTCGTGGTGATGCTGAGGCCACGCAGTTAAGAAAATCAAAAAAACAAAAGAACCTCTTTTTCATAGTCCAATTCGTCTCTCAATGCCAGAGCCTGGATCAGCTCTTCGCTGTAGCGACGGATGGCTGTCTCCACCTCCTCCAGAGTGTCTGTGAGCTCAGACACAGACAGCTGACGCAGACCTGAGGAGGATGTGTTGGAGACAGATTAGGGAAAAGGAATGTGACGTACAGCATGTTAGTACAAAGTGTGTGGGTTGGTTTGTGCGAAAGATGAGTATTCATACATTTAGATACACAAAAGCTATCTTTGTACAAGTTTCACAGAGACGTTATAGTGAGGTGCACGCTAAGACATAAAAGAAAAGAACAAAAGGTGAAAGTGATGGAAACTTAGATGGAAAAGTGTCATCGCTGCGGTGTTTATTTGTAAATTGTGCACTTTGTAACTACACTTTGTACACTGTAGTTAATATATGCAAACATCGGACAGTAAATCTATAAGGCTTTAAGGCAAACTGGGGGAAAATGCTGCATTTACAATGGGGTGGCATAAGAAAGTGTGCATATGATGTTGCTTATGTAATGCTATGAACAATGTTAATGCTGTCTCTTTGCATTTGTTACACGTTACATAAGAATGTTTGACGCACGTGTGCCCATCGTTTTGCCATTGTTTATTCATGTGCACAGCCTATTACACTTCATTGAATGATTTAGATAAATGTCAAGTGGCAGTGTGAACATCTCAGAGACACAAGCACATTCACACACACAGAGCAGAACAATACTAAACGCTTGTTGTTTGGACCAGTGGTTCCCTACCAGGGGTGCGTGGGCCCCATGGGGTACTTAAGTGGATTGCAGGGGGTACATAGAAATATTAGGCAATTAAATGTATTTCCACACAAGAAAAACATGTTTAAATACATGTCCATAAGAAACTACAAGCACCATTTTATTTTATTTTATTTTTTCACTAAATTTTATTTTTTCCTTTCACAAAAATTGTCATTGAATTGAAATTGCCATTTAAGTGTAAATGGTGTTATATTAAGGGAGAGTTGTACAAATTTACATTAATGAGAAGTTGGATTCGATACAATTACAAATGGTTTAATATATACCGTGAAGACAAATTTAGGCGAATCATCCCACATGGGTGTGGGGGATACTTTTGACATGGAAACAAGACAAAAAAGGTTAGGAGCCACTGGTTTAGCCGATCCCTTTCCACAGCCGGGCAATACTCACGGTCCTCGTAGCTGGTGTTGGAGCCGGAGCGCTTCAGACCGTGGAGATCCTGAGAGAGCATGGACAGGTCGGACTGAGAGGGACTCTCATCGTCCTCTGGGTCTGGAGACTCCTGCATCATCTCCTCGATCTCCTCTATCACCTACACAGCATCCCCCCAAAAAATAGGCACACACATACAAATGTCTTTACAAGGGTATGGAACTGCGTTTAAGACCGTGTCTGATGTGTTCGTTTTATAGATCTTTTTTTGCTTTGCGTTGTTGTTTTCCCCTAGGTTGCTATTTTGGTCTCTTTGGACGTTGCGCCTTTGAAATCAACATCAGATCATCAAGAAACGTTTTCTTAAAAAGCTTCCTGGGGAAGAAAAAATATCAGCAGCCAGAACCTGACTAGTAGTGTGCACATTTGTTTGTATATGCATGAATGGCTCATGCTCTCACAACACGATGAACACAGTTACGTTATGGTAAACATAACCAGAACAACAGGATAGACTTTGGAGTCATTTCTTGGCTATAAACTAAGTCTAGGAGAAGAGAGAAAAAAAAAGCAGCAACTTGACTTTGTTTTAACATGAAGGGATTTAGCATATTATGTAAGTTTGTTGGAAATATGACAGGGCCTAAAACACAGAAAAAAACAAAGCAGCTTCTATCCACATCACTGTTTGCAAAACATGCCAAACACACACACAGAAAGAGTTACCTGCTCAGCGGTGTAGAGCGGCTCGTTGCTGATACAGGACACGATGATAGAGTGCATGTCCATCTGCTCCCTCAGCTCCTCGTCATCAGACAGATCCAGAGACTGGTTGTCCAACTTCTGTCCACAGGGAATGGAACCAAGGAAGAGAAAGAGAGAGAGAGAGAGAGAGAGAGAGAGAGAGAGAGAGAGAGAGAGAGAGAGAGGACAAACAGGTGGTTAGGCAGATGGAGGGGAAGAGGAGATGGAACTTTTATCGATTATAATTTTTAGCTTCAGTGCCCACTGACTCCTGGAACAATTTACAACAACAAATTAAAATAAATACCTTCATATCCTTTTAACAAATTCAATAGTTTTGTCGCTTTCTCAGTGTGTTGTGTATTTGCATTGTTTATTGTGTATGTATTGTTGTTTTTGCTTTGCATTTATTTGACTCAACATCATTGTAAATGAGGCTCACCCCTCAATTGATCTCGAGACATAAATAAAGGTTAAATTAAATGGACTGTGTGTGTGTGTATGTGGGGGGGGGGGGGGTACCTCTTGCTCAGTGAGGTTGAGGGTGGGCAGGTGTAGGGTGCGAGTGTGCGATGTCTTCCAGTCCACAGCCATCACGTTGCCATAGTTATCTGTCAGAGCGTTCCACACCCTGGAAGAGAAAGCAAGAGAAAAGGTGCATGATGTCATTTGGATTGCAGAATAACACAATAGCATGAGAAGCAGAACAAAGTTTTGAGCGAAGAACGGAAGACTGGTGACTGTAGATAAGACGTACCCAGTTTTTTTTTACTATGACACAGCATTACCATACAGTGTTCAGTCTGACCACACCACCCACTCACTTTGTTCCTGCTACTAACCAATGAAAAAACTCCTTATTCACGTGTTGATTTGTACCCCCAGTACACTAACACTCAGACAGCAAGCGGATGGCCACCGCCAACATCTCAGAGGCAGTAAGGCACCATATGGAATGCACTATCTCACAATTCGAGAACTGTCTTCATATCGGCTCATGAAACAGTGTCACCGTTATACCAACAGACTGTTGAGTTGTTTGCCAGTTGGCAGAACTTGACGTATCATTGGCCGAGCAGCTGTCGGGGCCGAGTCCGTGAAATAAACAAGTCGAATCTTCAGCTGTGAAATACATCGTCTTGGTAAAACACGTACTGGTATGCCAGATTTGAGGGATCTGTTGCAGAATATGTAACAAACAAAAAATTGGAATAAGGTTTTGGCCAAATGTTGGTTTCCACCCACCCACCAACCCACACACACTTCGACTTAGTTGTTCTATTCCGGATCGGTTGGAGAGATGGTTTAAGATGTAGTGCAATAAATGAACACAGATGAAGAAAATCCAGTCGGAGCCGAACATAAAATTCAGTTACACGTGTGTGTGAGCCACCAAGCTTTTATCTCTGGGCCTGAATGCTGCGAGGATGGATGCTGTGAACCCATGTGTCAGAGGGACTCTGCTTCGTCACACACACACACACACACACACACACACACACACACACGTTTTCATCACTTGCGAGGACATTAAATAGACTTACATTAATTTCCTGGAGACTTAACCCAACCATAATAACCACTACTTCCCTTACCCTTACCTTAACCTAAACCTAAGTCTACCCTCACCTAAAGACAAGTCTTCACCCTAAAATGTCATTATTGCATTAAGGGGACTCCCATTTTGTCCCCAAAAGGAAAGTACGCCCCCACAATATCACTGTGTAAACAGAAAAATGTCCCCATAACATGAGTAATACCAGCCAGCGCACACACACACACACACACACACACTTTATGTAACTCACATGTTTGTTTCTCCCTGAAGTGTTCATGCACAGCTTTGGGGTGTGGGGGGTTGCGACGGGTTGTTGTTCTAAATAGGCCAACAGCGGGCAGGAAATATTTATTGTGCCTTGGGCAAAGAGACACTGTCTCTGGCACATCATGAGCTTCAGTTTCACCTAGAGCATTTACATATAAAAAACACGTCTAGTCTAGATTTCAGGGGACCAATTTTCTTGTTCAAACGGTGCCAATTTGTCTGAATTACTTGCTTGAATAAATATTTATGTGGATGTTGTTGTATCTTGCACACGTGAGTCGTGACACATATAACCCACGTGCTCGACTTGGCTTTAAAACAATTTTTGATTTCTCAATCCTCATTGACACACACACACACACACACACACACATACTTCGTCCTTGTCATCCTCGTTGTTCGTCTCAGCTGCGGTCTCGCTGGAGAACTTGTTAAGCGCCTGGGCACGTCCTGCACAGTGCAGTCAACCAGAAAAGACTCTCACTGAGCCTGGCGCTTGCTCTTTGGGCTTCGCCAGGCTGCTGTCCAATTATTCTATCCCCCTTGTTGCGCTGTCTTTAAAAAAAAAACACACAACAACCATAGATGCCTCTCTGTGTGTCGGACCAGCCTTCCTACATTCCCCTTAACATTTAGAGCCCTATTAACTGCAAGACTGACTCCAAGACTTTTGCCGTGACAAGCTCTCCACTACTGTATTATTGACTGTGAGTGTGGAAGTAGGCAGAGTTGCAGTAACAAAATGTCCCTGTATAAACAGCCTCAAGACCTCAACCGGCGGCTAGACATTTATCCAATATCAGTTTCAATGCAATCTTCATGCTCCCCTGTGTTATGTTGTATGTTATAACATGTTTATATAGTTTGTTATCATTGTTTCCATATTTTTGTCCAAAAATGATAGCAAACAATATTAACGTGTAATAACATACAACATAACATAGGGCAGCACGAATGAAGTCCCATACTTAATAGTTAAGTCCTAGTTTCAAGTAGAGAAACACTTTAGTGGGGACGGGCTTGACCAACTTCCCTTTTGGTAAAGCAGGGAAGAACACACACACACACACACACACACACACACACACACACACACACACACACACACACACACACACACACACACACACACACACACACACACACACACACACACACACACACACACACACACACACACACACACACACACACACACACACACACACACAGATGTAATTGTCATGTTGTCATGCGATTGTGTAGCGGTGACATTTGAGTGTCTGTATGAGACAACAACTGCAGAGGACCTCCAACTGATAGGTGGGATTTGGTCAGAACAGAAGCAGACAGTGTTACCTTTCAGAAAGGGATGACTTACATGACAAGACACACACAAGATAGGCTATATTGGGTCTGTTTTCAACAAGAGGGGAACAGTAGGGCTCCTAGAACTCAAGTCATATTTTAAACGCAATTTGTCTCATGTGCACGACTTTTAGTATGTAGGAATAAAAAGCCAATCACTTACTTTCAATTGACACTTTATGGATCAGTGGTTTAATAGCTGACATAAACTAATTTGTGATTTAGTCAAGTAGCCTGCTGGTAACGTGGCACGAGCCCCTCCCCTCTCCTCGTCAGTCGTCACACGCACAAACTCCAAAATACACACTTTTGATTCATTTGATGAATCATTTATAATCGTCGGTGTAACACAGCAGCGTTATTGCTGCTTCCAGGTCTGAACTTAAATTCAACAGACTAAGTTTGTCAATTAATTAAACGGGTGGAGGAGCACAATAAGTTATAAAAATACAGCAAATGTGTCTAGTATCGCAAACACTCCCTGGCTGGCTAAACTTTGGACAACAGTGATTGCGGCTCACTGAGCGACACCGACGTTAAGTTAGCTCGGTGAGGCTAAAGGGGCTAAGCTAGCTCGCTCAGAGATGATTAAAGTTAGCGGGAATGAAACCCCCAGCATTATATTCACACTCACTCGTCGTCTTTCAGGCAGCCGTCCTCTGCGATAGGCTTAATGGGGGCTATGTTTTCCGTCGTGGTGTTGTAGTTACGGAAACACACAGTCAGCTTCTCGTCGAAGTCGTGGACCAGGTCCTCCATCGACGTGAAGCTGCAGATCTCCCCGGAGAAGCTGTTGTCCAGGTCGGAGAAATCATCCGGGCCCGCCGACGGCTCGCCCACGTTAGAGTTCAGTTGGTCCAGCTGGTCCGCCGACGCCGAGGACGGCTTGAATTCGTTAAAATCCTGCCAGTCCTCGTCGAAGTGGGCCAACGGCGCCGCCATGACTGCCGTAGGGAGCTCGAGTTGACAGCCAGCTAGTCGTCCCCGGAACAGTGCTCTGTTTTCTGCTTCGAGTTCGAGACACTGGAGCAGAGAAGGAGGGAGTGAGAGAGAGAGACAAAGGGGGCGGACCACAGTGACGCCAGTCCGGACGCCCCTCCCCCTTTACAGATGAAGCAAAACAAACCCATGATAGCTGTCTCAAAGCAAATACAATGTGCTGTACAGTTTCTGTATTATCTCTGTCAGTCATAAAGAAGCATGCACTCTTAACTATACATTTATAAAAGCCATTTTAGGCAACCAGCCCCATACATGATCTGGGATCTCTTCAGCAGTACAGTAATCTTGCTGTTTTCCTACATCTCAAGAGTCTCCTTCTGCATGTTCCTAATTTCAGAACAAAGAGTTTAGTTCAAAACAAAAAAAAATATTTGAACGTGTTGAGTCCACCATTGACTAGGGCAACGCCTACCTGTGCCTGCAACGATCATCTGAGCATTGATCATTTAGGTTCACTAAGTCTTTATCCCTTATTGATGAGCTAATATTGTATTTACGGCTGCTAATATTGTATTTATGCTGGTTCTTTTTCTTTTTCTTCTTTATTCTCATCATCAGCAGTAAGCTAAATTGCAATGAATGTCTAAACGTCTGTTTTTTGTTATACCACCAGAGGGCGCAATATTTTAGACCAATGGCGACCCACAGTGGACTGTTAAATAAACAAAATTGATATATAATATAAAATAAAAATTAAATATATAGAAATATTAAATAATAATACAACCACAACAAATAATAGTATATATATTATATTATATACTATCTATGATATAAATATATTTTTTTAGATCCACTTTTCATCTCAGTCCAGCAGTTTTAATTCCACCCAGCCATTATCTGTCGTCAGTCAGGTCAAGACAAATAAGCCAGGGCCACTGCATTGTGAATATTGGATAAATTCAAAATTCAGTTTGACATTTTCTTCATATGATTATCTACTTCATCATAACTTGTTTATACTTGAAATATTGAACATGTGAGTTTACAACGAAGATATCTTCATATTTTACAAGCACTCTTGCCTAGTGCATCCTTCATAAAATGACAGGGTTTGAATAGAAATGTATGGCCAACAACAAAGCTTACTCAAAATAACATCACTTTATTGGCAATTGTATTTGTAATTCCTAATGGCATGAAGATAAGCCTCCTACCAGATGGTCTGGCTCCACACAAGGCTTTCAAGAAATAAACCACTGAATACAAAGTTGAATTTTGACACAAATTCAACCCAGCGTTTCCCATTGCATTCCCCCCTTTCTCCCTTGACACATGCCTTGCCAAAAGCAGTGATTCAGGGCCAACCTGGATCCCCTTTCTGTGTTCAACGCTGGGAGAGATTTTTTAGTTTCCTTTGTTTTAGGGGCCCTCACAATCTCTTGCCCTATCAAACTCTTTCAAAACCCTGGATGCTTTATTGAAAATATGCATACATAACACTTTTCCTACACAACAATACAAAACAGTACAATCACTTTTGTAAATAACACATTGAACATAAAGCCACACGTCACCCGTCCCCTCCTCATAGCCACAAGGAGCTTAGAGATACTACAGTAAGCCCTTGGTATCCCCCACCCAACACCTCTGAGAGAAATAAGACAGTAAAATCAGAAACAACTCCCCTTGTTAAAGTCAGACAAAAGAAAAGTGGACACCAGGTTGCTTACAGACATAGCGTTTGTCACCAGCAGGTGAATAACTTTACTTTAACTCTATATATGGGTTCTCGTTGTGTGCAATTTGCCTCAAGTCTTCTGAAATATTATATTGTGTGGAGGATCAGAGTCCAGGGGTTGAGAGAGTATAAGACCCAGAAACACGTAACCTACAGAGAAAACACCTGTGTGTTGTCAAGAGTATTGGCTTTGATGAGTGTCAGAAAAGTGGCAGGAGCCGATCAACAATGACACGACGAGAGAGACTATATTGTGGATCATTTTAAACAGACATGTGTTGACGTAGATTTGTCACATGAAGGAAACTCTTTAAAGGCGAGGTGTGGACAGTGGATTGTAACCTGATTTGATTGTAGGTAACACACCTCCTAAAAACCTCTTCCCACTCCATTTTGCAAGGGTGTTCCTGTGCATATTTATTTGTCATAGTAGTGGTAGAAAAATAAAATCAACTGAATACAAATAATTGAAAAACATATATATGTAAATTAAAACCAAAAAGGGGTTAATAATGATTAAAAGGGAAAAGAAAAAGGAGGACTCCAAATGTCTGGTTATATTTTAATATGATCATACAAGGGATAGAGGTCAACCAAAAATGATATAATGTGAACAAAAATTTTAAGTAACAAAAAAGTTCAATAAAAACAGACAGAAAAGCACTGATTTTAAACATGTTTTACTGTATATCAGTCTGTAGCAAATAGTCATTACAAACCCTGAAATAGGGAGGAAAAAAGATTTGAATGGCGCACTGACCACTAAAGAACTTGTCTGGAGAAAAAACGGGGCTTTAATGCTGAACTCTCTTAAGCTCCAAGAGTGGTACCCTCGAGGTGAGGCTGCTATGCCTTATATGCGCGAGGTTAAGTTTTTTTTTTTTTTTTTGTAACGTGTACGAGATAATCAGTCACTGCTTTAGGGTGCGTAGAGGCATAGCGAGGGCCTGATCCCTTTAAGCCATCTCTGCTTAGGGTTTTGAGTCTTAAGCCATCAGAACGGCAAGGGTGGCGACCATAAAACAAGGAGGACCTTATGGATTTAAGCCATTGCAGTGGGTGCAAGAGAGCAAAGGGACCACTCAAAGTACAGTCATACATACTGAGGGGTTTGTGTGCAACTGAATGAACAGGAAGGCAGTCTGTGTGTGTTTTTAGGATTGCAATGACACTCCCCGACAATGTTCTAAATACGACTGAGTGGTCTTGGTTATTGGTGCCTCTTCTCTCTTGACAACTAGTCCATTGATTACATTTGTTGACTTCCTGTATGAAATGACCCTTTGCTAATAGCGCAATACTTAACAGCTTTTTCTAAAACATGCCTTACTCAGATTGTTCCATTTTTTTTATTTTCCATTTCTTTTCCACCGCAAAGATGATTCGTCGCCAGTGACTCAGTGCCGTTTGATTGCCACGTGGTAATGAGGAAAAAAAAAAACACTCTTAATGTAAAAATTAACGCCCCGGATTAAAGAAAAAGGGTTTTTCTTTTACAAAATGGCTCTCAAGTATTCTCTGTTCCACAGATAAGAGGTCCCTATGGGGCTTTGGATAACTTAGAATTGGTTTAAAATCCTCTTTACAATTTCACTATGGGATTAGGAGAATAGGGGAGGGAGATGTTGGATCTTCTGCTGGTGTGAATTGGGCACACATAAAAAAAAAACACGCGCCAATTAAACTTGCACACAAAAATGTCAACTCGTACACTAATGTGTGCATGCATAATCGCTCACTCTCTCTCATACACACACACACACACACACACACACACACACACACACACACACACACACACACACACACACACACACACACACACACACACACACACACACACACACACACACACACACACACACACACACACACACACACAGAGGAGGGACAGCAGTCACCGGTGCACAATCAGAGTTGCACTGGAACTTGGTTTGAGGAAAGGTTGAACTTTATGTCCTGACAGAGGAAACCCCAACCTCACCAACAACGTCTGACCCACCCCCCCCTCGCCATTGATATGTGACCTGTGTATTAGCTCTGTCCGTCTCCTCTTAGGGCAGATGCAATGCGAGTTGTGCGGTAGCTAGCTCAACATAGGAGGCTGGGGGCTTGTGAAACATTACGGCGACTGTCCTTGTTAGAAGTTAAATTAAGGAATAAAAAGTTTGTTTTTCCTAATGTCGAGAAACAGAAAGTGGAATCTTCACGCTAAAGCTTTCCACGGGCACTACTCGAGCTAAGATTCACCTCTTAAATGAGAATTACGCTATGACTATCAATAAAAAAATTCCAACATTTAGCATAGCCTTTTTTTTTTTTTTTTGTTTTTTTTTTCATGTGTTCTCCGTCAGCTGGTCGGTCGGTGTTTTTAAACGGTGGATTCTTCCGGCGTTTGTCCAACAGATCGGATGCGGAGAATATAGCAAGAGAGTGGGGGAAGAGGAAAACATAAAACACAGTAGACTTGCTATATCCCCCTACCCGCCCATCCTCCCCCCAACACCCATGTCCATGGAGACATTATACAGGTGATGTGAGAGACAAACAGGCAGACAGGTGTAGTCCAACGAGTAGACGGCTGGCCTGCGGTGTCCGTCTGGAAGGAGGCTCCAAGCTCAAGGTGGAGGCACAGGGTTTCCTGGGAGAAACTCTGTGAGGACCGGGCATGGCTAGTGACCATGCAGCGAGCGTGATGGAGGGGCTGGGGTGGGGTGGGGAAGAAGGAGAACAGCCATTACAGCTTCACCAGTGGATGGCATTTTGTATACCCCTCTGGAGGCTGACTGCTTTGTTCCTCTGGGTCAGGATCAGGTTTTTGGATGAGGACCTGACATTTCAGAGTGTCCGTCATCAACTCCGCGCCATGTTTTGTTGAGGCCAGTCAGGAGAGATTTTTTTTTTCCCCTCACTTTTAGTTTTTTTCTCTTTTGTCTTGGTGGCGTTGTCGTTTTGCCGTTTCTTGACTTGCTTTAAGTCGGTGTTAGATTTGTATACGCCCGTTTCCGATTTTGTCTTATTGTGGGATTCTTGGATTGTTGTTCAAGAAGAGATGTCATCCGGTCCGTAAGTGACCATCAGCTGTCCATGTTACTGCAGTTTTCTGGAGGAGGAAAAAAGAGAGTGACTTTAATGTTAGTGGTTAAAAACCTAGAAAAATGATGGTGCAAGTAGATGCATTCCATGACTATTATTGAGCTAACAATGCTTACTTTCACTATAGTAAAGGAAACATATTCAGGAAATTACCGTTGAGTCCGTCAGCCTCTTGTGAGTCGAGGAAGGGTGCTGGACCCCAGACGCGTACTGTGCCGTCATCTGAGGCGGAAGCCAAGAGTCCCGGGATGACCGGGTTCCAGCTCACACAGTTAACGGTGCGTGTGTGTCCTGTTAGCTCAGCAATGGGAAGTTCACCTCGCCGGTGCCAGATGTACACTTTGTGGTCTGCAGAGAAGGGGGAGTTGTGAGAACACATGGATGATAATTACAGATTAGAGCAACAGGCAATAACAAAGGGATAACTTAGATCACACTAAAACATGAACATGTTACAACATACTGTGGGAAGACTGAACACAAACCAAACATGGCAAGCCCAGAAAGGTTCTCGACTCCCACAAATCCACATGAGATTAAAATTGTACTACTTTGTCACAAAGAACAAGACTCTGTCATAGACTTGATGTTATTCATTATCAACATTTTGCTCTGCAGTGTTCTCTGACCGTACCTTCGCTGCCACTGGCAATGAAGTCTTCGTTGTGTCCTCCGAAGCAGGAGTGGATTGTGTAGAAGCCCTGGGTCACGCCTTGGTACTTCCTCACCAGCACCCGGTCCTGAAGGTCCCACAGGTGCACTCCCTACACAGGAGTTTGTAGAACAATTCCCAGTGACTATCAAAATGCCCCTACAGAGTGCTTCTCAACATAAAGTGTCAAGAGAAAATCAATTTACACTTGTAATGGTGTTGTGGTTGGACAAAAAAAGCTTACCTGAGTTGCTACATTTAACAAAGCTAATCTTCCGTTCTTTGAAACAGTAAAAGACATGATAGGGTGATCCTCCTGAACTCTGTTGAAGATATATAAACAAAGACACAGCCAGTCAGGCTTTGTACTGAATAATGCAAATAGTCAGAGATCGGTGGCTAGAGGTTTAAAGGTGCAGTGTGTAGAATTTATTGGCATTTTTCAGAACAGACTTGGTAGAAATGGTATATAATATTCAAAAGTGTTTTATAAGTAGTGTATAACCGCTTGAAATCTAAGTTGTTTTTTCTTTTATTTCCTTAGAATGAGCCTTTTATATCTACATAAGAGCGGGGCTTGCCACCATGGAGGACGGCATTGTACATGTTCATGATTCTACAGTAGAACAGAATGGACAAACGTATTGCTTAACAAAGGCCACAAAATTGGTGGGGTTCCCTGCATTCTAGAACTTTCTGCACTAGAGGCCACTAAATAGTCAGATATAACACACTGCACCTATAATAATCCCACTAATGTAGCTGGCCTTCATGAAGTGTGCTGTACTTTCAACTGAGGATTTAACACGTACATGTTTCTGTCTGTGAGGTCCTCGAAGTTGTACCCCCGGATACGTTGGTGTGTGTCCGAGGCCAGCACTGCTCTGCCGTCGCCCAGGCACCACAGGCACTGCACTCTCACACCCTCCCAGGAGTCCAACAAGTTACCGTCCAGGTCCTGACAACACACACAGCAGCGAGAGATATCATCTCTCATTCTTAACAGGGGAATGAAAGCATGGCCATAAAAGGCGGCCTCTCTTTTTTGCTCAGCCACAAAGTAGAATCTGAGGACAATCTAACGTCAAATTGCATACCTTTGTCTTTCCTATCCCTTTAGAAGAATGTGAATACCAATGAAACAGATGTGCAATTGGGCATTTCTACTATAAATATCTTAGTCCCAAATAAAAACTACTACTAAAAAAAAACTACAAAGACCTGCTCTTAAACAAAAACACACAAAGACCCATGCATACACCTATAACATAATGGGATCATCGGGTTCATGGCTGGAAAAAACAACAAACAGGACGATCTGCCTGTATAAAAGGTCAGTGTGACACATAACTGCTGTTTAACATACAGTATACCATAACATAACATGCAGCGCCTCCAAAACACACCAGGAATCCAGCGTTGATTGAAAACGGATAATGAATGCAAAGATGATACATAATTCTTAAGGGAAAAAATTACCATTAAATATTGATCATATTTACTCTCACAAACACAAACCCATTCAAAACAAAACTGTTTGCTGAAACTAAAGCGGGAATAAACCCCTCCTCCATCCACTTACACACTGATAAAACTGTCCCCTCTGTCCTCCTGTAACAAAGCGCTTGCCATCGGGGTTCCAGGCCACACTGGTCAGACTGTCTTCGTGGGACTGGGACATTTTGGTCCGCAGCTCCCCCGTCTGGTCATCAAGGAGATTGGCGTGGAGACCGAGGGAAAAACAGAGGAGAGAAAAAATAAAGGGGGGGAGGGGTGGGGGGAGACAGCAAGAAGAAACATTTGAAGGGGGGAAGGGTGGATAAAAGCAAAAGAAAGGGGAGGGGATGGTAGAGGAGAGGTCATTGAGTACACACAGCCTACACAGTATCTATGGGACGGCTGAAGGAATGTCTTTCTCTTCTACTTGTGTTGACTGAATTTTTAATGAGATCCCTCACGTCTTCATCTCAATCTATTCTTTTTACACATTTTCCTCATCATCATCATGTTCACATGAAAAAAATTAAATAAAAAATGGGTCTAGCATATTGAAGAGAAAGATCAAAACAATGGCGGTTACCTGGACATTCCAGAGCCACAGTTCGGAGCAGTCGTCGGGTCCACAGGCGATCAGGTAGGTGTCATCCGGGCTCCAGGCTAAGTAGGAGACACCGTACGCGTGGCCCTCCAGGGTTCGCAGCAGCTTCAACTGGTGGCTCTCCTTCACCCAGAAAAGGTTGACAAGTCATTTAAATTTCACACAAAATTAAAATACATTTTCCTCATCCCAGGTCCTGAAGGTGCACTTTATTAAAAAAAGGTATTTAAAAAAAAGTCAACATGAAGAAAAGCCACTTCTGTGACTAGCTTGTGTTTGTCCAAGGGTTCTTGTTTAGTAGAAAAAAGATAAACAGGCTTTCCACTTTATATAAAAATAGACACCAATGCTGCTTCCCCTTACATAAACAGGAACAACCAAATTTAATTGTGAAGGATACAATGAAGATTACCATATGTTTTCTCAATAAGGAGACAGGAAATAAAAGAGTTGTTATTATAGTCATTATTTACCGCAAGATAAAAAATATAAAATGTCTGTTAATGTAGCGATTCCGACCACTACATTCCTGCGAGGTAATTTGAGCTTTGGACTTAGTCATAGAAAAAGGAGGTAATGTGTGTTTAGTTAGGCATGTGTCACACTCACCGGGTCAACTTGCCAAACTATGACAGTAGTGTCTTTGGAGCCAGTGGCTAGCTTGGTGCCGTCATTTGAGAATTTGCAGAACCACACCTCGTTACAGTGCTCTGTCAGAATCTGTTGGGTGTAACAGGGGAACTGCTTCCTGCGACATGGAGAAAGAGCAAAGGCTAAAATCAGTAGGTCTTCTATCCCTATACTGTCTATACCTCAACACGTTGAATCACAGTCAAAATCAAATTTACAAAAAAATTAATAAGACAAGGATAGGAGGGAGAACAATGAGCTGCAGCCATATTAGAGTAAGGTACCAGGGGAAAGACATAAAAGAGTGGGTTAATGAGTAAAGACTTCTGACGGAGGAAAGAATTTGGATAGGTAAAGAGAGGCTTTCAGTACATGTGCCTCACCATTTTAGTAAGCTGGAGGTCAACTGAGACATAAATATCAGAAGCTGGAGTATCATAACACCGGACAGTGTGCTAGTTTTGCTGCAAACCCACCTGCTGCAGACGTGGTCTAGGAGGAGAGAGACTGAGTCCAGACTACTGTCCAGCTTGGTGTTGTGATAGAGGCAGCGGTCCCTCTGCAGCTCCACCGCTTGCCGCAGCAGGGTCTGCATCCGTCGAGGGGGCAGCATCACAGAAGGTGGTAGGTAGGCTACAATGGAAGAGATCAAAATCAAAACAACTTGACCTTTGCATATGGGTTGTGTGTGTGTGTGTGTGCAGTGGTGGAATAGTCATGCATTGCGTAAGTTAGTGTATGGACATGTTTGTTTTTCTCACTCTGTAATTTGTCCAGCAGTCGGCAGCGTGAGGCTGTGCCCTTGCCCTCCCACTCTGCCTTGGCCCTCAGGTCCTCAGCATGGCTGCACATTAGGTACCTGCAGGGAGACAAAAGGCACACAGCTCAAGCTAAACAAAATATGAAAAGGGAAACCAATTGAACACAGTAGAATTTACAAAATAGAAACAACGACGAAGATACGTAAGACCAGCAGGAGCACAAAATAGTGATCAGTATAGTGGTAAAGGGACATTATACTAATACTGTAGTAGCACACTTCTTACCAACACTACAACTGGTACATATTTAATGCAAAGTGAAAACAGAGGTTCAAAGATCTTTACATGTGACAATCAGCGTAGGCTTTAGAGACTTAAATGAGGAAACACAGTGCCCGTTTCGCAGACATGGATTAAGCCTAGTTCTGGACTAAATTATACTTTTAATGGACAATCATCATTCAAAATTCCATTTAGTCCAGGCACAAACCATGTCTGTGAAACTGGCCCACAGTGTATTTAATGGCAGTATTGTTTGAGCTGACAGAAAAGTCACGACAGAGTCAAGGACACACTTGGATACAGCCGACTGATTGAGCCAAGACAAGTGACGGATCAATACATTATTGTGTGTTTTGACTGACAGACTGTTAGGGCGAACAGGCTTGTAGGCAGTGTATAGTGATCAATGCACACATATTGATTCAGTAAGAGGAATACATTTGCTGAGAGCAGGGGCACTGTGCATTGATCAGACGGTCCAATAGGTACTGACAACAATATAGTGTATGTCAGAGAAACTAATTTGTAGTATATTATGTATTTTGGAGATTCAACTCGATGACAAACTAAAAATCATTGAGATGTATTGATCAAGGCCATTGATTTTAGCATGCTGTGAGAGCGATCTACATTGGTGTGTTTAAGGACTAAAAACAACAACAGGTGAATACTGAAACTAGCTTTTAAAAAGGCCCAATGATTACTGCCTACAGTCATGTTCTCCCTAGCTATTCAAAATGAATACAGATCCTATCCACAACTTGTATATGTTCTAATGTAAACTGAGAAATAGCAGCTGTGTAACAAAATTGAACTGCTATAGAAAAGCTGTCAGACATTTACCATACTTTATCATTTCATTGTGGATTTGACCGGTTAAAACCTGTCCCGTTACTCGAGGAATCAGTTCAGTAAGTTCCGTTGACTAACCAGCTCACCACAGAGCTACATTGGTAAATAGCTGCGTGTAGGCTTGTGTACTTGTGTAGATGGGGTGAACTGTGTGATGAGTGCCATGAGACAAGATGCAATATTTAACGTCTTCAGTACCCGCTTAGTACGTGGATGCGATCTGTGTTGTACTTGAGTGGCGTCAGCTCTCCCCGGAGCACCTGCAGAGCCTCCAGGACTTTGCCGTCCTCCAGATACTCTAGGTACTTCTGCTGCAGCAGCAGGAACTTCATACGCTGTGCAGAACAGAGACATAGGTACAGAGAAGTGATTTTATATAAACTGAAAATAAAAGTAGAGAGGAAAAGAAATAAAGAGAAAAGAATGACAAAAAAACTACTTTGTCAGAAATAAAATTACAATTAAAAAAAATTCACATATGAAATGTATTCCCTTTATTATTTGCCTTAAAACATAAATTGGTGGTAGCGTATTGCAAGGCAGATTTTTTTTCATTAACACACACACACACACACACACACACACACACATATATATATATATATATATATATATATATATATATATATATATATATATATATATATATATATATATATATATATACACACACACACACACACACACACACACACACACACACACACACACACACACACACACATATATATATATATATATATATATATATATACACACACACACACACACACATATATATATATATATAATATATATATATATATATATATATATATATATATATATATAGATATATATACATAGATATATATATAGATGTGCCCAAAGAATAAATGATAATGACATGATTAATAGCCTCCTTCAAATAAAAAATGGCACCACTGCTGCTGGTCAAAGTTAACAGTTGTGTTAAGTAGGAGTCTCTGCCTTATCTTAGGTATGCAGTAGGAGCTAGCAGCCCTGCCAACGGGTGCAGGCATAGTTAACTACACATAAATTGACGAAAACATCCACCCACAAAAGTCTGCAAATAATGAGTGAAAACAACACACAGACATCTCCTAACTCTCTGACGAGGCCTAGGATAGAGCAAACTGCCCCCTAGAACTGCAGTTGAAGTCCTGTTGACAATGAAAACACCAACCTGCTACACCTCAAGACCTAAAATGGCAGTACATAGTAGAGCTGAAAACAAGCAGCCTAGACCATTATCTTCCTAACCCAACTGGCAATGGAAGTCAAGACAGACTTCTGACAAATAGCGGCAGGCACTCTGCTGGGGCACGAGTGGCCATTTTTAAAGCTCACCTTGTCTGCTAATGTTAGCTGGGTAAATCAACTCTTTGAATAAAAAAAAAACTGGCCTATGTTGAGTGTATTAGTTTTAAATCAATGAAGTAAAAAGATAGAAGAACAGAAAATAAAACACGCTTGTCAAACCCCAGTTTGCTTTTTAACAGCAGTATCATGCATGTATATCCTAAATCTAATGTGCTGTCCCAATCCTGCGGCTTCACTTTCCGAGGCGGCATCCAGAACATTTTTAGCTTTCAGTGTTCCAAAACAAGAACCTGCAGCCCTGCATTTTAAATGGTACCATTCTAGAACCTCCAGTTGTGCCTCCTAACTGACCGGCCGTCATTCAGTGCAGTTCAGGTTTGGGCAAGGGGAGCTTACCACAATAGCATTGGGAGAATGCATCAGTGCTCTCAGCTCATTGAGATCATTCTCAGCCTGGACCAAAACAAAGGGAGGGTGATTGAGGGGAGAGACAGCGAGAGAGGGAGAGAGATAAAAAGGTTAGCTCAGCAGTTTCAATGCATGCACAGAAAAACTAAAATAATAATAATCACATGAGCAGTAATACACATCTTATGGTCACTTTCTTGTAAGCTGCGTAAACTGTGGTTTTAACAATGGAGCTGTGTGTTTTTAATCATAGGGATAAAAAGGCATTTATTCCCCAGGCTTCCTAACAGGAATCATATTTCATGTTTTTGTCATATAAGATGATCTGCAAAGGATGTGTGCGGCTGCTCATTTCTTAACCGCACAAGATCTTGATCTGAAAGTACATTATGCACAACAGATCACTAGAAAGGTTTCCCTGCCAATCAGAAGTATTGCTCTAATGTAACCATGGTAACCTAAACCCAAGACCCACCTTGTCCCACTCCCCCTCCATGACATGGTTGCGGAACCTGGTAGCTGAGGAGTTTTCCAGTCTGCAGCCCGATTCCTGCATCAGCAGGTCCACTGTCTGACTATGGAGACACAGAGAAAGAGAGGCAGCCTGAGTTAGGCTGACATATAGACACAAGACAGATGGAATATAAGAAGGGACTGGAGCTGATCACTTTGATAGGTTTCTAGAAATAACAAACTACATTTTTTATTTTATTTTTAAGATATTTTTTATGGCATTTTTATGCTTTATTGATAGTGTAGAGACAGAGTTGAAATGGGGCAGAGAGGGGAGTGACATGCAGAGAACGACCGCGGGCTGGAATCGAACCCGGGTCCGCTGCTGGCCGAGGCCCATGGGGGGGGACGCCTTACCAACTGAGCTAAAGGCGCCCCCAACAAACTACATTTAAGAATTGTGCACAAAGATAAACTTTAGAGCACCAGTCAGCTCAGTATGGCGTTGCAAAGTTAGTAAATGATTTAATGAAGCAGCCCTTTTGGGCAGATTATCCAGCTTTTCTTAATGATCTAATCACCTGTGGCATTTCAGTTGGTGGACTGGGCTGTGTTTAAATAAGTGAGTGGGACACCAATTTCAGCAACATGGACAATATCAATGCCATTTGCCAGCAATGGAATAGCATCAAGGAAATGTTATGGTTGTGTCACCAGAGCATTTTTTTTTTGTGGACAGTAGGAGGTTCACCAACATGAACCGAGCATCCACTCACTGCAGTTGACATCATCCTCTCAGTCTGTGAACCGTGAACTGTAACCATCTGTCCAAACACCCACCGCTCTGCTAAAACACACTCCACCACCACAAACAGATCTGTTGGGATGTGTGCCATGATGAACGGGGGTTGGGGATGGGGGTTGGCTGACACCTTCAGCATTATGACATCATTCTCAGGTATCAATGGAGTGGCGCAGCAGCTCTGTGTATACATAGCCTCTCACCTAGCTGAGCTGCTACACTGATTTTTCTTGCATGTCCCCGGTTTACGTGTAGGGACTCCTTTGCATACCAGGCAATGCCATGTCTCCCCCTGACCCTCCTCTCTCTGTAAACATTACCATGTTGGACTGTCTATTACAATGCCTTGTAATGGCAGCAACAAACATTCTGGATACCACAGATCTGCAGATGTCGAGCAATCCAACAGTGACTACCACAGCCAGGAGAGGGATAGACATGCATTTCTTAAAAAAAACCCTACTATGCTATAATTAGATTCAAACGGGCTTCCATCAAAAAGAGCTGATAGAAGGCGCATTCTTCAGCCGCCTTGATACCAACAGATTTTCTTCAATTCAAGTTCAACTATCGCCCTCAGTATTGACTGCTGTCTTTGAATAAATACATGCCCCAATACTCGCACGTCACTGTTTGTGACCGAGTGTTGACACATTGCTCTGACACGGTGACACAAAGACTAAGATACTTATCTACGACGAAATCTATCATGCTTATTAGGTGGCTGTTTAAAATGGGGATTTATTTGATAGAGAACGGCTCACGCCGTGCAAAGGGTGCGCTCAGAATACCAAAATAACCAGGACAGTTTTCATAACCATGCCAGTTATAACAATGTGGCCGATCTATTTCCTTCTACAACACCTTTTAAATCAAGTTATTTTCTAAGATCCAGCAGAGCTTACAAATAAAGAAATCCACCAAACATACTGGCAAAAAACTACGTTGACAACCAGCATATTTTTCCCCCAATAGCCTCGATACGCAAACATGTCAAATGCGAACTTGATAATCCTGCTTTTGCACTCAATACAATAAAATAAATCGATATTGTCCATCATCTTTACAGTGATTACATGCATGGAAACCATAAAAAGTGAACGGATGTTGTTTTCTCAGAATAAACGTTATTAACGGTTGATGATGTAATGCCTTTGATCAGTGCGGAATCTTTAACGTTCATTATCGCTTCATGCCGCTCCTCGCGTATGAAACATACCACCACAGACGTGTAGAGCAGACACATGTCATAGTGTGTTTTATGTTTTAGAAAAGCTTTATTGTCAGTACACACGATCACAGCAACGCAGGCTAGTGCTGTTAGCTATGAGGCTAAATGTTATTGTGCAAGATGGACCCCTTCTTTCTAGCGACAGCCGAGCTCAGAGGCTAACTACCCCATCCCCCCATGTTTGTGTCTGTCAGGCGCACGAATAGTGCCTGTACCAGCTGCTATTTAGCACTTCAGTGCAATACACCAGTCGTGTAGATTACACTTAATATGTTCAACTCCAACGCTTGAGGAATTTGCGGAGTTTTCCTCGACTTTGAATAAACTTACTTCAGCCCTAGTCCGTGGAGATGTTGCCCTATTAATCGTATGACATCTTCCTCCGCCTGCGATAGTCGTTTTTTCTTTTTCAACGAGCCGACCTCCGAGCTCGAAGCCGTAGAGGTAGCCGAAGTCCCCGAACCGGGCCCGGCTGAAGAGCCGTTACTGGTACCGACACTGTTCCCGTTGTCTGTGGCGGAGAGAAGCCCGTTGGAGTGGGTTCCGCCGGCCGAGGATGACTCCCCGTTTTGTGCGCTGTTCAGACAGGATTGTTCCGAGGATTCTTGTCCCTGTCCTGCTCCGTTTGCCTGCATACTGCTGCTGCTGAGGTTGTTGACTACACTTCGGTTAAAGTGGATAGTAGAGGTGGCTTGAGAGAGTGGAGAGTGTGTAGCAAGTCCCAAGGCAACTCCGGACAGGCCTGTTACAACTGCTGAAGCCCCGGGCTCTCCTGCTCCCTCCGCCGCCGAGGCTCGGTGCTTCTTCCGCGGGGGCGGAGACGCTCCGCCGGTGTCCGAGTCGGAGGAGGAGGAAGCGGAGGCCAGAGTTTCCTCACCGAGAGCGGCCGTGGTTAGAAGCCGGCGGAGCTCCGGGTGGGAAATAAGGTTGAAGCTTCCAGGTTTGAGGCCTCGTTGTCGGGCTCAGAGCGGACTGTCACTGTAGGAGCGCTGTCAGTTCGCCCGTTTTTGTTGTTGTTTCTCTCTAAACAGCTGCAGCTCTAATGGAGTCCTGACGTCCTGACGTCACCGGAAATTCCTACACTACCAGGCTTCCGGGTAGAATTATAATCCAAGGGTGTCCTATTTAGCGTAACAATGAACTGACAACAATAATACATCACATTACAACTAATTTGAATGTCTCTCGAGATTTGACTTTGATTTTAATATATCCTGGATTTCAAATTAGCATAGTGCACACACAAACCTCATATTGTTTCTCCACAGTGTCCACCTGTATCATTTAACTAAACAACATAATTAACTTGGTCCCCGCGTAATCATCTCTTAGAAAAGGCCTATTCTGAAAGGATATTGATAAAAGTTTACTTGATTCGACCATTAGCATACATGGAAAATATTAGACACATGGTTATGTAATGTTACCTATGTATTTAAATATAGGCCTATCATGGAGTGTAAGGTGACATACATAGGCCTATATAAATACAGATAGGCTACATTCCAATCACTTTAAAAAACAACTTAATAATGAGCATCGTCATCATTATTGAATTTATTCAACTGAAATCTATGACTTAATTCAATGACCTAATTCAACCTTTTTTCACAGCAGACATTTTACTGAGGTGTGAAATTGGAGGCTCATTTCTGCATGTGCAGATGATGTGTGTAGAATCCAATTCAAGCACTGATCTTGTTGCATCTCAACAATCTCAAAACATAGTGCAAACATGTTTTATTAACACAGTATAAACATAGTGTGATTAAGCTACATTATTTTACAAAACCTGAGTTAAAGGTAAAACAACTAGTGAAAGGAATGAATGTCCGCTCCAAGATTATAATTTTGATCAGGTGCTAAGTGATAACATCTGTAACATATCAATTCTCTGAGGTGAATTGTGTTACTGAATTATACAAAACTATACAGAAGCAGTTTTTGTTCTTAAAGTCCTTTGTGGCTGAAATGTTGCAATGTTCACCTTAGTACTATTTATTTGTTGTCGATCTACTTCCATATGCTTTACATTGCTACAAGATATGAAAAAGATCTAAATAACTTGGGTATATGAGACACATTGGCAGGCGTATCCTTGTGTTAATTCACTGGGTGGAAAGAGTCAAGAAAGGCATCCAACTTGGTGTGGAAGGGCTGTGGTCACTGGGCCGCCACCGCTGCTGGGTTTATCTTTTCCTTTCATGAAGAAGGTTAGCAGCTCCCCTTTCCCTTTGACAAAAATGGGCCCTCTTCGGATAAAGCGGAAGCCATACTCCTTCAGGATGTCATAGCAGTCCTCCACCACCTGAGGGCGGAGGAGCAGGCATTTGAAAAAGATAGACCATATCTGAAACTGGAAGTTAAAAAAGTTGAGCAAACACAATATGTTAAAATCTTTAGACTTTAGACTTTAGACTTTAGACTTTAGACTTTAGACTTTATTGTCCCCAAGGGGAAATTCTTTTCCACATCACATGTACATTTATGGGCTGCACGCCGACAGACAATAGACAGACACAAAGTAAACATACATACAGGATATATAAACAGGGTGGGACTGGGGTGATTTATCTTGGCCTTTTGTTGAGGGCTGCTATGGCTGCAGGCACCAGGCTTTTGCCATAGCGAGCCCTCCGGCACAACAGGGACCTGTACCTGCGTCCGGAGGGCATGACAGTGAAGTGGCAGTTGAGTGGGTGAGTGTTGTCCTGTGCTATTGTAAGTGCGATGCGTGAGATGGCCTTGACATTGAGCTCTGACAGTGTGGGTGTGGGGAGACCGATTAATTTGGCAGCAATGTTTGTGACACGTGTGAGTTTGACCCGGTTTTTGACAGTGAGCATGTTAAAGAAGCAGGTGGAACAGTAGAGCAGGATGGGCTGGACAATACAAATCTGTTGTGTGTGTGAGTCCAAATTTGTGTGTGTGTGTGTGTGTGTGTGTGTGTGTGTGTGTGTGTGTGTGTGTGTGTGTGTGTGTGTGTGTGTGAGTGTGAGCGCTACCTGGATGTTTCCCATCACTCCGGTGGACTCCATTCTGCTGGCTACATTGACTGTGTTGCCCCAGATATCATAGTGAGGTTTACGAGCTCCAATCACTCCAGCCAACACTCCCCCCTTATTCAGACCTTAAACGAATCAACATGGAACATGAACATACTGTATACACTTTCAAATGTGCACACCGGCAGGCTGCCACACACAAACACAGCCACACACACTAACCAATTCGCAGCATGAAGTTGTTAAAGGACTGTTTGTTGAGGTTATTGAGGGTGACCTTCATAGCCAAGGCAAAGTCTGCAAGCTCGGAGAGGTGTTGCCAGCGCTCAATCAGTGACTGGTCCTCTGGCTGTGGAACGACAGTACAACTCTCACAGTTACTATTGCCAATATATGCAGCACCGATAATAAAATGGTACAACGGGTTGTAATACTTCTAACTGGGTGTATTTGTAAGATAAACTTGTAAAAGTATTGCACCCTGAGGCTGCTGTATCCGTTTGTGTTGCTCTCTGGTGTGAGTCCTGAGGCGGCCATGTAGGTGCTTCCTATTGTCTTGATCTTAGTGATGCAGCGGAACTCTTCCCTGTCTAGTAACTTGTGGAGAAAAGTAAACATACAGTAGTAAGGCAATGCGAGTTGAGGGCTTTCCTTATATCCCCTTGCAGGTTGATGATAGTTGTACCATTTAGTTCTCAACATGTGCAACCAGCTGAGCAAACTCCACCAGGACTCACACTGTCAAAGTCAGAGATGATCTCATTGAGAATCCGGAGACACTCAAGGCCTCCGTTGTTGATGCTCTCCTCAGTGTAGAAATCTGAAAAGTTGGGGATGGACGCGAACATCACACCTATTTCACCGTAAGACTGGCTGTACAGCTCCTACAGATGACAAATGATGTGATGTTATTCTTTTTATTGCAATCCTTTTTCTTGATGAATAGTTATTTATAAAAAATAAAAGCTCCTGATGACTGATTATTGATTGACTGATTGTTTTGGCAGTAGGTCAGACCAGTCTGTGTGTGTGGGGGGGGGGGGGAGGGGGACTGAAGTGTCTAGCCTGGACTGGACAAGTCATGGTTCTGGACTAGTTGTCAGTTCACATCCAGGAGTGAGGTGCCCTTGAGCAATGTGCTGAACCCCTAACTTGATAACGTATAATATTAATAAAGTATGTTGTCTTATTAGAATACATCAGAGATCAGTAATATGTAATTATGGAATAAACCACAAGATGGCACTGATATGCAATGAAGCTAGCAAAGCTTTATTAAGTTGCTTTGGTCATTTCCTATTCCCCTTGATGAAGACTGTTGTGGCTTTTAAAAAGCATCATGTTGTTTGACATTCCTCACACATTTATTTTTTCTCTATATTCCACCCCCTAAACACCCATGTATGTAATGATACTGACACCTGACACACGCTCACATGTACCTCATCTCTCTTCTTAGTGCCGAGGAAGTGTTTGGCCACATGCTCTGGCAGCATGTTGGTGACCAGCGCTTCGTTCCAGCGCCTCATCTCAAACACTCTCTCCTTCTGGTCGTGCACGCCAATCTTCCACAGAAACAGCTTCCTGGACTGACGCTCCAGCTACACGCAACACCAAAGGAATGGAAGTCAAGTCATTTTAAGATTAAATGGGTATTCATTATTTTGTAGAAGAAGAGGAAAAAGTAACAAGAAAAAAACAAAGGCTGTGGGTCAGAAAAAGTTTGATACAGTGTGTGTGATACTCACATGGCGGGCAAAGAAGTAGAAGCCAATCATCATGACAATGATCATCATGGTCATGAGGTACTTGGAAGGCACTATGGATGATCTTGAAACAGAAAGATACGAGGCAGAATAAGTGAAAATATAACTAAAGAATAAATAAAGATAGCCGAATCCATCTCTATTAGTCAATCACACTGTATTTACGTGTTTTCAATACAATTACATAAAGACACACAGTTCCTTGACCTATCCTACCCATCAGTCACCTGTATGAAGCAAAGTGAACGTAGTCATACAGGTCATAAATGTCCCGCCAGCTGTAGATGTTAACGGCTCCAGTTGCTGTGACAACCAGCAGCATGAGTCCCAGTTTAATCAGGTGGCTGACCTGTACCAACATGGCGGTGGCAATCAGTGACATCACAGCCATGAAGCTGTAGTGCTTGGGATTCTCTGAGCAGGATCGGTCACCCAATGACTCCAACACGGGGCCGGAGGTGCTGTTGAAGACTCGGAGGAACGGTGGGACACAGCTCAGCTGCAACGTCAGAGATGGGTTGCATATGTCATTTTTTAGTAAGCGTCATATTTTGTCTCCCAGTATTCATAGTTAGATGTGATTGCATCTTAATTCAACAAATTAATTGATTTATTTCTCTGTTCAAACCGGAACCTGACAGAGTCAAAATAAGTGTCTAATTTGATCTGCAGGCATATTGGATATCATGTATATGTTGAGACACAAGCTGTGGACTAGCAACAATAGTAATAGCAAAACATGTGGCAAACATTTTTTCTCCGTGGACAACTGTCACCCCCACACAACAGCTAAAACAGAAAAAAAATGAATGTTCACTTTAGCGTCCTCTATTCCTGTCAGAAGTCAGAAGGCAACAGTGTGTTAACAGGCTGCTCCTGAGGGGCTGAGACACATGAGACGGCAGGCAGCGAGACAGAAGACTAATGGACCCCGCTGGGAACATGTAGTCAGACACATAAACGACAGTGATAGTTTGATCAGGACAAAGTGGAAGCACACAAGTGGAAAGACACATACTCACACACACACACACACACACACACACACACACACACACACACACACACACACACACACACACACACACACACACACACACACACACACACACACACACGGGTTGGGTGATATGGCAATATGCTCAGCAACGGCAACATTTGATTAATTTAAGGAGTTTAAGGTATTAAATTCACTGCATTAGCCAAAAACATTCATTTCCATCCAGCTATTATATAAATTAGAGGAGCTGCTATATGACAACTTATTTTGCTTTTCCACATACACACAATGTGGTGTCAGAGTGTGGTGAAGTCGTACCATGTCAGCGATCACAGCCATGGTAAGAACGAATACGGCCGCCATGGCCCATGTGTTTCTTGCCCACCGTGTGCGGTCAATCCACATCGAAAAAGACACCAACCTCTTGGAGAACATCTGTGACAAACAGCCATCAATCCCTAAGTGTTGGAGTACTCTTTCTTATTAACCATGTACACCAGCATCATACATGGTTAAGCAGTACAAAAAAAACAATGAGTTCTATTTACCATCACCCCAACTACGGATACAAATGTTGTTTTCTCACCCTGGGGAAGATGGCAGACAGGGAGCACACTGCAAGGATAAGCAACAATACCTCTCCTACTGCCAGAGTCACATAGTTCACAGCCAACCTAGAGTATCAACACACACCAGTTGGTAACATTCTTGGTCAGATATTTTAATTTTCTAGGCACCATTCATTCATATACTGTATGAATTCACAGATGTCCATGTCTGTACGTATTTAGTTTTAACATCAAGTGTGTATTAAATGCATTGTGGGAGATGTAGTAAACCGGAGTAATGTGAACTCACAGTGGGTCTATGAACACTTCCATTGCTGTGATGAAGAAGAGCACCACGATGCAGCAGCAGAAAGCCGCTCCGCTCCGTTTCTCCTTCTCCGAGGAGTAGTGCTTCTCCAACTTCCCATCCACAAAACGCAATGACGCCGGGTTGATTTGATGATCATTCATTCTGTGAGAGAGCACACATGGTAAGAGGGGAAACTACTTTAGTAAGGGCTAGAGGGTTGGGACAATCACAAGACAGGAGCAAAACAAAGACTTTAAGGTGGCTGATTCACGACATATTAATTTGCCATCTATACAGTACAGTGTACTTATTCATCTTATTATTCATGTACTTATTATTTATTCATCTCAGCTATTTTAACAGTCTGATTTGCAAAACGTTCATGTCCTTGTACTAATTGCCTTACATTTGCTTAGTTTCCCGCTCCAGCAGTTCCTGTTGCAGTCGTCTGTTGATCACTTGTTCCTCAATCATCTTATTCCTCTGAGGTCGTCAGCAAGACAAGAGAGATCAGACCAGAGAGGTACAATTATCTAGTGCACTTATGAGATTTGTTGAAGCATGTTTGTGCACTTAAAGGTTACGGAGGATAATGTGTGTGTGTCTCTCTCTAATGCACACTCTTAACCCATGTGAACTGACATGAAGACATTGTTACAACAATTCACCTCCTTTTTAGACTCGGTGGGTGTGGACTGAGGTGAGGCCGCGTTCCAATTGGTGGCTGTGGTGTTGATCAACTGGTTTGAATTTCTGTTGGACAATGTGCCTGGTTTCTGATGGGTGGACAAGCAGGAAAAAACATACCTTAATGCGATTAAATGCCATAAAATGCATTGATGTGTGGATGATAAATGTTAAAGATGATAACAATTTAGCTTTTTAATCAATGTGGCGCGTGAACAGTTTGAAGCACTCACATTTCCATTGAGCCGATTTTCCACCTGTTTAGGAACTAGAACCAAGTAAGTGTCGATGCCTTTCTCCAGAAGGTACTCGCACCTCTCTCCGCCTTCGCCCGGTTCCACTTCAAATTCTCCATGAAGGCTGTCCATGGTGGTCTGGGAAATATGCACTCTCCTGGATGACACAACAATAAAAAAAAACACTTGCTATTAAAACACATTAAAGAATTTGATGGCTGAGCATGACAGAGTAAGTGTAGTTCTGTTACCCTGGAATCCCTCCAGATTCCATCTTGTTTGCTACGGTGACATCTGTGGACCAGACGTCAAACTGCCACCTCTTCTGCCCGAGCACTCCTCCCAGCACGGTGCCTGTGTGAACGCCCACTCGCATGTCCACTTCAGTTTTAGTCTTCTCTCGCACGTACCTGGAGAGACAAGAGGGGAACAGAAGAGAATCTGTCTTGTTTTATTTTCTTCTCCCTTGCTAACCTAATATTCACAGTATACAATTTGAAGATTAAGTTCCCACCGTCCTACTCTAACGTTTTGATATCTTCCTTCAATTCATACTTTTTCTTGGCTAAACTTATCTTACTTTATTGTGATTCCCAGTTGTCTTAAACTCAAGCTATACTGTATGTATATATGTGTTATGCCTTCGCGCAAGCTTTAGCCGAAGACCAGAGTTATTTATGTTGTCCTTTCGTCCATCAGGGCAACGCTTTTAGGGATTTTCTTCAAATTTAGTTTGCATTAATCTGCATACAAACTCTGACTCAAGCGTGAACTCATTAGAAATAGGTCAACGGTCAAGGTCACTGTGACCTCAGCATCTCATAAACACTCTGAGGGATTTTCATCAAATTTGGCTAAAACTCACACTTGGACTCGAGGATGAACTGATTCGATTTTGGAGGTCCAAAGTCACTGTGACCTCAAAAATTGTGAGCACAATATTTTACAAATGCCTTGAGGGATTTTGTCAAATTTAGCACAGACTTACACGTGAGGATGACTGATTAGATTTTGGAGGTCAAAGGTCAAAAGTGACTGCAACCTTACACCTTGTACCATATTAAAGCTTCTTTTGAGCTCTACCCCCTTAAAAGCATTGCCTACCACCATTTCACCATTCTGCAATTGTATGTCTCGCAGAGGAATATTATAATCTGGGCTCTCCTTTGGGTGTGTGAGTCATATTATTGTCATATATTTCTCTTCATCGTAGAAGTAAAAAATAATGAAATCTTACGAGATAGCATCCACCATCGCCAGGCCCATCTTTATGGAACAGGCAGCGTGGTCCTCCCTGAAGTCGGGGAGACCGCAGATGCAATAATAACAGTCTCCGAGGATCTTAATCCTCAATTGGTGGTTTTGCTGCAAGATGAGGGCCAGAGCGAGAGAAGTTATGCATATGCTTTAATCAAAGTGCATTAGACAATGGAAAACTATCAGCTGAATAAAACAATGGTCGTACTCCTACCAGCAGCATCACACTCACATCTGCCAGTTTATCGAATCGGGCAAACAGCTCATTTAGCAGCTTGACGAGCTCCTGGGCACTACAGGTTGAGGACAGCTGGGTGAAGCCTACTATGTCAGCAAACAGGATACTGAAACAGAAGTCAATAAATTGCAATATTTAACAAGCGGTATAAAAAACAAACAAACAAACAAATACATAAATAAACAAATAAATAAATAAATAATTCCAAATCAACATCACAACTCCTCAGTTGGAAATATTCCTCTCAAAAAGCTCTGTAAGATCCCGACCTGACGTTCTCATGGCGGTACATGTACATGGTGTTGAATTGCTGATGCTGAACCTCATTCTGATCGGCCTGGTTCTTCATGCCCTCCAGCATCTCATCGGCAATGTGTTTGGGCAGAATGGACAGCAGCAGCTCCTCCTATGTGGAGACACATTTGAAAAAAAAAGTGAGTTTGGCACGTCACTATTGAGAATAGAGAACAAATGGCCTCTATTTGAAGGTGTGTGTGTGTGTGTGTGAAGCATGACTGAGGTAGTATCCCACAAGACATCAACTGTTCAGATGTGTTCTGGTTGGCTGGTTTTACCTGTCTTCTATCAAAACAAATAAACCCCAGTGAAAAAAAGTACTTTGGGAATTCTTTCTATATTCTGTTTCTCCATCTTTAAACGCATGTCACCCCTTGTTGCCTTCCTTTCCATCCCCCTAGTAACAATTCTCAGGGGCCTGCTCACTTCTTTTCACATTCTTGGTCACAATCAGAATGATGGAAAGGAGGTGAGAGTGGAAAAGAAGAATTAAGTGAATTATGAACCAAGGTTGAGGAAAACATACGTCACATTACCTTTGACTTCAATACATTGAAGTAATGGATTTGCGTCAGCTGTGAGATATTGACACACTTGCACAAGCAGAAACACACACTAGCCTGAAATGGCTGGGAATACGCTATCATTGCCAGTTTATTCACAGTTTGATTGCACTGAAAGTCTGAATAAACATTTACGTATTATCCTCTTTATATGTATCACCTTATGGGACTAAGATTTTGGAAACCCAAATGATAGCATGAACCAGAGTCAAGAACTGACCTGTAAGTCACCTAAGTAACCTATAATTGGTAGAATGAAACAAATACAATATAAAGGGTGAAAAATTCTTTTTTGGTGATGCTTTTTAAAACAAATCAAATCACATCCTCCCACAGATTTTGGAGGAGGTTATGTTGGTTGTCACAGAGTATTAGCTCACCAGAGACTTTGCTGGTGAAAACAAGTGTCTCTCTAATCAACCTATTAGCCATGAGCTGAGGAAAACACGCTATAATTAGGCAGCACAGAGTGCTCAGCCTCACAGGTGTGTTTGTGTGTATGTGCAGGTGGATGTTTGTCCCAAATAAGAAAATGTATTATCTCATTAAGCAAAGTATACATGTGATTGTGAGTGTGTGTGTGTGTGTGTGTGTGTGTCTGCCCCACTAACCTGCTGGGTGCTCTGCTCCTCCAGTGTGAGTTTGACCTCTAGTGACTGACGAGCCTCCAAAAAAGCTGTCCTGTACTTCCTGTCCGCCATGTAGTATGACATCACACCCACCGTGGCCGAGCACAGGTAGAGCATCACGCTGGATAGGAGCTGAGGAGTGAGGGGGAGAGAGGATGTGTGTGTGTGTGTGTGTGTGTGTGTGTGTGTGTGTGTGTGTGTACATGTGTCACTTTGGACACCAATTCATTCACAGGGCCAATAAACATGTGGAGCCACGTGGAAAAAGACTCAACTCTTGAAAAAATGCTAAGATCAGAAGGGGGCTTCCTAGGTCACGGGTTGCATTTTGTGGCACCAGCAATATGTGCAACATTGGATGCAAAATACAGTAAATTGTCTTGCATGAATGTACTTTCGTGCCGCAAAACTAAAGCAATTGATTTTGAATAGTTATGGTGATAATGGTAAGTCATTATTGACAATTTAATTTAAAAGTGGCCACAGTGATACGATGAGAGCATCTTACATTTTGTGGCACTAAAGCTTAGTTCACTTTTTTTTACAAAAAGGGGAAGAGTTACAAAATTGTGTACGTAAGAAAGTTAGGGTACATGCATGAAACACTTTGTGCATGATGTACCCCAAATTAATTTTTCTTCAAGGGAAACACATATCCACCTGTATTTCACACACAACTGAGAGGGCTATTATTCCCTCAAACAGTGTTTCCCAGCGTCTTCAGCTTGTTTATCACTTTAACTGCGGTCCATCTATTTACCTGTCTCACCAGCATGGGCCCCTGCCGACTGTCTTCTTCAAACCTTTGAACGACGGTCACCCCCAGCACGAGCGTGTGTGTCCCACAGGAGAGGCCCGCCAGCAGAAGCAGCGGCTGCAGGTCCAGTGGGAGCGTCAGAAAGCAAGAGAAACTGAAAAAGGCCTGCCAGCCCACGGAGTCACTGGCTTGGGGGAAACGCTGGTAGTTCAGACCCATGTAACATAAAACGTGGACGGTGACCATCAGCCAAAGTATGTAGGGCACTGCTCCACGTGAGACCGGGGACGCGGGGAGCTTGTGCCGCCAGCACAGCGCGTAGAGCGCAACGTCCGCGGCCAGCCCCACTGCCGCGACCACCACCATCGCCAGCTTGTCCTCGGTGTACACCACCGCGCACATGACGATGACGAAGCCGTTGAAAAGTGCAGCGAACATCGCCAGCACGAGCAGGTTCTCCTGCCTCTGCCGGCGGAAATAGTTCTGGTAAAGCCTCTCCAGTGATTCTGGCGCAAAAGAGAGGCGCAGTGCGCGCGGCAGGCAGCGGCAGCATCCCGGTCGGAGCACGGTGACTTCACGCGCGCCGTTGCTGGAATCACTGGGAGCAGGCACTGAATACTCCACCGAGCACTCTGGGTCTGCTGTATGGACCCGATTCACTGACATCTTTAATAAAGGTTCATGAAATAATACAGTATTCCTGAAGAGCACAGAATGCCATACTCCATAGAAATGTCCTGATGCGTCACATTGTTGTGCTCATTTTGGAGACCATTGTCAGACAAAAGTTTTGATTTGGAAACATTTCAGTGCAGAACATAGTCCCATCTCTGAGTAAAGTAACACTTTTAAAGCTGTATTCATTATTCATTTAACCATTGGCTGCACCCAAAGTTAAAACATCACTCACCTTTTGGAAAGATTACCACGTTTTATTTACATCATGGTGCCATTCCTTAAAAGTGTACCAGATTCTCAGCTTCCCACAGGTGTGTGAGCCACTGCTATGTCCCCTGGCTGTTTCAGTGGAAAGACTTCCTGCAACCTCTTCTTTCTTGTTGCTGAAGTCCTGTCCGCTGCCATGGCATACCAAACCAGGTGGATTTCCCCCTATCTCTTCAAAGAGGGTAATATGAGTATCCTATAGATGGGATATCAGATTTTCAGGTATAAATCCATATTTCTCTTGATCATGGTAAAATCTGCACAACTGAATCTGTTTAGAGATGCTCTGCAGTCTTCTGATGTTGATCTGTTCTCCTCCCACTCCCTCCCACCCCAGCAAATCCTCTGTCACTGTTGCTAAGATGAAACCCAAGTAACCGCCAGCTTGCAATCATGTCTTGGGAAATGTGGCAATGATGGTGTGAAGTGGTTAGGTACAGGGATCATTAAAAGCTGCTACAAAATGTCAAACAACTGGCCATTTATTTGATGCTGTAACGTTTTACAGAAATCAGTATTTCAGTGAGTGAATAAGTACACAAACGCGGGCTTGGTTAACATTTATCATCCCATTTTATTCAACACTTGTAGCCACACTAATACATCTTTAGACATAGAAACACAAAGCAAATGTTCTTTTTAAGTAAAAGATAAAAGATTAGATTTGAAATATGGCATCACATAATAGTCTCAAATAAGGCTCACTTTTAAAAGGAATTAATTAAAAATACTTTTCTGTCTTCTCTGTAGATTTACAGTAATACGAAGATGTCTGCCTCATCTCACATACTCTGTTCCTTAGTGTTCAGCCCTGACTTTGGTGACTAGCAGGACTAGCAGGTGTAAACCATGGTGTAAACTCAATCAGTCTGTGTGTGCACTTGTTGTCGGTTCTGCTGATTTTCCTATCATGCCACTAAGAGTGCTTCCTAAAGCCAACACTATAGCCACCAGCACTCCTACAGTCCCCAGTCTCCCCAGAGCTGCTGTAGCCAGCGCTGCCGCCCCAAGTGCCCCTGCTCCAATAGGGGCTGCTGCTGCGGTGACCGTCTCCATGCCGATCCCTTTAATTAGCTCTGGCCCCGTGAGGAGGCCCCTTTGTAGATTCACCTGAGTGTGGAACGGGCTCTTTGGTGCACCCAAAACAAATGCCCCCATTGCGACGAGGGCGATTGTAATAAGTTCGGATGTCGGTAGAGTTGCACCTCGCATTGCCAGAAAGCACCCACCAGCAACTGAACCCAGAACTGCCAAAGCGGAATTTCTAGACCCGCTGAGTGCCTGTTTAGCTGCCACGCTAGCAGCTCCCAGTGACACACCTGCAGCCGTAGCTACTCCCAACGTCCCCCCCATGCTGCCCCTGGCCCCTAGGGAAGGACTCAGGTGCACAATTGCTCTCAGGGCGACTAATGATATTACAGCTGATGCCGCGGCAACCTTTCCGGCCGCCTCTGGACCCAGCCCCACCGACACCACTGTTCCCAGACCAGCTCCCAGCAGCCCTGCAGACAGATACGCCACCCACAGGACTGACTCCAGCATCACAACCACCTCTGCTCTGGAACCTTCTCCCGCCTCACCGGCCCCTAAACCTACCCAAAACCCAAGGATCCCCACGAACACAGAGTAGAAGAAAATCCTCTCCAAGAGCCTGCAGCCTCTTTCCGACGGCGGCCTTTGAGTCATCCTCTCCGTCAGAGCCTTTCGAAGGGCACAGAGCACAGAGATGGTCAACCCTGCCACGAAGAGTCCAACCATTAAGCCCATTCGTCCGTATATGACACTGAGGTAGAGAGTGGTGAAGATGATTAACAGTGCTGTGGTCATGTCGTTAATATTGGAGTAGGAGTAGACTATAAGGACCAGAACGCTTTGGGCCGCCATGTTGATCCACGGTGGTAGGATGCCCGCTAGCACTCCAGTAGTGGCAGCACCCACCACAACAGAGGCTCCCGTCGTGGCCTCTACTACCCACGGCATCCTCATGCCAGCTTTGGTCCATAGCTTCATCGCTATGGCAGCAAGGAGGAAACCGCTTCCCAAAGAAATGAGCACAGATGTGAACACAAGGCAAGCAGCCACCACACCCAGACCCGTGGAACCGGCTCGTTGGGCAGCCAGAGTGGCGGCGCTCAGCAGTACGCCATCTTGGGCCAGCGCGGGATCCACTGCAAACAGCGCAGCTTCTCCGAAAGCAAAACCCGCCGCCGCACTTTGTAAGATGGTCTTCACAGAACCAAAATGACCTGGCAGGGGTGAAAACACAAGGATGTTAGTTGATTATGTTCACCGCTGGTGGAAAGTATACCTTGGATTGATTGACTTGGAGAATAAAGTTTTTAACAGAAGGGGGGAGTGTAATGAAATAATTTACCTATTTGCATTGTGGGAAATTGAGGATGCAGAGTTTTTGGCTTAATTATTTAATTATTTTTATTTTATTTTCAATGTCCGTACTATTTGATCTCTGTTGTCACATTCATTATTTTATTTCTTGTGCCTCTTAGTAAACATGTGCCTCTTAGCACAACTTGTGCTTTTTAATAAACATAATTATAATCATTATATTATTAAAGTAATGTATGTGTATTAGCAATGAAAAGTGTACTTTTTTCTTCAGTAAATTGCTATGACAGAGATAGTTAAAAGCAACTTTGCACAGTAAGATTTTTTCCAACTAAATCGTGATCAAATCAAATGATAAAAATATATCATAGGTCATTTAATCAAACTACCAAACAGTATATGAAGAGCATAAAATGAGCTGCCGCAATAAACTGCTACTTCTCTTTTTTTTTTGGAATGGTACTTAAAAGTATATTTGAGTGTATTTACATAATACAACTGTACTTTAATATGAACTACAGGACATGAAGTTGTAATGGAGCTCTTATGTGCTTCTTTTTGCTTCTACTTTACAGTTGTGTCACTTGTTTACTTTCTGTTTCCAACATGCTGTAACCGGGCTCCTGTCACTTTAAGACGACCGTTGAACCACTTGTTGAAACTTAAAACCAGGAAGTCTGTCTGCACCACGAAAGATCAACAAACATTTCAACGGACTGTCTCTCTACCTAATACACCTGACCTGATACAGTATTATCCTTTGCAGTGGCACTGGTGTATGTGCTCTCTGCCTGTACCCTGCTTTATTGGAAGGTATCACTACAGAGGCTCTGTGACCCAGATGCAGCTTTTTAAATCCTGCTCAGGAGTCAACTGAGTCTATCACATGAAAACAGCTGCATGGCTATCTGATACATGTGTTGGAAATGTGAAGTGAAAGTCTAGCTCTTTCTGTGGCCATGTGTAGTAGTGTCTCCGGAGTTGTCTTACCCTGGCCTGTCTCTGCCATGGCTGCCTGTGGCTTCCCGCTGCACTGAACTCACACAGGCTCCACCTTTTTCCTGTCTGATGTCACTGTCAAACCACAGTGGGCAGAACCAACATCAGAGTGCATCAGATGACTGGTGTTAACCATAGATAGTAAATAATGGGTGTTAACAAGCCTGTCAGTATTGACTTATTCTGTATGTGTTAATAATACACACTTATAAGTAAATACATTGAATGCTGGCACGGTTAGTCAGGTAAAAAATTCATCACAAGCTGAGTTTGGCTATTCCTAAAGGTGTCCGAGCCATTGCTATGTCAGCCCCCTAGAGACATTTAAACTACATACATAATGTTCTGTTTCAGTGATTAAAACAAAGGACCATCTTGCTGTAAAGTACAGTGACTATCAGACTAAGTGCACTGGTTAAGGATCACTCTTATTCTTCAGGTATTTTATAAATGTTTATAAAGCAGCCCTGATAAAGGACTTCCATCAGTGAGATCATGTTGTTTGTACCATGTACAAAATCATGTTTTCACTGGAGATACATTAACAAGAAACTTGGCAATAAAGGCCAAATGGTTCAAAGTAATATTATCTGGCATACTTTCAGCAGTGGTATTTTGACATTAGGCCTGCACCAGTTTATCAAGATGTGACCTGTCTACTATACAGTTTCAGTTCAGCTTCTTAGTGTTTTCCACTCATGTTTTTTTGTGTGACGGTTAACCTTTTCAAGAGGCAACTCTTGGTTTTTATTTTGATGTGTTGTAGGAGACACTCATCAATCAAGACAAGCTGAAATAATTTGCACGACACTGAATCAATATGGATTTTATACAACTAGCTGACTAGGTTTGAATTCAGATGATAGTAATTAGCCTATGTGATGATGCATGCCTCGTTCTGATAAGCCACAATTTCTAAATGGTTTACTACAGCTGCCATTAATGGCTCTTATATGGTTAACTGTAACATTTGACTTTATTTATAAGGATGACTTTGGGTTGAGAGATTGTGGAAAGCCTTCCTGTAGCATTAATGACCGCAGGCTTCTTTATAAATTGTTTATTAAAAGTAATGAAAACTAGTTACAACTTTTAATCTCCTTATTTTTTTCAATTATGGTTGTCAGTACCATTCTCTATCTTCTCTACATTTATACCTGCACCGAGGGGCACAAATACTGGCAAATTGTCATGCTGGAGGAGGATATAGGCCTTCTCCTAACCTGGCAACCTGACAGTGTTCTCATTAATGGCTTACTGATCTATATAAAGCATCGGCAAATGACTCATCAACCAATAATAAAGCCATGCAGCTTACCGTTGTTGTTTTCGGAAAAATATCTGCAGTGGCAAAGTAGGGAAAGGACACATTGGAAGAAAGGAACTGAGGCGAGTGAAGTAAAAAATAATAATGGTACGCGGCCCGGCCGGTACTTCCTGCTCCGGTGTCAGCTGACTGAACTGTTACGACACCACGTGACTTTCTCTTCCTTTCTGTGGGAGCAGAGCAGTTTATTACTGGTTTATTAATGCTTTACAGTTGGTTGGACAGGTGTTCATCACGGGATTCATTTAATTCCTGAGCTGACAGAAGAGAAGAGTCTCTGACCCAGGGAGTTGAGGAGAATTCAACGCGTCCACCTTCACCTTCCTCCCAATAGCTGAGAGAGCCGGTCAGTGAGCTTCACACCAGTGAGTAGCCCACGATCATCTGTTTACTAACTTTGTAGGTTTAAAAGTATGCAGACAAACATTTAGAAATTTAATTTCAAATATATATTTTTTAAAGATAGGCCTACAATTTATGTATTGTTGTCTATTGTTGCATACTTATTATAATAGAAAAGGTTCAATTTAGTTCCAGGTATTAAAACATGTTATAATTAATAGACATAGGCCTTTTAACACATGAATCATATCCATCATTGTGGAAGGACTGTATGTTCTTAAGTCTGCACAAAAGGATCTGGATCTGATTTAGTCAGTTGATGTAAAGGTTGCTTGGCAGGTTGTTGCTGACAGGCAACACCAAGCCACACCCAGTCAGCTGAGACTCAGCAGGTGTATGTGTGTGAGAGATGCCTGTCATTTATCCCCCATATGTACATATTGACAGTATTCAACCTTGTACACAGTCAGGTCAGGAGGACACCTTTTTGATCGATGGTTTTTTTCTCCTCTCCAGAATATGCATTTGGCCGTGCTTCTGTTTGCATCCTCGCTCTCTGTGGCCACGTTGGCCCTTGACAATGGATTGATGAGGACGCCTCCCATGGGCTGGCTGGCATGGGAGCGATTTCGCTGTGACATTGACTGCGAGCACGACCCCAAGAACTGCATCAGGCAAGGCAACATGAAGCGGATATTACACAACACCGTGACTGTGAATGCTTCTCTTTAAAAGCAGGAGCTATTAAAAAATAAGAGATGTCTCATATTGGTGTGTAACAAAGCAAAGTATACATAGCCAAATGCATGTCACTGTTTCAAATGAGGAAATTACACCCGCAACAATAGGATCAATCTGCTCTGAACCGGGCGCTTCATGCAATCTTACAACTTGAAATACAACTGAAATGACATTTTCCAGGCTCCATGTGAATGCTAATGTTACTCTGTGATGTCTGAGTTTGTGAATAAGTGGCTCTTTCGATTGCCCAAAGGGTGTGCAAAAAAAAATCTGTTATTGCAGGTTTACATATTGTACTAATCCGATGTGTTGCCTCTTTAGTCCATTCCTTTCAATGAGACATTTTTGTCTTCCAGTGAGAATCTGTTCATGGACATGGCGGACAGGCTCTCAGAAGACGGCTGGAGGGAACTTGGCTACGTCTACGTCAATATAGACGACTGCTGGTCCTCCATGGACAGAGACAAAGACGGACGGTTGCAGGCTGACCCTAAAAGGTAAAGGCCCAGTCCAAACTGAGCTCAACCACGCACGCACGCACATACACACGCACGCACGCACGCACGCACACACACCCACACACACACACACGATTCCAATGTGACAGTCATGCAATCATATAACAAAAAAATCTTAGTCAGTAGTTCTGCTGTGTGTGTGGTCTATAATATATTATTATGCAGCATCAACATAAGAATGACTTCCCTTTAAGGTGTAATTGAAAATAATCCACACACACACACACACACACACACACACACACACACACACACACACACACACACACACACACACACACAAATGAACAAATGTAGGCTTTTTCTTATTGCTATTTGAGGACGTACATACAGTTGTAGTCGAGGCATGATCATTCACACGGTTCTTAGTACGTTTTTGCATGTTATAGAAGCATCCATTGATGTATTTTTAATATAATTTATTTTTTATTTTTTTCCAATTTTTGTATTTGTATTTGTGTCACCTAAATGTGCACTATGGTATTACATTGTAACTGCCCACTTTCATCTCTCTTCCTCAGGTTCCCGGGAGGCATCCATAAACTGTCACGCTACATGCACGACAGAGGTCTGAAGCTGGGGATCTACGGGGACTTTGGCACACACACCTGTGGGGGCTACCCAGGCACCACGCTGGACAAGATCACGATAGACGCTCAGACCTTCGCTGACTGGGAGGTGGATATGTTCAAATTTGACGGATGTTACTCTAATGCCACAGAGCAAGAGCAGGGTAAGAAAAGGGGATGTAACTAATGTTTGGTTGTATTTGATGTAGTATTGCCTGCCTTGATCATGTTTGATCCTTGTTTTCTTTCTGTGGGACAGGTTACCCTCTCATGTCAAAGGCTTTAAATGCTACGGGTCGTCCCATTGGCTACTCCTGCAGTTGGCCTGCCTACCAGGGTGGCCTTCCACCTAAGGTATGATGACGTTTTCATTATCCACTTGAAGCTTAAGGCATGACCATTTTACTTACCTCATGTTGGTGATGAAAACTTATTTTGTATTTATTTCTGTACTTTTTGTAATGTGAAATTCAGGTCAACTACACTCAGCTGGGTGAGATCTGCAACCTGTGGCGTAACTATGGTGACATCCAGGACTCGTGGGACAGTGTCCTCAACATTGTTGACTGGTTCTTTGGCAACCAGGATGTTCTGATTCCTGCAGCCGGACCTGGAAGGTGGAATGACCCAGATATGGTCTGTCTAACTGACATAATAACTGACGTTATATTCACACATTTACTGTTTTCTATTTACCATATGGTCTATATATGAGGTTAGGACTTAACCAACAGTTAAGTTTAGTTAAATAAAAAGGCCTCAAAGTCCTCAATGGAACTTGTCAAGTATTTTTCATTCTGAACATAATCCTTCAGTATATGGTCAAACTAAGACAATATCCTCAAGTTAACCTTTAAGAAAAAATTGTATAACTGTGTTAAAGGCATAACTGCAGTAAGAGTAGCAGCTTTAGCCTACATGGCCAATTTCCAGCTGTAGTCCACCGTCAGTTATCAATAGGAACCTTTTAATACATTAGTTAAATAGTACTACAGCTTTAACAGTAAACACTGTACCGTCCTTTGTCGTCCTTCTCGGTTTTTGTGCGGTTTCGTGGTGCACAGCTGGTTGTCGGCGACTTCGGCCTCAGCATGGACCAGTCTCGCTCTCAGATGGCTTTGTGGTCCATTATGGCCGCTCCCCTTTTCATGTCCAACGATCTGCGCACCATCAGCAGCGGGGCCCGCAGCATTCTGATGAACAAAGTGGCCATCAGCATCAACCAGGACCCCATGGGCATCCAGGGAAGACGCATTGTGAAGGTGACACACTCTAGCCATGGGATTTTGCAGCTTTTCTTGGCGGTGCTTGAGACGTCTTCTCATTTTCTTTCTCAATCTCCTATTTACAGGAGAAGAGTGGCATTGACGTGTTCTGGCGCCCCCTGTCCAACAAGGCCAGTGCTTTGGTATTCTTCAGTCGTCGCACTGACATGCCCTACCGCTACCAGACGTCCCTCAGCAAACTCAACTACACCACCGGCAGCTACAAGGTATGTCTCCGAAAGCCCCCTAGACTCAGGCAAGGTAATGTGACATCTCTGCTCGTCTCTCGTCTCCTTTATTGAAATCTAAATGCAGGAGTTGAAGTCAGTTGCACGTTTGTCTAAAAGGATACTGCCCGCGTCCCATTGCATTCTCGTGTCAATTCACCGAACACACATCATTAAAGGTGGAGTCAGCGATTCTGGAGAACACTCGTTGTCAAAATCAGTGAATA
Source organism: Ammodytes marinus (assembly GCF_949987685.1). Classification (NCBI taxonomy): domain Eukaryota; kingdom Metazoa; phylum Chordata; class Actinopteri; order Uranoscopiformes; family Ammodytidae; genus Ammodytes; species Ammodytes marinus. The sequence goes on from NC_137223.1 coordinate 14,900,228, forward strand.
TCTCCATTATGATCCGCCGCCTGTACGTACTGTGTGTGTATGCAAAAAAAAAAATTCTTCTGCAGCCTAGGCTCTGTAAACCACCGTAGCTAGCAACAAACCCATTTTCAGATCCTAGGCTGTGCATAAACACAGATATTTTTTAGCACACACACACACACACACACACACACACACACACACACACACACACACACACACAGTACAGACAGGTAGTGGATTATGAGGAGATATTCCTCTCTGATTTTGAGTAAAAGTGATTTTGACAACAAGACTTCTCCCGAATCTCCGACTCCCCCTTTAATAATACCCCTTTTATTTCTAACTAGCTACAACACGGTAGGACGAACACTCAATTTTTCCCCTTTTCCGTCAGATCTATGATGTCTTCACGGAGAAGACCTTGACGCTGAAAGACTCCACAGACTTCGTGGTGTCATTGAACCCCACAGGCGTGGTCATGTGGTATGTCTCTGCGCCGGCCAAACTCAACCTTCGCCAATTCTACAAAGGGGGAAAACCTCATGGACCTGCCTACGGCGGTGACGAAAATGCCATTCCCGGTGTCTTCCTCTGATCGCTTCCCTTAATTTAACTTTACCGTTTTTTAACAATAAATTACATCACTTTTTCTGCAGTGCTGAGCTGTGGCTCTTGATAAACGGCTAATTTACAAGATCTTACATCTTCAGGTGCTCAACGTATTTGATTTGTATATGTTGTAACTTCACTTAAACATAATGTGCCAATAGAAATGTCCAAATTGAGTTGTCTTAAAAGTGCAGCTACTGTAAGCTCAGGGAGATACATTTTGCATCTGGATATGTCACTGATATGAAAGTAAAAGGGTCCAGAACAGTTGTGATGATTTTAGATACATGCAAATGTGTTTCTTATCGAGGAGGATATGCTTCTGAATGATGATTACATTTAATTTGTGTTTTGTTAAAAGGATAATTGTTTTAGGATCCAGATGCCGCATTGCTCAGGATTATTGATATGAAAGTTTGAATGTGAAGATTTTTTTTTATAACTTTTTCATAAGAAATGACTTGGTGAATTATGTGTTTTTGTCTTTAACAAAATAAATCGTATATTTCGCTTTTCAATCAGGCAAACGTTTTTGTTTGATTATGTTCAGTTTAAATTAGCTGCCGGTTCATTGTAGAATATTGGAGATAATAATCTTTGATACATTCTTACAGCAGCTTGCCAACAGCCTGTTTAACATGACGCCATTTGAGATCATGTGTTTTTCAGGCAAAGATACATGAGGATTTTTTATGCAGATGACTTAAAACTAAACTCTATGATTAGTTTGCATAATGTACAGAAAAATATAGACGGAGAGGAGGAAAACTTAATAATCCAGCCAACACGAATACATGTTCATGTCCGCATTGAGCCAGTAGAGGTCAGCGCTGCTCTTCAGGCTGTGTGGACGTGCCAACATGGGCATTCCAGTCCCATCCACTGCCAATACAAGCACCTGCTGAGAAGCAGAAGGACAGTCAGCCCATTCGGCTCTGTCCTTTATCTCTTTGTTATGGTTTAGTCTCCTCTGACATCACCTCCCATTTTCACACACTCACACACTTTATCCTATTTCTCTTCACTGTATCAATTTTGCATCCTCACCTTCACTCCTTCCTTCTCTCCATTCCCCTCCTCTCTTGTCTCATTCGGCTAAATCTTGTGCACAGTATCACCTCTGACCTTGGCCTTAAAACCCTGTGTTTGTACACAATCTTAAGATACCGGCGTAGTCGCATGAGTGTGTGCATTGGCATGCGTGCCTCTGCATGTGCGCACATATGACAAGAGTAAACTTGCTGACACACACACACACGCATGCACACACACACACACACACACACACACACACACACACACACACACACACACACACACACACACACACACACACACACACACACACACACACACACACACACACACACACACACACACACACACACACACACACACACACTCCCTTCTAGGTCATTTCAGGCCAGATTGCCCATGTGTATGTGTGAAAGAGGATCTTTGCCTTCCTTTCTCTCCCTTTCAGTCGTCTCAGATATCAGTTGGCCGGGCCGAACACGACACATTTCTCACTGTCAAGGTCCCCGCCATTTGGAAACATGACGTGGGAGAGAAGTGAGGGAGTTATGATAGAAGAAAACAAAAAGAGAGAACAAGCAGGATTTGGGCACGAGGGAGGGAGAGGAGGAGGAGGGGGGGTCGTCAAAAATCTATTAGGAGCTGCAAAGGAAAAGGGAGACTGAGATGAGAGCGAGGGAACGAGTGAGGGAGGGGGGTTGAGACGAAGAGCGAGAGCGTTCCTGCTGATGCTCACGTAGGCCCACAGCTGCAGAGAAGGCACAGTTGCCACTCTCGTCTTTGTACCCGCCACCCCAACCTCCCCAACACCAACACCAGCACCCCTGATTCAAATTGGGGGTTGAGTCCCCCCCTCCCTCCTCGAAACACACATGAGCTAGTCACACGCTCTGCCTCGCGCTTCTGAAATCCAAGCCAGAGGAAGGGGGGATCGAACGCTCACTGGCCGACAGGACTTCGCATATAGGTCAGATTATGTGCATGGTCTCAAAGGAGGCCAAACACACTCAAAACTCCTGTGGTGCTGCCGCAAAAAAGAAGAAGAAGAAGAAGAAGAAGAAGATTGAACTGTGTCTTTTTTCTGTCTGCCTCTGTAGCCAACATTTACACTGCTGTTTGTGCATTTATTACTGCAGGAAAATGTTCTACCTGCAGATATACTTCAGTCTGTGAGAATGTTGGTAGCATATTGTCTTGCATGCACAGACACACAGAAACACTGGCGCTGTGCTTTTCAGCTCAACCTGGTGATATCATCACTCCCTGTGGTGCTGCCTGTCTGCTGGTTGCTGACTCCAGACATTCCCCATTTCAAGGTCTTATACAAAGTGGGAAAGATGTTGCACACTGTTGTACCATCCCATTGAATTGTAAATACCCTTAAATGTCCTTGCACTATTCACTAGACATGTGTAGAAACACATTTGGCTGTGGAACAGTAATGACAGAGACAGTAAAGTTGAGATAAAGGATTAAGCACACGTTTGAAGGCCAAACTGTAACAGTGGGGCTTAAAACTTCACACAAAGTTCAGAAAACCTTGGGTGTGGGTGAAATGCTATACAAAACAAGAAGTCTTCTTGTTTCTTCAGCTTTCTCTTTTACCCACTGATATTGGAGCATCAAAAAAAGATGACAATCAAAATGGGAAAATTTGCTAAAGCTACGGCCATCTGATTTGCTAGCCTCATAGCCATAGTGCATTTATCGCATTTCAGATTGTATCTCTGGACTTTAGTGCCAGACACTTCTCATCTAGCCACAATGGTTCACATTACACGGCTTTCTCCTCAGTTGGACTCTGTGACCCATAGAGCAAAGGACGGCGTGCTTGCTGCAGACTCACTGTGTGATCACTGCTCTAATCCAAGAGCACTGGGGCATTACATTGATTTGGGTTCTGGCTCTGGACCCCAACGGTGCAGGTTGTTCTTGTCCTGTTCTGCCCCATAGGCTGTTACAGCAGAAGATGTCCTGCTGGCTATATGGGAACACTGTTGATTCAGCTGGAGTAAAGATGTGTGGATACATCTGCTGGTGTATGAGCCTGACATGCATAGACAGGGAAATTGTGGAAATATGTGTGCATGATGGCAAACGTGGGAGGGATACAGTTACCATGTCTGAACACTGAATTAAACTTACCTGACGTCAGTGCAAAATCTCTCCATGAGAAAGCAGCTCATACCTCCAGGCTTTCGCGGTCTCACCCCCTTCGAACTTTATGTG